>NC_053395.1:63385381-63703428 GCF_905171765.1 Bufo bufo | reverse complement strand
CATGTGACCCCATTTTGGAAAGAAGACACCCCAAGGTATTCCGTGAGGGGCATGGCGAGTTCATAGAAGATTTTTTTTTTGGCACAAGTTAGCGGAAATTGATTTATTTATTTTTTTCTCACAAAGTCTCCCTTTCCGCTAACTTGTGACAAAAAGTTCAATCTTTCATGGACTCAATATGCCCCTCAGCGAATACCTTGGGGTGTCTTCTTTCCAAAATGGGGTCATTTGTGGGGTGTTTGTACTGCCCTGGCATTTGAGGGTCTCCGCAATCATTACATGTATGACCAGCATTAGGAGTTTCTGCTATTCTCCTTAGGCCTCATGCACACGACAGTTGTTTGGGTCCGCATCTGAGCCGCCGTTTTGGCGTCTCGGATGCGGACCCATTCATTTCAATGGGGCCGCAAAAGATGCGGACAGCACTCCGTGTGCTGCCCGCATCCGTGGCTCCATTCCGCGGCCCCGCTAAAAAAATATAACTTGTCCTATTCTTGTCCGCACTTTGCGGACAAGAATAGGCATTTATATTGTCGGCTTCCGTTCCGCAAATTGCGGAAGTAAACACGAGCGCCTTCCGTTTTTTGCGCATCCGCGGTTTGCTGACCGCAAAAAACATCACGGTCGTGTGCATGAGGCCTTATATTGAGCATACGGGTAATGAGATTATTTTTTTTCGTTCAGCCTCTGGGCTGAAAGAAAAAGTGAACGGCACCGATTTCTTCATTCGCATCGATCAATGTGGATGAAAAAATCTCTGCCAAAAAATGTGAAAAAAAAAAAAGCTGCGATCGCTAATAAAGATCCAAAAAGCTCAAAAGTGATCTTTATAGCGCCGCAGCGATTTTACTGTGTTTTTGCAGTGATCAGAAAAATAACATTTCTGTCACTGCGGTGGGGCGGACTGAACGCAAGTGTGGGCACAAGATCAGGCCTGATCAGGACTGCGTTTTTTGTAGAGCCTAAGGTGACCGTAATGTACTGATATAGATCTGATTGCGATCAGTCTTGATCACTTACAGATACTATATAGTACTAGTGTTGATTAGCGACAGCGATGGCGCTAATCAGCGACTAATCAGTGACTGCGGTGCGGTGGGCACTAACTACCTAACAAGTGGCTAACTAACTGGCGGTGATAAGGGACCCTTAGGCCCCATTCACACGTCCGCAATTCTGTTCCGCACTTTGCGGAACGTAATTGCAGACCCATTCATTTCTATGTGGACAGACTTTGTCCCGCTCGGATCCGGAATTGCGGATCTGCACTTCCGGGTCCGCACTCCTGTTCCGCAAAAATATAGAACATGTCCTATTCTTGTCCGCAATTGCGGACAAGAAAAGGCATTTTCTATATAGTTCTGGCAATGTGCAGATCTGCAAAATGCGGAAAGCACATTGTCGGTGTCCGTGTTTTGCGGATCCGTGGATCCGCAAAACACATACGGACGTCTGAATGGAGCCTTACAGGGGGGTGATCAGGGGTTAATAAGTGACAGGGGGGGTGTAGTGTAGTGGTGTTTGGTGCTACTTATTACTGAGCTGCCTGTGTCCTCTGGTGGTCGTTCCAAGCAAAAGGGACCACCAGAGGACCAGGTAGCAGGTATATTAGACGCTGTTAACAAAACAGCGTCTAATATACCTTTTTGGGGTTAAAAAAAATCGCATCACAGGAAATCTCGCGTCTCGCGAGATGACGCGTAGATACGTAGACGAGGAATAACCCAGCCGCCCGCAGGACGCATCCCTGCGTTAGGCGGTCGGGAGGTGGTTAATAAGATGTACAATGCTACAGTATATAGATGTAAGAGAACAGCATGTTCCCAAAGATTAGATCTGCAGAACCATATTGTGAAATTTAAAGCACATTTAGTAAATGTAGATTTAACTTTTATTTTGTAAAACGACACACTGTGGAGCCTGTCATGGGAATACATCTCGTCTCCACAGACCACAGAGACATGCTTAATCTGAATTCCCATACATTGATTTTAAATCAAAAGTCTTAAGTAAGCTCATCAAAGAAAAAAAACTGAATACCTAATAAAAGGATAATCTGGTAGTCCAGACATAGTGACTTGATGACATCAGCTGCTGGCACGGTGCTTTACATTGCGAGGAGACTCGAAGTCTGCTCCAGAGGACTACTGCTCAGTTTCAACTTTGGCTGTGGTTGAATCATTATTTTCCTGATTTTGACATCCAGATAAAGTGGTTTTCTGAGAAGCAAACCTAAAAATGACATCCAGGAATATCAGAGCATCAAACTTCCTGCTGATCCTTCCTTTATTTAGTTCCTGGGATTTTCTAGGAAGACACGAGATAAGGATTGGAGTTTGATCTTTATTGCTTCCCTGTTTGTGAAAGTCAATATCCTGTGACACAGTCCATTAATACCGGGCAATTTTTCCTGGTTATGTACCGTAGTTTATTTTTATACTGTATATTGATAATGCTAATATTGAGCAATCAAACAGTTATTTATATATATATATATATATATATATATATAGATCCAAAACATGAACGGCACTCCGGTAGGATAAAAATAAGTAGTTCCTTTATTCACCCATACAGTGCAACGTTTCGGCTCTAAAAATGAGCCTTTTTCAAGCAGAGATACAATCCAAGTGAAGGCAGTTATATAAGTGAGTTAATCAATGTACAAATCATGTGACCACACTCCACCCGGTGGGTGTGTTACAAAAATGTGTCAAAAACATAATAACAAATGAAAATGCAATAAACAGAATAAAAACAGTGAAGATACAATGTGGAACATATTATAAGGCAAAGGACATGATCACACATGTCGCATATTAGCATACATAGTGTTAATAGAGTGACGAACTCATCGATCAGATGCGAACAACCGATCGAATGATACATTAAATAAATGTGTGACATACAGGGGGAGGAGCAGGGAAACGATGGAGCAGACATACCCAGCCGACGGGAGGCTCATTCCATGCAGCTGTACAGCATTGTGTATACCATATTGCGCAGGCGCGGCAATACACCAATCCAGGACCAGCGACGGCAGGGAAACGCTGAGCGTCATCAGAACTAGCCAGCGCTCATGCGTCACCCGGGCGCCGCTCCATTAGGCCTCGGTGTGTTTTCTAGCGCATGCCCAGTAGAAATCTGGTATAAATGCGCCATCTTGGTAGCTGGAAAAATGCCCATGAACCGTATCACCCTGTGAAAAGCATCAGACCCGCTGTAAAATTGAGTATTGTGACAATGACAGATAGGGACAACCTAGAGAACAGGCTGCCCACATTCCATACCCAGGTAACAACCCACAATGGCCACGGAAAACCGCTGTTTAAAAAGCGGGGTATCGCCCAGGATGTCAAGCCGCAGTCATACTCAAGAGGGTTCTCCTCCTGCAGGTACACAGATGCCACAAGGGGCAGATCCATAACAGATAAAGCGAATAAAATACACAGATGAACCACACCATCAAGGCTAATATGTCCAAATATACGGGTCCCAGGGTGTTCGCCGGGCCGAGCAGTACCAAATGTATAAAACATACAAAAAAATTGTAAAAATGCACATTGCATATTGGAATGACCCCCTCCCAGATGGGATACCGCATCCACTCGATCCACATGCTCCATCCCTCCTGGTGCTGAATATAAGTGATCTATAGAAAAAGAAAGAAGAAAAAATTACTATTAAAAGCAAGAAATATTGAGATGTTCAAACTCTCTTAGTGTGTACACACATCACTGAGCGGCAGTCCACTCAACACAGGAGGCAAACCACACTTCACAAAATGTCCCCAAAATTGTATTCTACATTTAAACCGTTAGGTCTCAAGCTGTTCAGCCTGTGAATCCAACAAAGTTCCTTGCGCTTAAGTAACCTGGACCTGTTGCCACCGCATCTGGGCTGAGGTATGTGATCGAGGATCTAACACCTCAGATCACCCTCCTTGTCCCTAGCTTCAGAAAAATGCTTGGATACCGGTAAATCAAGACGTTTTTTCCGGATACTCAAGCAATGATTGTTCAAGCGGGTTTTAAGCTCAGTCGTCGTCTCGCCCACGTAAAGTAGGTTACACGGGCAAGATAACACATATATGACGAAACTTGAGTCGCAGGTTAGATGAAACAAGATGTCATAAGACTCGCCTGTTTTCCTTTTTCGGATATATCTACAATTGACGCACCCCAGACAGGGAAAACAACCCAGGCCGGGCTGCGTCAATGTACAGGGTGGGCCATTTATATGGATACACCTTAATAAAATGGGAATGGTTGGTGATATTAACTTCCTGTTTGTGGCACATTAGAATATGTGAGGGGGGAAACTTTTCAAGATGGGTGGTGACCATGGCGGCCATTTTGAAGTTGGCCATTTTGAATCCAACTTTAGCTTTTCCAATAGGAAGAGGGTCATGTGACACATCAAACTTATTGGGAATTTCACACGAAAAACAATGGTGTGCTTGGTTTTAACGTAACTTTATTCTTTCATGAATTATTTACAAGTTTCTCTTTGTCTAAAGCCATTGACATGTCGCCGAGGTTAACACGTGAGGAGCGGATAGAAATTGTGTTGATGTCTGGTGAATGCAGTAACCGGGTCATTGCAGCAGATTTCAATGCAAGACACCCTACGAGACCATCCATATCCCATGCTACAGTTAGCAAACTGCTAGTTAAGTTTTGTGAAACTGGTTCATTGTTGGATTTGCCAAAATGTGGACTCATGAAATCTGTCTCTAATGAAAAAACATCAGTGGCTGTCCTAGCTTCATTCAGCAAGAGCCCACAGCGTAGCACTCGCCGCATGTCACTGGAGAGTGGCATTAGTCGAACATCCCTTCGGCGGATATTAGCTACTCACAAATGGCACCCTTACAAACTCCAGCTACTGCAGCATCTCAACGAGGATGACCCAGAGCGGCGCACTGAATTTGCAGAATGGGCAAAACAAAAATTGGAACAGGACCCTCAGTTTACACAGAAGATTTTGTTCAGTGATGAGGCAAACTTTTATGTGAATGGTGAAGTTAACAAACAAAACCACCGCATTTGGTCTGACACTAACCCACATTGGATAGATCCCTCCAAGACTGTTAGAACAAAAAAATTTATGGTATGGTGTGGTATATGGGGTACAAAGATAGTGGGGCCATTCTTCATCAATGGAAACCTCAAGGCCACTGGATATGCAAAATTGCTACATGATGATGTGTTTCCCTCTTTATGCACTGAAGCTGGCACGTTCCCTGAGTTTTTCCAGCAAGATGGTGCACCACCACATTATGGGTGTCAGGTACGAGCATTTCTAGATGAACAGTTTCCTGGAAAGTGAATTGGTCGTCGTGGGCCAGTTGAATGGCCCCCAAGGTCTCCCGATCTGACCCCCTTAGACTTTTATCTTTGGGGTCATCTGAAGGCAATTGTCTATGCTGTGAAGATACGAGATGTGCAGCACCTGAAACTACGGATACTGGAAGCCTGTGCTAGCATTTCTCCTGCGGTGTTGCTATCAGTGTGTGAAGAGTGGGAGAAGAGGGTTGCATTGACAATCCAACACAATGGGCAGCACATTGAACACATTTTATAAGTGGTCAGAAACTTGTAAATAACTCATGAAAGAATAAAGTTACGTTAAAACCAAGCACACCATTGTTTTTCTTGTGAATTTCCCAATAAGTTTGATGTGCCACATGACCCTCTTCCTATGGAAAAAACTAAAAATGGATTCAAAATGGCCGACTTCAAAATGGCCGCCATGGTCACCACCCATCTTGAAAAGTTTCCCCCTTCACATATACTAATGTGCCACAAACAGGAAGTTAATATCACCAACCATTCCCATTTTATTAAGGTGTATCCATTTACATGGCCCACCCTGTAGTTTGTCTCGAGGACCCCTTGGAGCCAATGCCAGCTTTAACCAGCTGATCTCGTAAGTTCCTTGAACGCCGGTAAGAGAATAGTGGTGGACTTTGAAACTCAGGAATCTCCTTAAAGCAAGAGCCCAGCAGATCCCAGTGTTTCCTAAGGATCCTGTTGATCGTGGGACTAAGTTCACTGTATACTGAAACAAACGGAATCCTGTCAGATTTTTGGACAGACTTTCGTTTTGACAGTAATTCACTGTCAAGATTGCGGACCCTGTCCATGTGTTCTGCCAACAATCGTTTGGGGTAACCCCTATCCAAAAATTTTGTGGCCATGGAATCCAGAGTCGCATTTAATTTATGCTCATCAGACACAACACGTTTTGCCCTAAGGAACTGGGAGAACGGGAGTGACTGGACCATTCTCCTAGGATGGGAACTGTTGTAGCACAAGAAGGTGTTGGTATCAGTGGGCTTGGTGTATAACTCGGTGTGCAACACACCTCCACCAAACACAACTTTGGTGTACAAGAACTGGATCTCTGTGTTGGAATAGATGAGAGTGATTTGCAGATTTGGGTCATGGCTATTCAAAAAGCCATGGAAATCAGTCAACTCAGTCTCACTCCCTGTCCATATGAGGAAGATGTCGTCGATATATCTCCACCACCTCAGCACATGTCTGAAGTGGTGGGACAGATAGACAACATCTTCCTCATAGCACCGCATGAAGATATTTGCATACGTTGTGGCCACATGAGACCCCATGGCCACACCACGTTGCTGCAAATAAAACACGTCTTTAAAAAGAAAATAGTTGTGATAGAGAACAATATTGAGCAGCTCAATTATAAACTCAGTGGCATGAGGAGTGTATGATGACATCATTAACATTTTCTTAACGGCCTGGATACCCCTCTCATGTACTATGGACGTATACAGTGAGGTCCCATCAAAAGACGCAAGCAGCACTGAAGACACCTGCGACACATCAGTATCCTTAAGTTTAACAAGAAAATCTGATGTATCCTGTATGTAGGAATTTTTATTGATGTATTATGGTAAACACACCTGTTCACTTACCTCACTTGATTATTAATTATGCAATTTTGGCGATTTTATATTGTATGTATCACGTCATGGAATTTTTATCATTACACTTATGTTTTTGCGATATTGAACTATGATGATATATCGATTATACTTGTAACATGGCTGTAATATCCATGTATTTGCACTTTATTGTATGATGTATCAATTTGTAATTTGTTAATCACTTGCACTATTTATAAATGTAATTTTGCACATGTTACTCAGCTGGACAAAGGCTCCATAGAGAGAGCTGAAACGTTGCTGATGAGTGAATAAACCGTCCACTTTTTTCATCACTATTTGGAGTCCTGCCTTCTTTTGCTTTATTATAGATGGATAGATAGATAGATAGATAGATAGATAGATAATAGATAGATAGATAGATATGAGATGGATAGATAGATAGATAATAGATAGAGTTAAAGGAAATATTAATTATTACTATTTTGTGTTAATATCACTAATTAATATTCATAAATAGGCGTGAATCGTCTAGTGATGACTCCGCCTATTTATACTATAAATACTAATCTAACTTCCTTGATGCACTTACTTTGAACTGAACTACGTGCGAATTACTGCTACGTCGGCGACTACTACAATAACTGACTATACGCTGTACTATGAATAATAACGTATTTATTACACGATAACAAGTCTACAGTCTAATTATTGCTATAACTACAAACCGGATTCCAAAAAAGTTGGGACACTATACAAATCGTGAATAAAAACTGAATGCAATGATGTGGAGGTGCCAACTTCTAATATTTTATTCAGAATAGAACATAAATCACGGAACAAAAATTTAAACTGAGAAAATGTACCATTTTAAGGGGAAAATATGTTGAATCAGAATTTCATGGTGTCAACAAATCCCCAAAAAGTTGGGACAAGGCCATTTTCACCACTGTGTGGCATCTCCCCTTCTTCTTACAACACTCAACAGACGTCTGGGGACCGAGGAGACCAGTTTCTCAAGTTTAGAAATAGGAATGCTCTCCCATTCTTGTCTAATTCAGGCCTCTAACTGTTCAATCGTCTTGGGCCTTCTTTGTTGCACCTTCCTCTTTATGATGCGCCAAATGTTCTCTATAGGTGAAAGATCTGGACTGCAGACTGGCCATTTCAGTACCCGGAACCTTCTCCTACGCAGCCATGATGTAGTGATTGATGCAGAATGTGGTCTGGCATTATCTTGTTGAAAAATGCAGGGTCTTCCATGAAAGAGATGACGTCTGGATGGGAGCATATGTTGTTCTAGAACCTGAATATATTTTTCTGCATTGATGGTGCATTTCCAGACATGCAAGCTGCCCATGCCACACGCACTCATGCAACCCCATACCGTCAGAGATGCAGGCTTCTGAACTGAGCGTTGATATCAACTTGGGTTGTCCTTGTCCTCTTTGGTCCGGATGACATGGCGTCCCAGATTTCCAAAAAGAACTTCGAATCGTGACTCGTCTGACCACAGAACAGTCTTCCATTTTGCCACACTCCATTTTAAATGATCCCTGGCCCAGTGAAAACGCCTGAGCTTGTGGATCTTGCTTAGAAATGGCTTCTTCTTTGCACTGTAGAGTTTCAGCTGGCAACGGCGGATGGCACGGTGGATAGTGTTCACTGACAATGGTTTCTGGAAGTATTCCTGAGCCCATTCTGTGATTTCCTTTACAGTAGCATTCCTGTTTGTGGTGCAGTGTCGTTTAAGGGCCCGGAGATCACGGGCATCCAGTATGGTTTTACGGCCTTGACCCTTACGCACAGAGATTGTTCCAGATTCTCTGAATCTTTGGATGATGTTATGCACAGTTGATGATGATAGATGCAAAGTCTTTGCAATTTTTCGCTGGGTAACACCTTTCTGATATTGCTCCACTATCTTTCTGCGCAACATTGTGGGAATTGGTGATCCTCTACCCATCTTGGCTTCTGAGAGACACTGCCACTCTGAGAAGCTCTTTTTATACCCAATCATGTTGCCAATTGACCTAATTAGTGTTAATTGGTCTTCCAGCTCTTCATTATGCTCAAATTTACTTTTTCCAGCCTCTTATTGCTACTTGTCCCAACTTTTTGGGGATTTGTTGACACCGTGAAATTTTGAATCAACGTATTTTTCCTTTAAAATGATACATTTACTCGGATTAAACGTTTGATCTGTCATCTACGTTCTATTACAAATAAAATATTGACATTTGCCATCTCCACATCATTGCATTCAGTTTTTATTCACAATTTGTTTAGTGTCCCAACTTTTTTGGAATCCGGTTTGTATATATATTTATATCAATGGATATATAAATATATATACTTATAGTCGCACACAGTAATATATTAATGCAGTACGCAGCCCTGCAGGGTGAGTGAGTGGCAGGTCACGGTTAATAGGCAAAACCAGGGTTGCTCTTGGTACTCACAGTTCTTAGGAGACCCTGGGCAGGCGTACAGCAGTGATGGAGAGGCTGGCACAGAAGTCCTCTGTTGGCACTCTCAATGTATAGGGACCAGGCCGATGGTAGATGAGGTGCCCTGGGTGTTGCAGGTTTAATGTGCCGGTGGCAAGATCCCTTTAAGTTCGTGACGCCAGTGCCGGTAACGGTGGCACACCGATTTATTGTGGTAATAAGTGAGGAACACAAGTTGCAGTGAACCAAAACTTTTGTTTACTGAAACAGTTAACTATTTACAGTCTTTAGGCAAAGTTCCACATGTACAAGATAGTAACAGGCAGGCTTTACATCCAATGGCAGGCACAATGTTCTTGCAAGATACTCAGAGGGTTAAACACTTACAGATCAGGCTGCACTTTTCCTCAGAATCCTGTCTGTCTTTATCCCAAGGCCCGTATGCCTTATTGCTGGCTTTATCCTTGGTTAGGGAAACTTCCTCAGGTATATATCTCCTTGCTTTGCATATATATCCTTCTGCCCTTCAGCACTCTGTTTGGCTGGAATAATAGCTCTGCTCTGTACTCTTATAGGAACTTCAGATTTCTCAGGAGGCAAAACCCTCTCCTGGTGGCAAGCTTCTGAACTTGCTTTGCTCAGGAACCTCAGGCAGGCTAGACTGCACTCACTAGCCTCCTGGACTACTCTGCCTTCCCCCCCAGCAGGGCCCTTTTTATTTATAATGCCCCTCAGTAGTGCCACCTGTATTTTTTATAATGCCCTCCAGTAATACCCTAGTATTTTTATAATGCCCTCCAGTAATACCCTAGTATTTTTTTAATGCCCTCCAGTAGTGCCTCCTGCAGCCATTAGAATGGTCACATAAATGTACATTAGATTCTAAACAAACATCAATAATGCTAAGATAGATAGATAGATATAGATAGATGCATAGATGATAGATATATATGAGATAGATATAGATAGATAGACAGATAGATAGATAGATATGAGATAGAAAGATAGATAGATACCTAAAAGATAGCTAAATAGATAGATAGATAGATAAAAGATAGATAAATAGATAGATAGATGTGAGATGGATAGATATATAGATAGATAGATAGATAATGCAGCTCTAGGAGGTCTAACAAGTATAATTAGACATTCTTTTTTAACTTTAATTTTTTTTTTCTGTTCATATCGCAAATAACATTATCTATAACATTTTCTATAATATTTTCTATACCATTATCTATAATATTTTCTATACCATTATCTATAACATTTTCTATAATATTTTCTATACCATTATCTATAATATTTTCTATACCATTATCTATAATATTTTTTATATCATTATCTATAACATTTTCTAAATTGATTTCAGGTTGCAGTGATTACTGACAACTAAAAGGGTCAAAATTCCAGGTATAGTAAAACAAAGCTTGTGAAAATGACAAAAATGAAAAATGAGCTGCACTAAATCTAGTGAGTGTGAACTTCACGGAAGAAGGTTGAGCTTCTCTTCCAGGAACAGATAATTATGTTGAAATGTCATTCTGTGGCTTTCTTTTTATCACATGCAGCTGACACTGATGACACAGTCATTGATGTACTTTGCACAGTCTGTACAGTCGGGAAAGCGCTACGATGTCACTGTGTGTGCTACTTAACATCTGCTACAGAGCTGTTGTAAGGCTTCAGTCACTCACACATGGCAGTTTCTACGTCTTTGTAACCAAAACTGCAGTAAATGTAGGTCCTTAGGCTATTTTCACACTTGCGGCAGTGTGATCCAGCAAGCAGTTCCGTCGTCAGAACTGCCCGCCGGATCCGCCGATCTACACTGTGTGCAGAATTATTAGGCAAATGAGTATTTTGACCACATCATCCTCTTTATGCATGTTGTCTTACTCCAAGCTGTATAGGCTCGAAAGCCTACTACCAATTAAGCATATTAGGTGATGTGCATCTCTGTAATGAGAAGGGGTGTGGTCTAATGACATCAACACCCTATATTAGGTGTGCATAATTATTAGGCAACTTCCTTTCCTTTTGCAAAATGGGTCAAAAGAAGGACTTGACAGGCTCAGAAAAGTCAAAAATAGTGAGATATCTTGCAGAGGGATGCAGCACTCTTAAAATTGCAAAGCTTCTTAAGCGTGATCATCGAACAATCAAGCGTTTCATTCAAAATAGTCAACAGGGTCTCAAGAAGCGTGTGGAAAAAGCAAGGCGCAAAATAACTGCCCATGAACTGAGAAAAGTCAAGCGTGCAGCTGCCAAGATGCCACTTGCCACCAGTTTGGCCATATTTCAGAGCTGCAACATCACTGGAGTGCCCAAAAGCACAAGGTGTGCAATACTCAGAGACATGGCCAAGGTAAGAAAGGCTGAAAGACGACCACCACTGAACAAGACACACAAGCTGAAACGTCAAGACTGGGCCAAGAAATATCTCAAGACTGATTTTTCTAAGGTTTTATGGACTGATGAAATGAGAGTAAGTCTTGATGGGCCAGATGGATGGGCCCGTGGCTGGATTTGTAAAAGGCAGAGAGCTCCAGTCCGACTCAGACGCCAGCAAGGTGGAGGTGGAGTACTGGTTTGGGCTGGTATCATCAAAGATGAGCTTGTGGGGCCTTTTCGGGTTGAGGATGGAGTCAAGCTCAACTCCCAGTCCTACTGACAGTTTCTGGAAGACACCTTCTTCAAGCAGTGGTACAGGAAGAAGTCTGCATCCTTCAAGAAAAACATGATTTTCATGCAGGACAATGCTCCATCACACGCATCCAAGTACTCCACAGCGTGGCTGGCAAGAAAGGGTATAAAAGAAGAAAATCTAATGACAAGGCCTCCTTGTTCACCTGATCTGAACCCCATTGAGAACCTGTGGTCCATCATCAAATGTGAGATTTACAAGGAGGGAAAACAGTCCACCTCTCTGAACAGTGTCTGGGAGGCTGTGGTTGCTGCTGCACGCAATGTTGATGGTGAACAGATCAAAACACTGACAGAATCCATGGATGGCAGGCTATTGAGTGTCCTTGCAAAGAAAGGTGGCTATATTGGTCACTGATTTGTTTTTGTTTTGTTTTCGAATGTCAGAAATGTATATTTGTTAATGTTGAGATGTTATATTGGTTTCACTGGTAAAAATAAATAATTGAAATGGGTATATATTTGTTTTTTGTTAAGTTGCCTAATAATTATGCACAGTAATAGTCACCTGCACACACAGATATCCCCCTAAAATAGCTAAAACTAAAAACAAACTAAAAACTACTTCCAAAAATTTTCAGCTTTGATATTAATGAGTTTTTTGGGTTCATTGAGAACATGGTTGTTGTTCAATAATAAAATTAATCCTCAAAAATACAACTTGCCTAATAATTCTGCACTCCCTGTAGATGTGACTGAAAGCATTTGTGAGACGCATCCGTCTCACAAATGCATTGCGAGAACTAATTTATCTCTCCGCTTGTCATGCGGACAGACGGATCCGTTTTGTATCTTTTTTCACATTTTTACCAGTCTGTGCATGCGCAGACCGGAAGCACGGATACGGCACTAATACATTCCTATGGGGAAAAATGCCGAATCCGGCATTCAGTCAAGTCTTCAGTTTTTTTTGCCGGAGATAAAACTGTAGCATGCTGCGGTTCCGTCCTGATCAGTCAAAAAGACTGAACTGAAGACATCCTGATGCATCCTGAATGGATCGCTCTCCATTCAGAATGCATGGGGATAAAACTGATCAGTACTTTTCCGGTATAGAGCTCCTGTGACGGAACTCAGTGCCGGAAAAGAAAAACGCTAGTGTGAAAGTACCCTTAGAAGAAGATAATCACATACCTCCCAACTTTTGAAAAGCACAATGAGGGAGAATATGGGCGTGCAGCGGGGAATGTTTTCATACTTGGCCACGCCTCTAACTTTGCCCAAAACATAACTATACAAACCCAATCCCACCCAGTCCCCTTGATGCACCCACATAGTAACTATTCTCACTTTGTGCCACAATGCCCACATTGTGTCTCGTCACAGTAGTTATGCACACATTGTGCCCCGTCAAAGTAGTAGTGCCCACACTATGCCCCACAGAGAGGAAATACCCATATTGTGCCCCCTTCAAAGTAGTAATGTCTACCTTGTGCCTCTCATTGTAGCAATGCCCACCTAGTGCTCCCTCACAGTAGTTATGCCCACACGTGCACCCTTCAGAGTAGTTATGCCCATATTTTGCCAAGTCACAGTTGTTATGCCCATATTGTGCTCGTAACAGTAGTTATGCCCACCTTGTGCTCCATCAAACTAGTAGTGCCCACACTGTTCCCCTCACAGTAGCAGTACCCACATTGTGCCCCTCACAGTAATTGTGCTCCCTTCACATTAGTAACGCCCACATTGTGCCCCTCATTGTAGCAATGCCCACATAGTGCCCCCTCACAGTAGTTATGCCCACATGTGCCACCTTCACAGTAGTTATGCCCCAATATGTTCCTGCTTCACAGTAGATATGCCCAGATATGTGCCCACTTCACAGATCACCCTGCGCTCCCCAGCAGCAGGCAGGATACGGTTACACATCTCACTGCTGGGCTGTGTAGGAGGAGCAGAGGCTGATTCCTGGGCCTGCACCCTTCCTTCTACGCAGCCCGGTAGTGGGATGTCTTGCCGCATCCTGCTGGGGAGCGCCGGCCGCTGAGCTGTATGGTGAAGCGGGGAGCGGACAACAACCTGCTGCACCATTACAAGAAACTCCTTACAGAGCGGGACATACCTCAGCTGTTCCGGGGCCGTAGGACAGCCACTGGAGTCTTGAATTGTCCTGCCAAATCTGGGACAGTTGGGAGGTATGCAACTGTAAAAGGAACATTTTTACTGCTACTCTATTTGGATCCATACCTGTTTTTTTTTGAACTGGTGCAAGGGTGGGACCATCGGCCACAGCACATTGATCATCAATGCTGGAGTAAATGAGAATCTGGCACACGGACAGCCGGAGGAGGCATATCATTTGTGATGAAGCCTGCACCTCACCATAAATTAAATACCTTCTCAGTACCCCAGGAGCAGCCTGGGAACATAAAGTGGCCCTGGAAATATGACTCAAAGTGGCCCCATATTGCAGGCAGGTCCAAATTGACAGAAGGAGGGACAACGTAAGTAGGCAGGGACAACAGATGTGAGCTGGTGCAGCACAAAACACCGTCCCAGCAGAACCAAATACCACAGTTAAGGAAAAATGACTGTCTCAGCAGAACCAAATACAATGCAGCACCAAATATTGTTACCCCCAAAGCAGCATTCAACTGTATTACCATCTTGTAGATGGTGGCACAGTTTAATTCAGGAGGGCATCTGAGGCTTCTGGCCAGCTGTATAGGTACCTGATGTTCCTGGCATTAATTAATGTTGAGAGCATCAGAATATTATGTACCCAGCCTGTGGCTGTGAGGAGGGCTCGGGCAGCCCCCTGAGCATTGTCCCACCAGGAAATTTCCCTGTAGGGTCTATGACCAGCCCACCCCTGCAGGGCCCAAGATAGCACACACTAGTCTTGATAAACTGTGAAGACTATTGCACTTTATTACAGGCACTATATTTTTGTGTGTACGGTATCTTGCAGTGATTTTAGTAGAGGTCAAGGGTCACAAGTGGATGCTGTATAGTAGGCCTGCTACTTCGGCTGCACCCTGTCATCTCCCACAATGCACTGCTCTCGGGTGGCAAGCAACCAGCAGAATCCTAACTTTAGGGTTTGTGTAACTCAAGATCAGTACAAGAGAATTAATTGAAAGTTTTCCAAAGTTACTCAGGATTTCATGCACTGTAGATTGTAATTCTGAGACATGGTTCAAAAGTGAAGATTTCCTTTCATTTCCCCACAGAGAATGTCTAAGTAAGGGCGCATTCAGATGAACGTATAGCCACAGTGGACTGCTATAGCCATTGACTTGAATAGGTCCGCGATCCACAAGAGATGGCAAAAGATAGGACATGTCCTATCTTTTGCGGTGCGGAGGCAAGGACCCGAAAGCCCACAGAAGGGCTTCCGAGTGTTTCCATGGGCTTCCGATCCGTGCCTCCGTACTACAAAAGTTAGGACATGTCCTTTCTTTTGCCGTATATTGCAGATCGCAGACTTATTCAAGTCAATGTGTCTGCACCGCAGCAGGGAGTTCACATGGCCAGTGCCCGTGTATTGTAGACCTGCTGTTTGTGGTCGGGCACCTCGGTCATATGGTTGTGCGTGTGAATGAGCCCTAACTCATAAGCTGTTAAGAAAGAAGCTTTATGTAGTTGATTAACATTTGCACCCAGACAATGGAGCCTAAATGGACTAAAAAGACCCCTTATTTCATGGATGGACTGCCCATAGACCCTACAGGGAAATTTCCCATTGGGCCCATGCCCAGGGGGACCTCCCAAGCCCTCCTCACGACCACTGGCTGGATACATAACGATCTCATGCCCTCAGCATTAATTAAAGTTAGGAGCATCAAGTACTTATGCCCCTAGCCAGCATCCTCAGGTGCCCCCCTGAAAGTGATATAGTTGAACACAGCGACGTGGGCGGGAATATTTTTTGCTGCGCTGTGGTGTTTCGTTCTGCTGGGGCATTTGGTGCTGCAATATGGTGTTGCTGGTCCCAACTACTTCTGTTGTCCCTTTCTACTTGTGTTTCCCTGCCTCTTGTCAATCTGGATCCGCCTACAACATGGGGCCACTTTTAGTTTTCCAGGGCCACTTTAAGTTCTCAGTACACCCCTGGCTTTTTTGATATGAAGATGGTGAATAACCACAAAGGGGGTACTCTAATGTGAAGAACCTGAGACCATACTTACCAACATTTAGGCTGGTAAAATAGAGACATCCAAAACTCCATCCATGGGAACGCCCCAACTCTGTCCAGGACCACCTACTTATATTCAGGGTTATCATTAGCCACACGCATTTCCAGCCCAGGACAGCCCGAATTTGCCAGGACTGTCTGTGAAAATTAGGGACGGAGGGCAACTATGTGAGACTGAAGTGCCAGATATAGTAGCTATTGCACTTAATGGCTCAAGATGTGCGAAGTACATCTCTGGACAGGACTTGAAGACAATTCCAACAGCAGCAGCTCACCCTCCTCGGGATCCAAAAGAACCCTGTGTATAGAAATAATCCAAAAAAGTGGCGCAACCAATGTCTTGCTACTGGGGATGTATGTGAGATAGCAAGATTTATTGAACAATGACACATATTACAGGATCTATGTGTCACATTTCGGAAGTGGACCACTTCCTTCCTCAGGCATACTGGGTACACTTAAGGAAGGAAAGAGGCAGTCCGCTTCTGAAATGCATCACCTACGTCCTGGAATATATGTCATTGTTCAATAAATCCTGGTTTCTAACATACATCCCCAGTAGCGCCACATTGATTCCTCCACTCTTTTGGATTTATTCTAGCACTCTGTATTATTTCTGCATCCATACGAAGATAGTGAGACTACAGCTATAAATGACACACAATAGTGGTGGGGCCCTATTAGGGCCTAGGCGTTTCTCGTTAAGCCTCTGCTAGATGAACACAATACATGGAAACAGACAAGTTTTCTCTTGTAGTAAGCAAGGATGTCATGAAATTCAGATGGAATCCAGATAATCCCTTGAATTTGACGTGAAGGGCATAATCATCATCATTGTACCGTAGCTTGATGGAGAAAGAACAAGGCAGAAGAATGCAGCACAGAATGAACACCACTTGTGTACCACCTTTTCACATTCATCGAGGTGACATTTATGGTTGAAACGTGACTGCTGTTTTGATTTCCTGACCGTATGGTGTTTCATCACTATGATCACAACATGTGGCCTAGTGTGAGAGCAAAATACAGTAGGATATGACATTTCATCATATGGGACCCTAGTAGAATTTCAAATTAGGATTTAAAAAGTATTTTACACTTTTTATTCTTGGGATAGATTTGACTAGACCAAAATACTTGTGACCATTGGAACTGTCAGGTACAACATAGTTGGCAACATTCCCGACTTTACAGGGGCGGTTCCTAATTTTCAGACACAGTCCCTGTGAATTGGGACTGTCCTGGGCCAAAATGGGTGGTGTGTACAAACCGGATTCCAAAAAAGTTGGGACACTATACAAATCGCGAATAAAAACTGAATGCAATGATGTGGAGATGCCAACTTCTAATATTTTATTCAGAATAGAACATAAATCACGGAACAAAAGTTTAAACTGAGAAAATGTACCATTTTAAGGGAAAAATATGTTGAATCTGAATTTCATGGTGTCAACAAATCCCCAAAAAGTTGGGACAAGGCCATTTTCACCACTGTGTGGCATCTCCCCTTCTTCTTACAACACTCAACAGACGTCTGGGGACCGAGGAGACCAGTTTCTCAAGTTTAGAAATAGGAATGCTCTCCCATTTTTGTCTAATACAGGCCTGTTCAATCGTCTTGGGCCTTCTTTGTTGCACCTTCCTCTTTATGATGCGCCAAATGTTCTCTATAGGTGAAAGATCTGGACTGCAGACTGGCCATTTCAGTACCCGGATCCTTCTCCTACGCAGCCATGATGTTGTGATTGATGCAGAATGTGGTCTGGCATTATCTTGTTGAAAAATGCAGGGTCTTCCCTGAAAGAGATGACGTCTGGATGGGAGCATATGTTGTTCTAGAATCTGAATATATTTTTCTGCATTGATGGTGCCTTTCCAGACATGCAAGCTGCCCATGCCTCACGCACTCATGCAACCCCATACCATCAGAGATGCAGGCTTCTGAACTGAGCGTTGATAACAACTTGGGTTGTCCTTGTCCTCTTTGGTCCGGATGACATGGCGTCCCAGATTTCCAAAAAGAACTTCGAATCGTGACTCGTCTGACCACAGAACAGTCTTCCATTTTGCCACACTCCATTTTAAATGATCCCTGGCCCAGTGAAAACGCCTGAGCTTGTGGATCTTGCTTAGAAATGGCTTCTTCTTTGCACTGTAGAGTTTCAGCTGGCAACGGCGGATGGCACGGTGGATTGTGTTCACTGACAATGGTTTCTGGAAGTATTCCTGAGCCCATTCTGTGATTTCCTTTACAGTAGCATTCCTGTTTGTGGTGCAGTGTCGTTTAAGGGCCCGGAGATCACGAGCATCCAGTATGGTTTTACGGCCTTGACCCTTACGCACAGAGATTGTTCCAGATTCTCTGAATCTTCGGATGATGTTATGCACAGTTGATGATGATAGATGCAAAGTCTTTGCAATTTTTCGCTGGGTAACACCTTTCTGATATTGCTTCACTATCTTTCTGCGCAACATTGTGGGAATTGGTGATCCTCTACCCATCTTGGCTTCTGAGAGACACTGCCACTCTAAGAAGCTTTTTTTTATATCCAATCATGTTGCCAATTGACCTAATTAGTGTTAATTGGTCTTCCAGCTCTTCGTTATGCTCAAATTTACTTTTTCCAGCCTCTTATTGCTACTTGTCCCAACTTTTTGGGGATTTGTTGACACCGTGCAAATTGGAATCAACGTATTTTTCCTTTAAAATGATACATTTACTCGGATTAAACGTTTGATACGTTCTATTACAAATAAAATATTGACATTTGCCATCTCCACATCATTGCATTCAGTTTTTATTCACAATTTGTTTAGTGTCCCAACTTTTTTGGAATCCGGTTTGTATATAAACCCTGCTCATAAATGGTTGTTCCAAGTATGGTACAATGGAAAAATTTATTATCAGTGTTTTTACCAAGTAGATGGAGTCTCGGTACCAAACACATGGAAGGTGGACAGGTTAATTAATATCTGTATTTTATGACCCATTTTGGGTTATAAAACATCCTCTTCCTCAGATAATACAACAGAGCTGTTGGCCATGTATTTCTTCTTTCGTTGTACCTGGACCTGGTCATGATCTGCTGCTATGTTTGACTCACAGAGCTCTGCATAGACTGATACACTGTAACAAACCGCAAAGTACACATACATTGTACCAAATCACCAGTTAATAAGGTTACTAGTTACCTAGCAGATAACTTGAACATTTGATGAATTCAAACATAAGTCTGCAAAAATTGTCATTATGCAACAGGAAGGCTTTACTTATATAAGACGTTTCTGTTAAGTCAGCTCTCCACCCCTGCCCTGTTCTCCCCTGTGGGCATGATACGTGCGTTACTCACCGTGCTTCTGTCTCCATTCTTCTGCTTTGTGCTCCAGCATCGATCTCCTTAAAGCTTGTGCGCTCACCTCTGACTTCTTAAAAGGCCTGTTTGGGCGCTTCCAAATCCTTCTCCAGCCAATGACTGGGGTCTCCAGCTGGAGGGTACCTGAGCTTTAGGTTCCCAGGTGACCACCAAAGGTGTTCTGATAGTCTAGTGCTATTGTCATTTAACTGTGTTTATCCTGCCTTCGTTCTTGTCTGTACTCCAGCTTTAACCTGTGTACCTGTGTGTTCCAGCAATTCCAGTTTCAGTTTTGTTCATGTTTGAGTTAATCCTGTCCGCCTGCCTTGTTTGTGTTCCTGCCATGTAACCAGCCTCTTCTGGCTATGTTTTCACTATGACCTAGCCTATCTATTTATTCTGTGTCTTCTGCCATCTACACTTTAAGTGTGCAGTCTGTATCTCAGAAACCTGCTTTCAAGTCTTGGTGACTGTTCAAACTATAATTGCGGTTTTATTGTGTTTATGGTGCATTTTCTATATCCTGAGCTTCTGTTGCTTGTAGTTGGTCAGCTGCCAACTACAGCAGGACCATTCCACGAGGTAGCCATCTGGTTGCTCTCCTGTTTTGAAGTCCAGATCCCTGTACAAAGGTTGAAGTGTGAATACCAGGGGAGTACCAGAATAACGCCCTCAGGGTATAGCCCAAAGCCAAGCTGATGAGTTAGGCCTCATGCACACGACCGTTGTTTTATTCCGTGTCCGTTGCGCCGTGCGTCCGTTGAAAACTCAGCTAATGCACCGTTTGCCATCCGCGTCCGTGATCCGTGGTTCCAGTCCGTCAAAAAAATATAACCTGTCCTATTATTTTCGCGGAAAACGGTTTGAGGACCCATTCAAGTCAATGGGACCGCTAAAAAACGCAGAGGCACACAAGATTGTCATCTGCGTCCGCATCCGTTTTTTTCCTATCATTTGCATGGCAAACCTGTCTTAGACTTTTTTTTACTTTCCTTTATGTCTGGTGGTCCTCCAAAAATAAAGGAAGACACACGGAAACAAAAACGGAAACGGATCACGGAACAACGGAACCCCATTTTGCGGAACGGAACACAACAACGGTCGTGTGCATGAGGCCTTAATATTACAATTTTAGAAAACGTTGGTGCGGCCTCATCTGGAATATGCAGTTCAGTTCTGGGCACCAGTCCATAAAAAGGAAGCTCTGCAGCTGGAAAAAGTACAGAGGAGAGCGACTAAAATGATAAGGGGCATGGAGGGTCTTAGGTATGAAGAAAGATTAAAATAATTGAATTTATTTAGTCTTGAGAAGAGACGTCTAAGGGGGGGACATGATTAACCTATACAAATATATAAATGGGCGATACAAAAAATACGGTGAAAAACAGAAACCATGTCAAATGCCCTCAAAAGACAAGGGGGTACTGCCTCTGACTGGAGAAGAAAAAGTTCAGTATCCAGAAGCGTCAAAACTTCTTTACTGTAAGAACTGTGAATCTGTGGAACAGACTTCCTCAGGACGTGGTCACAGCAGGAACTGTGGATGGTTTTAAAAAGGGTTTAGATGAATTCTTAAAATTAAATGACATTAATGCTTATGAAAATGTGTAGAAATCTGAGTCTCACTTCCTTCTGGGATTTGATGGACTTATGTCTTTTTTCAACCGTATTAACTATGTAACTATGAGTTGCTACAGTGGGTCCACACTCATCTGAAACAATTCCCTTTAAATGATGAGCGTTATAGACATACAGTATGTCATAAAGCTCAGTGCCTAAAATCTTGTCTGAACTCAGTAAGGAATCGTTCCTTAAAAATTAATTTTATTTATAAATTTAGAACCTAGGGGGTTTTACCTTCCCCTGAATCTACACAGTAGAATTATAGGTTGGACTGGATGGACCTGTGTCTTTTCTTCGACTTTAATCAATCATCATGTGTGGCAAAAAAGGGAAAGGCGCTTGTAACGGATCTCCTAGCACCCCGACCGGGTACCTCCGTTGATAAATGCTCCCAGTGCCTCCCGAGGACTCCAAGCACTCCGCTCGACACCGATACCACCACAGGAACCAGGAAAAGGAACAGCTCTTACAAGAGCTAGGAGTAATAGCCAGGGGAGTATACACGTATAGCAATCCCCACACACATGAGACGAGGCTCTATGTTGAGTGTAAAACAGGAACACTTTATTGAGGGCTACCCACCCGTATTTATGCAGGTCCCCATCTGGTGTACACGCCCCTAGGGGACCAGAAGGAAGACTGTGACACAGGACAGATACGTAGCACTCAGGATACACAGACACAACACATCCCCACAATGCATCATGGTTTCCTCCTCTCTGCCCTGGAGACACCCGAGGAGCAATTCAATTATCTCTCAGGACAAAGGGAAATCACTAATACACATGTGGGAACAACAGGACAGGAATCACCACCCAAACACACAATGTCACACCCTCACAGCAAACACAGACATTTAACATTTTCCCAGATAGCTCAAGTCTGAGTGCATATCATTAGGTGAATAGCACTCAGAATACACAAATACAATAAAATGAGCTATCTGGGTACCCTCACATAACATACAATACAATTACACAGACAGATGGTTCTGTCACACACCTCAAAACCCCACATGTCCCCATATGGCTTGGATCTGAGCGCTCAGATGCCACAAACACAGTCAAATCGCCATGGGGTTTAAGTTTTGCATGGGCTGATGAGAGGGCCCATAATCCTGGGGCAAGAGGCTGGCAACCAGGCCCCTCCAAAACCCAGTGGCGAGGTTATTTTGGCCACACATCTCCCCCTCCCAGGGAAGACTAACCAGATACCCGACCTCACGCCGGTCGGTACCTGAGTTAGTCTGGCAGCCCACCCACGACCAAATACTGGACCTGTTGAATTTGGTAGCCTGTCTCTGTCCAGTGAGTCCACCAAGGTTATGTTGGTAGCTGGTACTCCCGGTCTCTGTGTTGCTCCCTGGCTTGAAGTGGAGGTTGCCTTGTGGGCAGGGATCAGCGGTACTCTGCCCTGGTGCCAGCGTTACCATGGAAGAAGCCTGGTTGGAGCCTGGTTGTTGGAGGGGGAGACCGACTGTCTCCCCTTTGGATACCCAGCTCTGCTGCTGGAGGGGGAGACCGACTGTCCCTACCCCCTGTGCTGTAAGTGCAGAGACCACGGTCCCATCTGCACTGTTGTGGGGCTTACTGTCTCCCCCTGGTGCGTTAAGCTGCCGCTGGGGAGAGGGGGTAACAAGATCATCTCCCATACATACTTCCAGCCGCTGGGGAGGGCGACCGACCGTCTCCGCTCCCAATACAGTGTCCTGCTGCTGGGGAAAGGAGACTGGGCTCTCTATTCCCTGCTGGACACTCTGCCGCTGGGGGACAGGACCGACTGTCTCTGCCCCCTGTAACTCCGCCTGCCGCTGGGGAATGGAGACTGGGCTCCCAATTCCCAATAAATCACACGGCCGCTGGGGAATGGAGACTGGGCTCCCAATTCCCAATAAATCACACGGCTGCTGGGGAATGGAGACTGGGCTCCCAATTCCCTGTAAATCATCCAGCCGCTAGGGAATGGAGACTGGGCTCCCAATTCCCTGCAATTCACACTGCCAATAGGGAGAGGGGGTAACAAGCTCCTCTCCCATACACACTTCCAGCCTCTGGGGAGGGAAACCGACTGTTTCCGCTCCCAATACAGTGTCCTGTTGCTAGGGAAAGGAGACTGGGCTCTCTGTTCCCTGTAGGAAACTCTGCCGCTGGGGGACAGGACTGACTGTCTCTGCCCCCTGTAACTCAGCCTGCCGCTGAGGAATGGCGACTGGGCTCCCAATTCCCTGCAGGAGCAGTGGAGAGACCTCGGTCCCATCTCCACCGGCCACCTGGGGTTCTTCCTAGTAAACATACACAATATCCTCCCAGCTGAAGGGCTCTGGACCTGGGTCTGACACTCCGCTCTCCTGCTGAGCCTTCTCACTGGAGTGGAACAGCTGCTGGTAGCCCTGTTCCAGCTCCATCTCCCGGGTCACCAGGTGGACCAGGTCCTGCTCAATCTCCTGAGTGTCGTCCCAGTCATACCTGCTCTCCCTCCATTCCAAGAGATCACGGAACCGGGCTTGTGTAGGGCTCCCAAACTCCAGCTCTGAAAAAGTCTCCCATAACAAGCCAGGACCATCAAACTCCTCTCCCTCCGGCTTGTCATGCTCAGCTGTCCTGGGTAGGTACTTTGCCCCATACCACCAGAGCGCCTGGTAGGCATCTTCCAGCCACAGCTCCTGCCATGCTAGGAGTTCCAATTCCTTTACCCATTCCTCCCGGGGCTGCTCTCCCAGGAAGGGCATCCGCAGGGCTACTCGCTTCTGCAACCGCTCGTCTTCCGTGGGGAGTCTCTCGTCCCGCATATACTCCACAATACCCAGTACCTGGTACCAGATGCCTTTGCAGACTGCATCTCGGTCATCCATGACACCCTCATCGTACTCCACTGCTGTTTCCATTCTGGTGCTGTCAGGGTCGCTGTACTAGGACATGCGTTGCCCTCAAATTGTAAAATCCATGGAATGGTGTCACCTGTAGCTGTCCTTCTGGCTGTGGGAACGATCCCGCCGCTTGACACCAATGTACCGGATCTCCTAGCACCCCAAACGGGTACCTCCGTTGATAAATGCTCCCAGTGCCTCCCGAGGACTCCAAGCACTCCGCTCGACACCGATACCACCACAGGAACCAGGAAAAGGAACAGCTCTTACAAGAGCTAGGAGTAATAGCCAGGGGAGTATACACGTATAGCAATCCCCACACATATGAGACGAGGCTCTATGTTGAGTGTAAAACAGGAACACTTTATTGAGGGCTACCCGCCCGTATTTATGCAGGTCCCCATCTGGTGTACACGCCCCTAGGGGACCAGAAGGAAGACTGTGACACAGGACAGATATGTAGCACTCAGGATACACAGACACAACACATCCCCACAATGCATCATGGTTTCCTCCTCTCTGCCCTGGAGACACCCGAGGAGCAATTCAATTATCTCTCAGGACAAAGGGAAATCACCAATACACATGTGGGAACAACAGGACAGGAATCACCACCCAAACACACAATGTCACACCCTCACAGCAAACACAGACATTTAACATTTTCCCAGATAGCTCAAGTCTGAGTGCATATCATTAGGTGAATAGCACTCAGAATACACAAATACAATAAAATGAGCTATCTGGGTACCCTCACATAACATACAATACAATTACACAGACAGATGGTTCTGTCACACACCTCAAAACCCCACATGTCCCCATATGGCTTGGATCTGAGCGCTCAGATGCCACAAACACAGTCAAATCGCCATGGGGTTTAAGTTTTGCATGGGCTGATGAGAGGGCCCATAATCCTGGGGCAAGAGGCTGGCAACCAGGCCCCTCCAAAACCCAGTGGCGAGGTTATTTTCGCCACAGCGCTCATAGGGTAATATGAAGTTAAAAAGATATTTAGGAACAGAACGTGCCAATGGTTGTGCTCACCTTTTGGTGTTGTACATACGCAGGCATAACACTCATGAGGGCAAAGGGTTGGTGCTGCCGGTATCTCTCAATCCTCTGTATCGGGACAGAAGAGAGGCTGGAGGTGGTGAGAGCAACTTTGAGGACTGTGTTGTCAAAGGGATTAGAGGGCTGGTATAAAGTATCCAAAAGATGATGATGTTTGTTGGAAGAAAAGAAAAAAAGAGGTAAAAAGATGAAAAGCAGAATGTCTGAGTGAGTGTAATGATGGAGATGTAAAGGATATAAATAGTAAGGCTGTTAACAGCCTGCATTTGTGGGAGGGGCGTCTGGCTATTTATTCCCCTACCTGCCGCTCAGCCAGGCGCCCGAGCCTCACGCATTCCTGCGGTATCGCGCTCCTTCCCCTCTGATCCGAGTCCTTCCTTCCGGTTTCGGCATACACGCACCGCCAGCGTCTGAATCATCGCCCTCCTCTCCAGCCTTCTAGGTAATCGAGGCGCAGCTGGCGCCGTCCTAGCTGTGCCTCACATCTGGGCTCGTGCCCCCTGGTGGTACAGTCAGGTGCCGCTCTCCCCCAGCCTAGTTCCGATCGCTGGATTCCGGCTGCAGGGCCGGCAAGCTGCGTCCTTGTTCACTATTTTGCCGGTCACGTGCCACGCAACTGGGGGTGCTAAGTAGTTTCACTTCGGGCAGACAGTGTTGTTCTTACATTTCGCCACCCATGCACTCTTCTAATCTTTGTTTCGACAAGTGTTAGCACAAGTAATTCAGGCATTGTTCTGGCTCTGTGATGCAGGCAGCGCGCCCACTGGGGGGGGGGGGGGGGGGGCGCAGTTTTTGAAACCATATGCCCACTTGATAGGCAGTGCACAAATTCCATTAAAAAAAAAAGAAGGGAGTGGGGGAAAATAAAATTTCATCAATCGGGGGGGGGGGGGGGGGGGGGGGGGGGGGGGGGGGGGGGGGGGGGGGGGGGGGGGGGGGGGGGGAACGATTCTTTACAGTCAGTCCGCCCTCCTCACTGCCTCTGCATCACATCGCCAGAATTTGCGCCGTGAAGTTGGTGATTCATTACTGTTCAATTCAGCGGTTCTTCTATCTCACGCTGCTTCCGTCTCCGGATCCTCCCACTTTTTTGGGGTCCTCTGGATCATCCAGGGTTTCCGTGCCTTGTGGTTCACCCAGGGTGTCACGTCACTGGATCGCCCAGGTTGTCAATGTTCCTGGATCCCAGGTTGGCGATGTTCCTGGATCGCCCAGGTTGTCAATGTTCCTGGATCGCCCAGGTTGTCAATGTTCCTGGATCGCCCAGGTTGTCAATGTTCCTGGATCGCCCAGGTTGTCAATGTTCCTGGATCGCCCAGGTTGTCAATGTTCCTGGATCGCCCAGGTTGTCAATGTTCCTGGATCGCCCAGGTTGTCATGTTCCTGGATCGCCCAGGTTGTCAATGTTCCTGGATCGCCCAGGTTGTCAATGTTCCTGGATCGCCCAGGGTGTCACGTCCCTGGATCGGCCAGGTTTTCAGTGTTCCTGGATCGCCCAGGTTCTTTCTTTGTTTTCTCAGGGTTTTTACATCTGTTCTGATATCGGTTGTTCCTTCCTTTAGATTGGGCAGTTGATATTTTTCCTTCCTCTCTTTCGTTTAGTCTAGGAATTTCGAGGCAATTCCAGTTCCATTTAAACGATTGGGGTTTTTGGAGCCGTGTTTCCAAATCCGTCTGTATCCCGTCAGGTCAACATGTCTCACATGTCCGATATGGAGGACAACCTCTCCATGTCAGGATCGTCCATCTTGGGGCATAATAGCTGCACATCTTTAAGGAGCTGGACAGTGCCAAAGTTGATCGCCGAGCTCAATCGCAGGGGGATTCGGCATCCCGCAACTGCCCGCAAGGCCGAATTATACCGTCTCTTGATGACTACTCCGGGTTCGACAGCTAAGCAGTCCAATAACGACTCCATCCGGCTGGCACTAGCTCAGATCCAGTCGTCCATCGCCGGACTCGTCAGCTCAGTCACGGACATTCAGTCTAGGGTAGCGGTTTTAGAAACCAGGCCAGCTGCCTCACCGCAATATCCAGGTTCGGCAGTCATTTCTGCCATTCCTCCGGACGTTGCAGGTAGGCCTTCTGCCACCCCCCAAATTGCTCCTTCCCATTTTGTGCCAGAACATATTAAGAAGGATATCCTGGCAGGCAAGGACGTCAATTTGGCATCCATTTTGATTGCCTCCCAGGATATTTCCGAAAACCGGGTGATTAACTGCGGAGAGGTTTCCGTGGTCTTGAAGGCCAAGGATGCTCGGCTAAATAGGAAATTGTCCGTTTCCGAATTCGTCCTGGCCTTCAGCCTCTACAGGGACGTGGTGTGCTCCGCTCAGCCTAATCGCAGGGAGGAGTTAGATACCTACTTGTACCGGATTGCGGATCTGGGGCACAAGTACGGCGGCTCGGCATTTTACGATTATCATCGTTCGTTTTCTGCCAAAGCCGCCGCGGCCCTGCATCAATTTCAGTCATGTCCAACTGGGCAGACTTGGACATGGAGTTATTCTGCCGGCACTTTGCGGGTCTGAAGGCTCCTCTGTGTGCTATCTGCCAATCTATTTTTCATTCTACGGAATGGTGCCCCAATCCGGTACAAGATCCACAGTCAGCGCCCAATCCAGGTCCTTCCGCGTCCTCCAGGACTTCCTCCTCATTAGATAAGCTGGGCAGGCCAATTGTGTATCTCGGCAGTAGCCAGGTGTGCAACAATTTTAATGCCAAGGGCTGCGCCTTCAATGCGTGCCGAGCCCTGCACATTTGCTCTCTTTGTTTTCGGGCTCACCCTCGTCCTTCCTGTCCCAGGAAGTCAGCCAGGGACTCCTGACTAGCCGACCTCAACTTGGAGTTACTGGCTGCACTCCTGCAGTGCCATCCAGATCGTCCCTTTGTCGCCTTCTTATTGGATGGGTGCAGAGAGGGGTTTCACACCGGCATTGTCACGCGCCCCCAGGGCTGCTGGATGGGCCCCAATCTGCTATCCGCCTCCAGTGATCCTGAGGCGGTGACCACCCTCATTCAAGCAGAGGTCGATAAGGGGTTCGTCATTGGTCCCTTTCTAAAGATTCTGTTTCAGTCGTGGCGCATAAATCATATCGGCCTTGTCACAAAGCTATCGTCCAATAAAAAACGTCTCATTTACGACCTCTCCGCGCCTCATATGTCCTCCATTCCCAGTCTCAATTCACTCATTCCCTCTGAGGAATATTCCATGCAGTATTCTTCAGTTGACGAGGCCATCCAGTATATTCTTCAAGCAGGTGTCGGGGCTTGGCTGCCAAGGTAGATATTGCTGATGCTTTCAAGCTGCTCCCAATACACCGCAGCTTTGGAAGTACTACGGCATTCAGTGGGCAGATAAATTTTACTTTGCCAACCGGCTTACTTTTGGGTCCAAGAGCAGCCCTTGGCTTTTTGAACAACTTGCCAAAGCCCTGCACTGGATTCTCATCCATCACGGTGGCTTATCCATGGTCGTCCACTACTTGGACGACTTCCTTCTCATTGAAAGGCCCAGTCAGGTCCCTTCCATTCCCCATTCACTTCTGGATATTTTTTCCCGTCTCCAGGTTCCCGTGGCCAAAGCCAAGACTGAGGGTCCGGCCACCAAGGTCACCTTCCTGGGCATCATTTTAGAAACCCTCAAAATGGAGGCTAGCCTCCCCAGCGAGAAGTTGCTCAGGATCCGCTCTGCTATTTCCCGGGCGGTCCAGTCTCACTCTCTGACCAGGGCGGAGCTCCAATCCTTGCTGGGGATGCTTAACTTCGCCTCCAGAATTATGCCTCAAGGCAGGGCCTTCCTTTCCAGGTTGTTATGCCTCCTGCCCTCTGCCCCAGAGCAGGATTCTGTCGTCCATCTGGACAGCCAGGCCATTGCAGATCTCGACATGTGGAGCAGTTTTCTCTCTGACTGGAATGGCATTTCTTTGTTCGTTCCGCAGTGGGATTCCTCTTCCCCCATGGTTTTCTCCGACGCCGCCGGTTCTTCCGGATTCGCTGCCATTTTCAAGTCTCATTGGCTGGCTGCCGGATGGCCGCTAGAATTAGCCTCAGACTCAGCAGCTCTAAAATCCTCCCCCCTTTTGGAACTGTATCCCATCGTGGCGGCTGCTCAGGTCTGGGGTCACCATTGGTCTAACACTTCTGTGACGTTCATTACGGATAGTCAGACCTTGGTGGACATTGTCAACAAGGGCAGGGCCCAGTCCCCCAGGATCATGGCGTTGTTGCGCAAGTTAGTGTGTTATCCTCCACCACAACTTTCACATGCGCTGCGTACACATTTCAGGCGAACAGAATAGGGCTGCGGACGCTCTTTCCCGTGCTAATTTTGCGGTTTTCTTTCAGGAAATGCCCGACGCGGATCAGTCGGGCTCGCCGGTGCCCCAATTCAGCACTCTCGTCCTGGATTAGATTCGCTCTTAGAGGAGGCCAAGGGTCTGGTCGCAAAATCATTGTCACGCAATACGGCGAGGAATTATCAGGCTGGCCTAAGAGCTTTTGATAAATTCTCTAAGAGTCATCCGAGGGGTCAACACTCCGAAACCTCTTACATCATGGCCTTCTTGGCCTATTGTCACTCACATCTCTCTCTGTCATATAGTACCATCAGACTTTATTTAGCCGGAATTCAACATCACGCCATGCTGGCCACTCCTCATCACAGGTCCTTTTTTTCCATTCAAGCTATTAAAGCCACCCTTCGGGGTATTCAAAAGGAGGGGAAGGGGTCTGTGAGCCGTAGGCAACCAGTGTCCAGTAAATTGTTCAGGGATCTCTCCTCGTCATTGGATGGTAATCCTTTTGGGCCCTCCACTAGCCTGATTTTGAAAGCGGCCATGTATCTCACCTTTTATGGGTTCCTCCGGCCCGGAGAGGTTCTGGCCGGTCCAAATCGTCATAACCATCCTTTGAAGCAGCATCTGTTATGGGGCCAGGGCCATTACACTCTCCTGCTACCCTCCACCAAAACCAATCAGACGGGTCCTCCCTCTGAGGTTAAATTCTACCCAACGTTGAACGATTGGTGCCCAGTTCAAGTGCTGCATCAACTGCTAGCACTCATCCGAGGTTCATCGCCAGATAGCCCGCTCCTGCCGCAGGCAGGCAAGCCTCTCAGCACCTCTCAGTTTATATCTTACATCCGTGCCCTCGCCCAGGGACTAGGTTATGACCCCAAGGTAATTTCGGGGCACTCATTTCGCATAGGGGCGGCCTCCGCTGCTTCTCGGCATCAGGTGCCAGCCCACGTCATCCGGTCCATGGGGCGGTGGCGGTCCTCCTGCTTTACCAGGTATATACCCAATCCCCAAGTAGAGATATCTCGTGCCTTTCGATCACTGGCTTTGTAATTTGTAATAAAGCAAACTAATAAAGGATTGTAAAGGATTGTACCTAACTGTTGTTTTTTTGCCCCCTTTTTTCTCACTGGTGTACCCGCGCCCGTGGCTCCCGGCACAATTCAGCCACTATGTTCAGGGCAGGGTTTCTCTGCGTACGCCGACGTTGTCCTAGCCCTGACCATAAATAGTAAGGCTGTTAACAGCCTGCATTTGTGGGAGGGGCGTCTGGCTATTTATTCCCCTACCTGCCGCTCAGCCAGGCGACCGAGCCTCACGCGCCTCCCTCCCGCCCTTTTTCTCAGCTTCCATCAGGTATGCCCCCCTTTTTTTCACTGGTGTACCCGCGCCCGTGGCTCCCGGCACAATTCAGCCACTATGTTCAGGGCAGGTTTCTCTGCGTACGCCGACGTTGTCCTAGCCCTGACTATAAAGGATATAAGATATGGGGAAAGTTTTGTTTATTGAGAGACATAAGAGTAAAATGACTAAATTAATATGGCCATGGAGATATGGAAGGGTAAAAATTGATGGGGACATATTATTTATTAGTTAGAAGAGGTGAAGAGCGGAGGGACAGAATAAGTGGGGTGGTGGGGACATGAAGGAGTGTAAGATATTGGGAACATGATGTTTATTGAAGATATTGGGAACAATGATGTTTATTGAACAAATGGCCACAGAGGGAACGAGTGGGTAGAGATAATAGAGACTGAATGAAATGATGATGGATAAAACTGATATAGTTCAAGGGTGTGGGGTAGGATAGGAGAAGGGCGCGGTTTTAAATGTTCGGAACCATGGGGGGGGGTGGGGGGGGGTGAAAAAAAGGGGGGGGGGCAGATGAATAGTGGAGTGTATTGCATGGTTAGAATGTGACAGAAACTATGGCAGTTCTTTTAGCCTGGTCTAAGTGGAAATGTTGGTGTCCCCCTGATGGTAGGGGGGTGTTGCATGGTATGGGTGTAACTGAGGTGTAATTGGAACGGTGACAGAGTATTTGAACTGGTGCGATAATGCATGTTGGTGTGGAAGGTCAGGGACTGATGAATAGGGAGGACCAATTAAAAGAAGTTGCTCTCAAGGGATTAATTTAGGCTCTATGGTTCTATTGTTTGCATCTTGAAGATCCAGAACATTTATTTGCATCTCAATTTCTGGTAACGGTTGGGGTTAAAGACAGGAATTTGTTCGATCGGTGTTATAGATTTGAGGGGGTCCTTATTATGAGCTTGAAGAAAATGTCTGGATACTCCATGTTTAGTGAAGCCATTTGTTATGTTCCAGTGATGTTTATTAATTCTTTCCCTCAAGGTTAGGGTAGTACGGCCTATGTACTGTAGTCCACATGTACATTCCAATAGATAAATAACATAAGTCGAGGAACAATTTAGAAAGTATTTGATTTCGAATTGCTCTTCAGTGTTATTGCTTGAGAATTTAGAGACCCGAGAAGAAATATTTAGGCAACATTTGCACCGACGGTGTCCGCATCTATAGCTCCCAAAAAGTTGGGGAAATAGAGTGGTGGGATGTGGTGTGTTCTTTTTTTTGGTCCCGTAACTGACAAGGAGCAATAAGGTTCTTGAGGGTTTGAGCCCTCCTGAAGTTTATTTGAGGTCTTGATCGAATGTGTTTTTTTTTAAAAAGGGATCCGCTTGTAGGATGGGCCAATGTTTGTTCTGGATGTTCCACAGGATATTATGGTTGATATTATATGTGGTGATGAAAGTGGATTTGAAATTTTCGGTAGCCTTCGGATCATCTTGTTCGTTTTTTTTGTGAAGTAAGGCACTCTTCCTGAGTGTATTCTTGTGCCTGCTGGTAGGCCGCCTCTATGACCTTGTTAGGACACCCTTTGTTTTGAAATATACTTTTGATGATCTGGCTCTGGTATTTGAAATCCACTTCATTCGTGCAGTTTCTGCGGATTCGCTTAAATTGGCTGAACGGAATATTATTTTTCCATTATTTGCGATAGGCGCTTTGGTAATCCAAGTAGCTATTGCCGTCTACTTTCTTGAAGAATGTTTTGGTCTCTATAGATTTTCCTTTGGAGGAAAGGACCAAATCTAAGTATTCTATGGCTATTTTAGAATAGTTAGCTGTAAACGTAAGGTTGAAGGTGTTTTTGTTCAGATGGGAGGTGAAGTTGTCAACATCGTCCAAAAACTACAGTGGTTTCATCTTGAACACATATATTTCACTTTGAACAGTGGTCTCTCTCCCCCCATAATCACCAAAGCTTACATTTTGAACTTCACTTCTTTGAACCTTCAATTTGATCACACCAGTCCCCCGTCATTATATATATATTTTAACCATTTAATCATGCATTTTTTATATATATCTCCACTTCACATTTAAACGCATGAATTATCCTCTTTTCCCACCATCATCATATGGGACTTGAATCATGTATTATTTATCTTTTAATTTATATATATTACGAACCCAACGGGCGCCGTATGAACTACATATTTGACGCTTCTTGCACTGTTCATTGTACGTTTACTTATGAACTATATTTGACTATTTTATTTTATCTATAGTACTTTTAATTCCATGTAAAAAATGTTTTTACTATTCATCATCTTTTATTTATTGACATAATTATTTATTTTATTTTATTTTGTATATTTTCATACCTATATATCCTTCATTGTTGTATGTCATTTTTTATCAATATTGTGTTTCTTTAGACTTGAGAAAGGAGTACAGTGACTCCGAAACGCGTTGTCACTTATTACTAAATAAAAAAAGACTCTATATACATCGATTGAGGTCGTGTCCTTGCGCCAAGAGGTATCACACTTTGTGTACTATCCTAGTACACATCCCCCTATTGTGTTTAATCAATCATGTAAAATTTGTCGTGATTGCTAACTGGAGTCCCCAACTACATCAAGAATTAAAGGGGTTGTCTCACTTCAGCAAATATCATTTATATGTAGACAAAGTTTTACAAGCACTTCCTAATGTATTGTGATTGTTCATATTGCCTCCTTTGCTGTATGGATTCATTTTTTCATCACATTATACAGTCAGATCCATAAATATTGGGACATCGACACAATTCTATAATTTTTGGCTCTATACACCACCACAATGGATTTGAAATAAAACAAACACGATGTGCTTTAACTGCAGACTGTCAGCTTTAATTTGAAGGTATTTACATCCAAATCAGGTGAACGGTGTAGGAATTACAACAGTTTGCATATGTGCCTCCCACTTGTTAAGGAACAAGTTTTTCTATTTGCTATAAATGGCACTAGGGCTGCAACGATTAATCGACATTATCGATAATATTCGATAACAGATTCATCCCTGAACCCCTGACTTCAGTCCCACACTCCTCTGACCCACTAATTAGGCGCTGCTGCTCCCCCCCCTTACATTCTAATGCAAAATTTTTATAATTATGTAACTCCTAAAATTGTTTTAATATGGCCTTTGTACATAATTTTTCAAGTAAAATCATACAAATCCCTTTTTTGTCATTTTGGTGTTTTTCCCGATTAATCGATGAAATTATCGACAACTAATCGATTATTCAAATAATTGTTAGCTGCAGCCCTAAATGGCACTCTTAAAATGTAACTGCCATTTTTATTTTTGCTAATGTGTAGGGACAGTGACAGGAACATTTTTGTAACATTTTTTGTCCCTTAGCAGCGCTCTTTCGAATGAGCATTGCTAAGGGACATCTGTCTTCCATCAGCATAGGAGAGATGGACTGTGCCTCTGCATGCCCTGCTCCCTCACAGGCTGATAGGCCCACGTTTTCTAGCATAAATAAATGTTTTCACTAAATAAAATATATTACAAAAATGTTCTCGGTCACTGAGGGACCCATTAGCAAAAAAAATAATACAAAACAGCAGTTACACTTTAAGACTTGTATGATTGACAGATTTCTGTTGCCAAGTCTTCACATGCAAACACCCACAACATTTGCACATAATTTGATTCCAGTGAAACCTGCAGTTATATGATATACATATCATTCTGATGGAAAGTAGTTAAATATAGATTCTACAGATATTACATTTCCAGTAAAATATTATTTATTTGCTGATACATTTGTAGAATTATACTTGTAGCTTTTACTTTTCTTTTCTTATTTTACCTGGTCTAAATAGCCCCTGCCTTCTTGTAAATGGATCTAGGCAGAGCAGAATGATTTGTGACCATGTTCCATTCTTAATGTATGCTACTTTGTCACTTAGATTGATGTAATTGCATTACATTATACTTTAAATGGACTTTTACAACTATTTTTACTGTTCTAATATTGCTAGAACATACTCGTTGCTCATGCAGCTTTATATCTATTCCCCTATTTTGTTACGGCTCCATTCAGACGCCCGTATGAATGGTCTGTATCCGTTCCGCAATTATGCGGAACGGGTGCGGACCCATTCATTTTCGATGGGGCCGGAAAAGATGCGGACAGCACACAGTGGAACTTCATTCCGCGGCTCTGCAAACACTTACAAATGTCTGAATGGAGCCTAAAGGGGTTTTTCCAAGATTTGGATATTTTTGACCTGTCCTCAGGATAGGTCATCAGTGTCTAATCGGTGAGGGTCCGATACCCGGGATCCCTGCTGATCAGCTGATTGTGAAGGCCTTCTTGCAGCTTACCAAGCACAGCGCCGTACATTGTACAGTGACTGTGCTTGGTATTGTGCTCAGCCCCATTGACATGAATAGGGACACAGGAGCGCCGGTGCCTTCTCAAAGAGCTGATCGGTGGGGATCCTCGGTGTTGGACTCCCACAGATGAGATACCGATGAACGGTGACGGGCACAGGCCTCCGCTACAACACTATGCACAACTAAGTGTAATCATGGTTATAGGCTACAAAAACCCTGAAGCTACCAATTGTTTTGGCAAATGTTGTTCCCTAAATGTTGTACCTAGTAGATAATTCTCTAATATGGAGGCCAAAAAAAGCTCTTCTTTAGAACTGATTCAATTGTTAGCGCTTTTGTTTTTTGTGGGGCAAAAACCTAGAGCTAATTTGTATCAGTTTAAATTTCCTGCAAATCAGGGTGGATTGATACCCCTTGTGTAATAATGACTGCAGAGATCACTGACTGGGCCCACAACCAACAAACGCAAAACAGCTACCTGTCGTCATACACCACTCCAGTTAGCAGAGACTGAGGCTACCCCTAGGTATTCAACTAGCCCACCACAAGGGAGGATGGACTCGGCTACTAGGGACCCAGGCTAAGTATGGTGAGTAAGGGGACAATGACATAGTATGCTGTACCCACTGACCACTGGGACTCTCACAATCATGAGAATGGGGATCTGTCCGGCCAAGCACTTCATTTGGCTTCAATTAAAACTGGAATACCCCTTTAAGGACTTGCTTAAAGGGGTATTCCAGTTTTTTTATTTTTTTTTATTTACTTGTTTATATAATATGAAATCAGACAATTTTGTAATATACATACCTTTCTTATATCAATGGTTGACCTGTATATGCAGTAGAATGGTATGGCTCATGTATCAGTCCTGTGTAACGTATCCATGGCCCTATTGAAACACGGCATCAGTCATGTGACACCCTTTACAACGTATCATCCCTGACATTCAGTAAGCAACAGTGTTACAAGACATACATGTGCCGGGTCAGCACGCGGTACACATTCGACTAGAGGTCAAATCATGATTTTTTATTCTGATTATTACAGTACATACATAACTGTGTGTATCTACATGGCTGCCGGACTGACGCCATGTTTAGTCCTATCCAGCTGTCCTATGAATGCAAGTTACAGGAATACAATGGGCCATGCCATTTTTTTCTCGATGGATATAATAAAATCTGCAAACCAAATTTTTTAAATAACTATATATTAGAAAATTGTTCAAAATTTTACCTTTAAAACTGGAATAGCTCTTTAAGGTTTAGCTAGACATCAGATACAGGTATTGGGAATGGCTGCCTGTGGCGGGGCTAATAGGAGAGTAGCATTCTGTCAGCCTTCAAGTTTGATAGTCATAACGTGAGTTGTGTTTGTTTAAAGACAAGTTAGGAAACCATTACCATAGCTACAGCAGACTTAGAAAGGGGTGAAACATTTGAACAGCCCACGCAGCGTTTACACCCTGAAACCTCAGGAGGTGGAGACATGTGTGGACTTTCCCTGTATGAAAATGTCTAATGGATGCTGAAAAAGAAAGTCTACCCATGAAAGTCCTTACCAATGCTACATCAGTAAGGGAGGGTATTTCTAAGGGTGAAAATCTCAAGTTAATTTCGAACAAGTGAAAACTTCAGTTCCCTGTAATCCGATAAATATAAAGCTGCCATGTTTTTTTGTTCTGACCTAGAAATGTATTATTTTCAGTGAATGGGGTTGATCTCAGGGTGAGGCGCTGTACCTGGAACAGCCGTATGGAATAGAAATGTTGTTGTAGATCCACTAATTCCCGGGCTCCTGTTCTGCCATACAAGATGGCCGCACCACTTCTCAGATTACCTGGTGCGCACTAGCCCAGGACTCATCCTAATTGCATCCCTCTCAAAAGGTCTAAAAAAATGCCCCCATTTTTGACTGGTAGCGATTGTCTAACAATGTGGATAGCCAGTAGTCATCCCTCTGCCGAATCATGGCAATGCGGCTGTCGCTACACAAACATGACAGCATGCATCTGGCCATTTGCACAAGGGCATACTGCCACGGTCTGTCTGGGTCATCTGCGCCGTCTTCATCATCACCGTCCAGCTGCTCATACTCCTCGTGTTCCTCTCCTGTTGCTTGGGCACCTAGCCTTTCCACTGCCTGAGGCGGAAAATGAAACATCCCCCCCATCCCCAATACCAAATTCTCAACCTAACCACTTCACTCCTAACATTACATATATCACTTCAAAACATGCAGGGTAATACAACACACCATTCCTCCAGTGATGTCTCCTTTGATAGAGATGTTCTCTTCCTCATCTTCTCCATTCAGACCAGACCACCATGATGATTTTTCAGCCCTCTCTCGTCTCTGCAGTTTGACAAAAGAATTCTTAGTTTACTACTTTTCCATCATCCTCCCATCTTCTGGACAAATCATCCTACTACCCCCATAGTGTGTCTGCCATGCTCCCCAATACTATTACTGCAGAAACAGTCCCTCTGATAATACTAGTACCATTCAGATAATGCCCTTCAATAATTATTGGAATGCAGTGCCCTAAAATAACTGTGCCCAGCAAATAGTGCCCCTGACACTAATAGTGTAAACATAATGTCCCCAGAAAATAACTGTGCTAAGCTGATACTGTGCCAGGTTGCCTCCACAGTAATAGTGCTCCCCAAAGTCCCAACAAATAATTCACTGCCAGAACGCACTTGAGTAGTGATAGTGCCCCCAACAGTACTAATGTCCTCACTGTGCCCCAGAAGTAATAATGCTCACATAGTTCCCATGCTAGTAATCATGTCGCCCATAGTCCCCCAGTAGTAATAAAGCCCCCTAGTAGTAATAATTCTCCTTATAATGTGACAGTAGAAAAATGCCCCTTAAAATGTGCATCAGTACAAAAAATATCCCCTTAAAATGTGTGCCAGTGTAAAAAATGTCCCCTAATAATTTGCACTAGTACAAAAAATGCCCCTGTTCTGTGTGCCATTACAAAAAATACCCCCTTTTAGTTGTCCTCAGTTCAGCTAATGTCCCCATAGTGCCCCCATAATGTGTGCAAGTATAAAATGCCCCCAAGTCAATTCCCCCATAGTGCCCCATGATGTGCCAGTATAAAATACACCTACATAGTGCCCACTATATAGTGCCCCTAGTAAATGCCCCTATAGTGCTCCTCTCTCCCCCTTCCTCATAGTGCCCCCATAATGTCCCAATAAAAAAAAGCCCCTATACAGAGCCCCCAGTAGATGCCCTCATAGTGCCCCCCCCATAATGTGCCAGTATAAAATACCCCTTCTTAGTGCCCTCAATAGATGCCCCCATAGTGCATTGTGCTATATAAAAAAAATAAACACTAATACTTACCTCCATGAGGCTGGCAGTGATGCGATGCAGGCCTCTTCCGGCCTGTGTCCCATGCTGTACAGCTCAGGCGGTGCCTGCACTGGCCTCTGATAGGCTATCAGAGGAACCGGGAAGGAATACACCTCCCATGCCCCGCCGCACCATTCATCTGTATCGCTGTCCTGAGGACGGCCATACAGATGAATATAGAGATGAGCGCTTCCACAATGGAAGCGCTCATCTCCACTTCTGCTGCCCTGCCGCTGCTGCCACTCACTTGTCACCAGGGCCGCACCACCTAATTGGCGGTGCGGCCCTGCCTAGTTGAGTATAAAGTTCCTGGGCGTTTATGTCCTGCTCCTCCTCCGCTGCCAGTTCATCCTTCTCGGGGTTCAGGTGCACGTAAAATGTAGGCCCCACCAGGACTGGTGCAAGGATTTTTGCCACCCTAGGCGAAAGCTAATTTTGCCGCCCCCCCTTGACTCTGCCCATTGACCACGCCCTTTGACCCGCCTCTTTTTTGTCGGCCACCTATTTAATGATTGTTGCATGCAACATTTTACTTGACCAGCTAACTTTAGATATTCTAGATATTCTTGGTGGTCATCTGTGCCATTTTGGCCTCAAAACATTACATGACGCCCTACACAACATTACATTTTTGACAACTGTAAGTTTTTACCTTGACTGGTGGTGGCCTAGGTGTGTTTATCAGCAGGTCTGCTCCAGTCACTGTTTTGGGGGAATCTGTGGATGGCACTGTTATGGGGGATCTGTGGATGACACTGTTATGGGGGATCTGTGGAAGGCACTGTTATGGTGGATCTGTGGATGGCACTGTTATGGGGGATCTGTGGATGGCACTGTTATGTGGGATCTGTGAATGGCACTGTTATGGGAGATCTGTGGATGACACTATTATGAGGGATCTCTGGATGGCACTGTTATGGGGGATCTGTGGATGACACTGTTATGGAGGGGGATCTGTGGATGATACTGTTATGGAGGGGGATCTGTGGATGACACTTATGGGGGGGGGTCTGTGGATGACACATACTGTATATATGTGTCATCCACAGATCCACCCCATGACAGTGTCATCCACAGATCCCCCTCCCCATAATAGTGCCATCCACAGATCCCCCTCCCCGCCGCTCACAGGAGTATACATTTATAAACTGTAATCCGTATCCTGCAGTAACTTTACTTTAAATCAGCGCTCCATCTCTTTACTACCTTACACTCAGCTCCAGTAACAGGCAGTGCGGGCGCAGCGCTCATTCACTGACGTCACGCGACTGCGTCGCCTAGTGGGAGGAGCAGGCGCGTGATGTCAGTGAGTGAGCGCCGCCCGCACTGCCTGTTACTGGAGCTGAGTGTAAGGTAGTAAAGAGATGAGCGCTGATTTAAAGTTACTGCAGGATCCGGATTACAGTTTATAAATGTATACTCCTGTGAGCGGCGGGGCCGGTGTAGAGTAGCGCAGGAGAGTCAGAGCGGAGAGCGCTGTGACTTCTATTGTGGCCAGAGCGGCACCCCCAGCAAGAGTGCGCTCTACGCGGTGGCCTACCTTGCTTATGGGTGGCGCCGGCCCTGGGTCCCACATCTTCTGTTCCCTCGCCAATCAGATTTGTCAGCATCCCTGCCAGGATGTGAAGGAGTGGAATGACATCATTCATCCCGTAGTTCTGCCGACTGACAAATAAACTGGCCCTTCTCAAAGGGCCTGAGCAAAAGGCACGTGTCACATATGAGCTGCCACTGGCTAATGTGAAAGTTACACAGGGGAGTATTAAGAATAGAAATTATTGGCCACCTTCTATTCATACAGGCGGTTTAACATCTGCAGCGTTGAGTTCCAACGAGTGAAAAAGTCGCATATCAGGCGATGTTGGGGAAGAGCATTTTGCCTTTGCAGCTTAAGGAGGGCATGCTTTGTATGGTAACCCCTTATGATGACTATGCCCCCTCTTCACTCGGCTCCCATGAGTGATTGGCTACATCATCATCTACATAAGTTTAGTCGTCACTTATGTCGTCATCACCTGTCTCTTGTGCACGTCCCTGACCTCTCACAACCACTGTGCTCCCACCTGAATGTCATCATCAGTAGTTGCGCGACTAGTGGAGTTGGCAGTGGACCTCTCCTCCAAATCTGTGCTGGCCTATAACTGCTGACTGTCCTTTACAAAGCTCATCCTCTGTGAAAGAGCCTGCAGCATACTTTACTTGGTTAGCAGGAGGAGCAGCAAAAGCAAAAGGCAGATTCAGGACAGGTGTGGGCAGAGAGGCAGTTCCTGGGCCATGCCAACTAAGCATGGTGACAGAGGAACCCACCGATTCCCGGCTGTTTCTTGCTTGAGATGATGTTGGAGAGCAAGTCAACCCTTCCAGTACAGCTGGATTGTTGTTCGAAACACGCCCGCTGGCTGAGAGAGACAGCTCTGGCCTGTTACTGCATCTGCTGCTACCACCACCCCTTCTTCTGCTGCTACTTGTGCCAGCTACAACAACATTTTTGCCACTGCCCGTTTCATTTGGAGGGCCCAGGCACCTGTTGGCCATAGTGTACAGTAACTTTATCAGTAATGTAACAGATTAACTATGAATGTGGCAGCAGTTAAAAAAAATAAACGTGGCCTTCCGTCCCCTTCCCTGTCTCTTCCCTCTCTTTTTTAGACCTGGTGTGAGGGGGGAGATTTCGCACATTGCGGCGCAAAGGACCTTTGAGCCGCAAAATGTGCCAGAAATACGCCTAATTTAGGCGTATTTCTGTTTGATAAATGACCCCCTAACTGCGAATGTGTCAGCAGTTGTTCAACAAGATGCAGATGGCGATATATTAGACTGCCCTTTAATACTGAGCCTTTCCCTGACTGCTGACAACATGAGCAAATCCTTAGGGCGGAAGTGCTCATGCGCTGGAACCTAAGTCTAGCTGAAACTAAAACAAACCCACAGCTAGGGAGCTGGAGATAAGACAACCGGTTCCTAGCTGTAACGCACCTAGTTGATCAGTTAGGATCTCAACTGCGGAAGCAATGGACATGCACTATTATCCCACTGCCCTTGTTCTTGGCTGTGGGATTCACGGTTACTCAGTATGTACCCCAGGCGTCTCTCTCAGTCTTGGGCGGAGAGTTTGGGGTAACAAAATCATTTACCGCTATCCATCTATTTAGTATTACTGCTGGAGAGGAAGGTCTCCCAGTATTACAGGAGTCACAAGTTAGTATGAGCTTGTGCACAGTTCAGAGTTAGTATCTAGTATGCAATAGGTTCAGGGTTAGTATATAGTATGTCCTCAGTTTAGTATATTGTATGCCATAGGTTCAGAGCATGTCCACAGTTTAGTATATAGTATGCAGTAGGTTCAGAACATGTCCACAGTTTAGTATATAGTATGCAGTAGGTTCAGAGTTAGTATAGCATGTCCACAGTTTAGTATATAGTATGCAGTAGGTTCAGAGTTAGTATAGCATGTCCACAGTTTAGTATATAGTATGCAGTAGGTTCAGAGCATGTCCACAGTTTAGTATATAGTATGCAGTAGGTTCAGAGTTAGTATAGCATGTCCACAGTTTAGTATATAGTATGCAGTAGGTTCAGAGCATGTCCACAGTTTAGTATATAGTATGCAGTAGGTTCAGAGCATGTCCACAGTTAGTATATAGTATGCAGTAGGTTCTGAGTTGGTTTGGGAGTATCGCCTCACACCAGCAGGAACCACCCCACTCAGAGTTCCAGGACATTAATCAGAGCAGGTAACAGGCATATACTTGCGGTTAGTTGGTCCTGGCTAGGAAGCCAGCAGTGGGGAAGCCAGTGGCAAGAAGGTAGACAGTCCTTCATGCTGTTGTTAGGGATCCAGGTCTGGATATGTGGACAGAGTCCTCAGATGCAGTGGAGCTAGCAGGGTGCGCACTCCATTAGTGGAACACCCTGCTTAGCACCTGTCTTCTATTTAAGGGCCGGACGGTAAGTGGGCGGAGTCACAGGAGGGCCCAGCAGCCACTGCGTTCCACGCTGGAGCGCAAGCCAGCGTAACACAGGCGGTCGCTGCGTTCCACGCTGGAACGCAAGCCAGCGTATCATCGCAGACGGCCGGTGCGTTCCACGCTGGAGCGCAAGTCAGCGTATCGTCACAGGGAGCCGCTGTGATCCAGGCTGTACTGTTACACTAGCGCAAGATGCAGGAACCAGCGTCTTCCTGAGGCCTAGCCAGAACACACAACAAAAGGGAAGGAATAGGCTTAGCTTAAGACGGACGGGGAGCAGGATATCCGCCAAACACCAGCTGAGAACTCCAGAAGCAAATATAAACCGCGAAGGCTATAGTGAGAGGCGGGTATAAATAGCACCACTAAATAGCTAATGAGCAGAACCTGTGGGAGGTGGGATCCTGCCCAAAACCACAACAAAGAGAAACAGAACAATCTGTCAGATAGACTCACGTGTAGCAAGTCTGTCAGATCTTCTCAGGCCTCTCACGGGGCAGGGCGTGACCATGGGACAACATACAGACATAAGAACAGATACTCCAGAATTGTTATTACATGGGGAATGCATAAAGCTATTAATACAGACGTGTCAGGAGAGGTGAAAGGTCCTCTTTAAATATAAGACTACAAGGTAATATGTCCCAATGTGGAAGAGACATAAAAAGGAAGAAAGCAAAGTACAACACTAGTCTAAAAAACAGCAATACATCACAGATACTGAAGCCACAAGATTTTACAGGGGAGGTTCAAGCAGAATCACAGAAAAGAAAATGATACTCCTCTCACTAAAAAATTAAACTTTATTTGGGCAATTTTAAAACAATAAACCACAGTATACCCTGATAAAGGTCATCCCACTGTCTTCGGATCTGACCCTACCATTAAACATTTGGTCAGATACATTAGGATCGTGATAATCAGGGATCCTCTGCAATTTAGGATCTACCAAATAGCAACCAGATAATCCACCGTATCATGGGCCAGTGAAAAATGAAACCTCAAGAAGCCCAAAGAGCCCTCCCCCTACCACACACACACACTGCCGGAGTGTTCATGAGGGGCTATGGTGGCAAAACAATGATGGCAACCCTCAGTAATGATATGCATATAATTCCTCATTGATACAAAGATCTGCTACAGAGATAAAACTACAATAACCCCCATCTTTGAAGATCAATCAACAGACAGATAAGTAGATAAATCCACCAACCAGAGACAACTCCAACTTTCAAGCACTTATTATTACATAGGCATTACTTATCTTATGATATATACAGTAGGTGGCTGGGGGAGTGGGGTGGTGGTCCGATAGACACTATACTGCACAACATCATCTGACCCAATAGGGAAATCTAGGGTCAGATGCAAAGACAGTGGGATCGCCTTTATCAGGGCGGGAGTTCCGTTTCACGTAGCGACACCCAGGTTTCGGGGTAGGCATTTACCATGGGCTCATACTGCTGATTATAGTTTTAATATTGCCCTAATTAAGGATACATTTTAGTGAGGGAGGATTTACCGGTATCTTCCTTTCCAAGGAACAACAATGAAGAGGCAAAGAACAGGTAGATTGTAATCACAAACCAGGTATGAACCTAGCCCTAAGGCCTCTTGCACACGACGTTGTGGTTCCGTTCCGTGCATTGGGGACCGCAATTTGCGGTCCCCAATGCATGGGCAACGTCCGTGCGGCAAGGCCGGGACGAATGGAGACCCATTCAACTTGGAATGGGTCCAAGATCCGTCCGCACCGCAAAAAATTAGAACAAGTTCTATCTTTTTGCGGTGCGGAGGCACGGACAGAAAACACCACGGAAGCATTCACTCCGTACTGCTTTCGTCGGGTTCCGGTCCGTGCTTCTGTTCTGCATCTCCGTGATTGCGGACCCATTCAAGTGAATGGGTCCGCATCCGTGATACAGAGTGCACATGGGACGGTGCCCGTGTATTGCGGACCCGCCTTATGCGTGTTATGTATTATGTGTTACTAATCAATGAATCAGATAGTATGCAACAAAAATCGCCGAAAGAGATCCTGTCAGTAAGGATGTATGATGAGTAATGCTCTCTAATCACTTCGACTAAGCAAGAAATCCAAGTAAGGTGAAATGAGAACATCAAGAGCATGAATGAATAAGAATGGAAAAATCCTACCTGCGTGTCAAAGTGTGTACAGCCAGCGGTGAGTCAGATAACCATGCAGCATACAGAGGAGGTAATGTTCTTACTGTTACACGGAGCTCGTACAGCTGATTATAAAGTCATAAAGCGCTGAGTTTGAATTGTAAAGCGCTGCGGAATATGTTGGCGCTATATAAATAAAGATTATTATTATTATTATTATTAACCACTTCCCATCTGGGCCCTTTGCCCCCTTCCTGACCAGGCCAAATTTTGCAAAACGGACATATCTCACTTTATGTGGTAATAACTTTGGAACGCCTTTATTTATCCAAGTCATTCAGAGATTGTTTTCTCGTGACACATTGTACTTCATGATAGTCATAAATTTGAGTCAAAATATTTCACCTTTATTTATGAAAAAATCCCAAATTTTACCCAAAAATTTAAAAAAATCGCAATTTTCTAAATTTCAATTTCTCTGCTTTTAAAACAGAAAGTGATACCTCATAAAATATTTATTATTTAACATTCCCCATATGTCTACTTATGTTGGCATCATTTTGGAAATGTCATTTTATTTTTTTAGGGACGTTAGAAGGCTTAGAAGTTTAGAAAGCAATTCTTCAAATTTTTAAGAAAATTGCCAAAACCCACTTTATAAGGACCAGTTCAGGTCTGAAGTCACTTTGTGGGGCCTACATAGTGGATACCCCATAATGACCCCCATTTTTTTTTAAATACCACATTTACCAAAAATATGGAAAAATTTGCAAGTTTCCAAATTTCCATTTCTCTACTTATATAATAGATAGCAATAACTCCAAAAATAGTTATTAATTTACATTACCCATATGTCTACTTCATGTTTGGATCATTTTGTGAATGCCATTTTATTTTTTGCGGACGTTAGAAGGCTTAGGAAGTTTAGAATGACCCCCATTTTAGAAACTACATACACCCCTCAAGGTATTCAAAACCGATTTTACAAACTTTGTTAACCCTTAGGCGTTCCACAAGAATTAAGGAAAATGGAGATCAAATTTTTTAATTTCACTTTTTTGGCAGATTTTCCATTTTAATCAATTTTTTTCTCTAACACATCGATGGTTAACAGCCAAACAAAACTCAATATTTATTACCCAGATTCTGCGGTTTACAGAAACACCCCACATGTGGTCGTAAACTGCTGTATGGGCACACGGCAGGGCGCAGAAGGAAAGGAACTCCACATGGTTTTTAGATGCCATGTCCCATTTGAAGCCCCCTGATGCACCCTTACAGTAGAAACTCCCAAGAAGTGACCCCATTTGGAAACTAGGGGATAAGGTGCCAGTTTTATTAGTACTATTTTTGGGTACATATGATTTTTTGATCATTCAATATAACACTTTATGGGCAAGGTGACCAAAAAATTGGTTGTTTTAGCACAGTTTCTATTTATTTATTTTTACAGCGTTCACCTTAGGGGTTCAGTCAAGTGACATTTTTATAGAGCAGATTGTTACGGACGTGGCGATACCTAATATGTATAATTTTTCTCATTTATTAAAGTTTTACACAATAATAGCATTTTTGAAACCAAAAAATTATGTTTTAATGTGTCCATGTTCTGAGAGCTATAGTTTTTTTTATTTTTTGAGAGATTTTCTTATGTAGGGGCTCATTTTTTGCGGGATGAGGTGACGGTTTTATTGGTACCATTTTGTGGGACATACGCGTTTTTGATCACTTGGTGTTGCACCTTTTGTGATGCAAGGTGACAAAAATTGCTTGTTTTGACACAGTTTTATTTTTTTTTTTTTTTACGGTGTTCACCCGAGGGGTTAGCTCATGTGATATTTTTATAGAGCTGGTTTTTACGGACGCGGCAATACCTAATATGTATACTTTTTTTTATTTGTTTCACTTTAACACAATAATAGCATTTTTGAAACCAAAAAAATGATGTTTTAGTGTCTCCATGTTCTAAGAGCTATAGTTTTTTTTTTTTTGAGAGATTTTCTTATGTAGTGGCTCATTTTTTGCGGGATGAGGTGACGGTTTTATTGGTACCATTTTGTGGGACATACGCGTTTTTGATCACTTGGTGTTGCACCTTTTGTGATGCAAGGTGACAAAAATTGCTTGTTTGACACAGTTTTTTTTATTTATTTTTACGGTGTTCATCCGAGGGGTTTAGGTCATGTGATATTTTTATAGAGCTGGTTTTTACGGACGCGGCAATACTAAATATGTCTATTTACTTTATTTTTTCTATTTTTAATTTTTTTTTTTTATTCCTAACTTGGGAACTTTTTTTTTTTTACATGTGAAACTTTATTTTATTTTATTTTTTCAACCCTTTATTTTTTTTTTTTTTTTTTTACACTTTTCGTCCCCCATAAGGTCATACAAGACCTCTGGGGGACATTTGCTTCACTTTTTCTTTTTTTTTTTACACTGTTTATTTCTCCTGTAACTGGGGCTGACATAGTAGCCCCAGTTACAGGACAAATGCACCCCTATAGAGGCTGTACAGCAGCAATCTAGCGCTGTACAGCCTCACAGCAGGGCTGATCGAGGTCTCTGAGAGACCTCACACAGCTCCTGCACACTCCGGTCACGGCGGTCACATGACCGCCGGGCCGGAACAGGAAGCGCACAGCGCTTCTGCTCTGCAGACACAGCGCTCGGTGAGCGCTGTGTCTGCAGCGATCGTGAAGGCAGGGACACCGTGGCACTGTCCCTGCCTTGTCTTAGGGTTGCCCTGCTGTCCTGACAGCGGGCAACCCGATCAGCAGCTGCACGATTAGCGTGCAGCTGCTATTTCTGACAGGACGTTTTAAAACGTGCTGTAGAATAGACGTCCACCCATAGGACGTTTATATCCTATGGCGGACGTGAGGCGGTTAATAATCATGATACCTAATTTTCTTAACTCAATGAGTTAAAGGGGTTATCCAGGAAAAGATATTATGACTTATCCTCAGGATAGGTCATCAGTATCAGATCTGCGGGGTCCAACACCTGGGACCCCCACCGATCAGCTGTTCTTGAGCGCCGCAGCCTCTTCCTGGGCCAGTGACATCACTGTACATCAGTCACATGACCTAGTTGCAGCTCATCCCCATTCAAGTCAATACCAAGCACCTCCACTATATGATGTACGGGGCTGTCCAGCCTGCATCGCTCACCAGAGCTCCGGTGAGTGCGGCGGCGGCGCCCTGAAGCAGCTGATTGGCGGGGATGCCGGGACTCGGACCCACACTAGTGTGATAATGATGACCTACCCTGAGGATAAGTCATCATTATCTTTTCCAGGAAAACCCCCTTAAACTGGCCATGCACCTGTAGTGCTTTTGTGGGACTTACATACTGATTACTCCCGCTAGGACATCAACATCAGATTGGTAATGGTCCGAAACCTGGCACCCCAACCAATCAGCTGTTTTGAGCACCCACCAGCTCCGGAAACGTTACTGTGGATGGAGCCAGAAGCAGAAGGCTCAGTCCACCGTGTAGTGGTTGTGCCACGGTATTGTAGCTCAGCTCCCATTCAAGTGAACAGAGTATGCTGGTGTCAGAGACTGCGCAGTGGACGGAGCCTTTCATCCACAGTATAGCTTCCGACGAGAGCTGATTAATGGGAGTGACGGACCCCCACCAATCTGATATATAGGATAAAAAATCTGTTTTTACTGTTTCCTGCACCAATCTGATATGGAGGACCTATCCTGAGGATAGGACATCAATATCTAAAGGCACTTTTACACTGCTCAATTGAGCAGACGATTGTTGGGTAGGAAGCGTTCCTTTCCGACAAGCGCCTGCTCGTCAGAGGAGGAGACCGCTGCTATTACATGCAGTGATCTCCTCCACAGTATGAAGGAGAAATACTGTGGAAAAGTTCAAAGGGTATGAATACTTTTTCAAGGCACTGTATATGTAGGAGAAATGGTTAAAGCTATATGGTCATTGAAAGGAAAGTATCAGCTATAATTTTTTTACTAATTAACCCCAGATACTGATGATATACCTTTTTTTTTTTATTTGTCTTTATTTTCTGATTGTAGACTTTGTTTATAATTATGGGGGCAGCCATATTGCCTGAGCTGTTATTTAACAGTGTTTAGAGATAAGCTTTACAGCCCCCACATGGACTATAGGAAACAATGGACATGAGATGCTCGTTGACTCCTATGGGATAGTTTTCTAGCCATGTTCTGTGACCTGAGCAGATGTCATTGTGCAGGGAGGGGGAGAAGAGCCGTGTCCATGGTCTATATTAAATGGTGGATCCTGTGTTATCTTTACAGATGTGTTATCTTTCATTGTAATCTTGTCTGTGCTGATAATGAGATGAGAACTGATCTGTATAGAACAGGTAGTGTTCGACAATGGGAAAGTTTTCTATCCATGCTCTGTGACCTGAGCAGAGGTCATTGTGCAGTGAGGGGGAGGAGAGCTTTGTTCCTCATGTATTGTGAATGGTGGATGATCCTATGGTGTCTTTATAGATGTGTTATCTTCATTATAATCCTGTCTGTGATGATAATGAGATGAGAACTGATCTCTATAGAACAGCTAGTGTTAAGAGTGTATTAGACTGCCAAATTTTCTGGCAGATGATCACTAAAGAGTGTTTCTATGAGTACTCATTAGGAATCATCTGCAGTCTAATACTGCCTCCAAAGGCCAGATGAACAAGCAAATGCTCGTTCATCGGGCAATTGTGATTTTTAAGCATGCTTAAAAATCCCAATGGTGCCAAAGGCAGATTGCGCTGTGTAATAGTGATCTGCTGCCGGCACACTGCTGCCCTGCATAGGGACTGGTGATGGTATAGCGATCGCTCATACCCTTGTCATGAAGGACATCACTGCGGCATTGGGGTGTCTAATACTCCCTTTAGACTGTAGGAGAGTTTTCTATCAATGCTCTGTGACCTGAGCAGATGTCATTGTGCAGGAAAGGGGAGGAGGAGAACTGTGTCGATTGTCTCTTGTGAATGGTGGATCATGTGTGATCTTTACAGATGAGTTATCTTTCATTGTAATCCTGTCTCTGATGATATTGAGATGAGAAGTGATCTCATCAGAACAGGCAGTGTTAGAATATTATTAGGAACAGTGGTATGAGTGAAAATGTAAAAGAGTATATATGACAAATATGACTAACTCTAGTTGTATTAGACTACTTTCACACCTGCGTTAGGTGCGGATCCGTTTTGTAACTGCACAGACGGATCCGCACCAATAATGCAAACGCTGGTATCCGTTCATAACGGACCTGTTTGCATTATTCATTCAAAAAAAGTCTAAGTCAAAACGGATCCGTCTTGACTTACATTGAAAGTCAATAGGGGACGGATCCGTTTTCAATTGCACCATATTGTGTCAGTGAAAAACGGATCCATCCCCTTTGACTTACATTGTAAGTCAAGACGGATCCGTTTGGCTCTGCATCGTCAGACGGTCACCAAAACGCTGCAAGCTGCGTTTTAGTGACAGTCTAAAAACGCAATGGAGACCAAACGGAGGCAAACTGATGCATTCTGAGCGGATCCTTATCCATTCAGAATGCATTGGGGCTGAACTGATCCGTTTTAGGCCGCTTGTGAGAGACCTGAAACGTATCTCATAAGCGGACCCAGAAACGGCAGTGTGAAAGTAGCCTTAGTGTTTTATCCACTAGTCCTGTTTCTGCTCAAACTCTTAAACAATAAAACGTGGAGCTAAAAAATAAATCCCTTTTCCTGGGAAGCTGTAATGATTACACCAAATGTCCTCATATGAATATGCAGTGACTGGGAAACTTTCCATCGCCGCTTATCTCCACATCCCTTACTGGGCGCTGCAGGCCGAGCAGTGCGGCCACATTACATGATAAGCAGCTCTCTGATGTCAGATGGAGCAAACAATAACACTTACATTACAAGGATATTAATTTGCAAACCACAGACAAGCAAGAACGGAGCTGAGGCGGATGTGGTGTCTCTAGCAGGGGTTTTCTGAGTTCTTCATATATTCCAGAAGCTTCTCGGTGACCAGAAATGTATGATGGCGTTCAGATGAAGATTTCTGGAAGTCAGCTCGCCAAATTGTCGGAGACGAGCAGAACCGTTCTGTCCATAGTCTCATCAGGTGTCTTTCTTACTAAGGGGCGACTGGCTGAGGAATAGGCCGCACGTTCCATTCAACTTCTTCAGTCTCAGTGGACATTGGCGCAATGCCAGTTCTGTCTGCTCAAAAATGAAACCACTGCTTTTCACTTGAAAAGAAACCTTTTTTTTTTCTATCAGTTCTGCTGAAAGTAATGTATTGTTCCCTGTTATCAGCCATTTTTGAAGGTAGAAGTATTAAAATGGCTGCCACCACGATCCTCAGGCTTCATGAGGAGAATACAACAAGCCATTCTGCCTTAAAGGGGTTGGCCACGTTCTTGTTACCATTGACCAATGTGTTTGTAAGACGATACATGGCACTTACTGATATAGTCTTTGTTAAAATTTAGCTGTTTTCTATATTTCATAAGGTACACCCCCTCGTTCGCCAAGTCTTTTGTGCTGACCACACAGAGGTCTTGTCCATAAAATGGCTGCTGATGGAGGGTCCTGTGACCAGAAAAACCACCTCCATCTGCGCTCACACAGTTGGGAGGGTGTTTATATGAGGAGGCTGAGTCACGTGTCTGGTCATGTGACTTTCCATCAGCGGCCATCTTGTGGACAGCACAGAAGATTTATCATACAAGAAGACATGGCTTATGAAATGGCACTGAATATCAACACAGTGTCATATAGTCATCTTACATACACATTGGTCAAAGGTAGACAGAAAGTGGCCACCTCCTTTAAGGCCGAGTTCACACTTCAGGTATTTCCATCAGTTATTGTGAGCCAAAACCAGTACGCAGAGATAAGCTGTAATGTAAAGATTTCCTATTCCCTGTACCTAGTCTTGGCTCAAAATAACTGATAGAAATAACTGAAGTGTGAACTGGAGCCAACTAGAGTATTTCAGTACAAACTGAATCATTGCCCCAGGTGAAGAAAAGCAAACTATAACTCTGCCTTTATGAGCTAATAATACAGATGGTCCTTAGAGGAGACTATCAATGTCCAGCTCTTGGTACCTCTGCTGATTCTTTGGTGGGTATTATGGCCTCTTCAGTTCTTTATTGGCACAGCCTCTACAAAATCTGATCTGCAGGGGTGATAGGAATTGGACCCCCACCAGCGTGAGCGAATCAGTCAAAATGCGATTTGGGTTTGATTCTGCAGAATCGGTTGACTGATGCAATTCAATCCCGAATCGATTTCACCCAAATCAAAGGTGCTCTAATTGGCCACAGAATTTGTATATGACGCTCTGAGGTCTCCTAGGACTAGTTTTTTTTCTCTCTCGTCTCTCACTTTTTAAAATTTTTTAATTTTTTTCTTCTGTCTCTCTTTAGCCATCAATATTCATTATCTCAGAAAAAACTCCTTCAAGGTCTCATGCACACGACTGCATTTTTTGCTGATCGCACACGGACCCATTCATTTCTAGGGGTCCGAAAATAAAATGGACAGCAAAGAGATGTCCTCCGTGCGCTGTCTGCATCCCTATGGCCGGGCCACAAATGATAGAACCTATCCTATTCTTGTCCATTTTGCAGAAAAGAATAGGCTTTTTTTTAAACGTGGGTCCTGTGGAAATTGTGGGATGCGCCTGTATTTTGCGGACGCGCGATTTTCTGACCATAAAAACGGATGAGGTCGTGTGCAGGAGGCCTCACTCTGTCTGTGTTTAAACCTTAATGCTCAAACCAAACATAATAGCCCATATACAGATGTAGAACAGCTAAGCGCGCCTCTCTGTAGGCTCTCATTGGTTACCGCCACTAAATCAAACGGATATTCCAAAGTGCGTTGCCAGATGGCAAGCTCAGCTCTGCTACATCTGCATGAAGGACACAGCCAAATCCATTGCTAAATGTATCAGTCTATCTCTTTGCCAACATTGTATCCCCCACTGGAATACAAAGGACTCCCGGAATAATCAGGTACAAGTGAAGCTGTTGTTTGAATATTTTATAATAAAAATTTATTACTTTTGAAGTGTAATAAAATAAATGATCTGCACGGCAGAAAGAAACATTCAAAAAGGGGGAGAGCCCTTTTAGTTTGTGCAAAGAATCTGGTTCTGTAAACATTAAAAGGCAAGTGTTCAAGTTTCATCCCAAAATACAGTTAAATTGCTACAAAAATAAACTTGACCACCATTAAATAAGATACGTTAAAAATAATCCCAGGAAGCAGAAGGTGGAACACGCGTGTCCTTCTCGTGTTAATGCCCTGTGGTGCTAGATCTGAAATGGGAAAGACTTTAAATAGTCCTTCAAGACCCGGTTGACGGGTATTAGGTCCAGGTTCTGCCTCCCGAATGTCGCCAGTATGCTTTTTCGGCAGAGTTCTTGTAGTGGTCTTAACCTGACCTTCCTTAGAGGAGCGACAAGCATCTTTTTAGGAGACAAGATGTAATGTTCCAGCAGCTGGAAAAGGCAATTGAATGACTCTTTGCTGCCATCTAGGCAGAACCTCCCGGCCTGGAAGTGGATCCTGATGCTGATGGGTCCGGTGGCTGTTTTAACACTGATGGCAAAGAAACAATTCTTCTGTCTACTGTCCCTGATGAGGAAAGTGCCCAAAGGCTCCAGCCTTAGTTTCTCATGGGCCAAATTAACCGCCATAGGTCCCCAGTAAAATCCACAGGTGTCCAGCATACTGCTGGTCTTGGTGATAACGGTAAAATCCGACTGAGAGCGGAAGGTCCGAAAGTGCGTGTCGCCGAGCTGCGATGCGGGACTGGGACGCCCTGGACTGTTATGGACGGCTCTGGCGGGCTGGATCTGGGAACGCTCAGAGTGGGAAGCATCCGGGTGCTGAGGTCTTCGGTCTGAAACGGCATTATCTGCTTCCACCTTGCTGTGTGCTACCATCCTATAGACTTGACCAACCTATGTGGTCTTCCATAGCGTCCCTCTTAGCGGCAGGTCTGCACGTCCTTTGTGGTTCTTCTGAAAACCCAAAGAAAAATGGTTGCAATTTAATAATAAACATCACATGAGAACAGCCCATCGTGTCTTCTACCTATCTATGTTTTATCTCCTAGCCATCCATGGATGATCAGATAATAAGCGTCTGCAGGCAACACCGTGTCTGCTATACCTTCCAGTCATCCGGAGAGCTTCTCAAACGTGCATTTCCCATCACAGACTCATCATGAAAAGCTGCTTGCTATTTTTACTCTGCTTGCTGTAAATGACGAGTTCCTGGTAAAGGCGAGCGCTCCGTGTCTGGTGCGCGCCGCAGGGCTCTGCTACCTCTCTTTCCTGTTACTCGGCCTCTACGGTCTATGACTTCGAAAAAAAAAGGTCGGCACTAAATGGCTTCCTACCAAATAATATGTTTTAAAGTCTTCTCCACGCGACGCGCGGTTCAATAAATCTTTGCTGATTGACTTGACCTTTATCTCTGCCTGGGATTTTAGAATTCAGCTCTTTCTGGTAGATGTAGTATCCACTTATTGACTGCTTCAGTAAATGGTTGAGGAGCAAGCAGGCATTCTCAGAAAACAATTCCCCACAGCCATTTTTTACAGCTACTCTAGCGCACAGGCATTGATTTAAAAACAAGCATTTAGGCTGATTGCTGCTGCTCTGAATGGTCAGCGGCGGCCCTGGCTCTGTGGAGGCAAAGCCCTCCTCTGCTACTTAACCCTTCCCACCGTCTAGATGTAAGGCACCTATCCCCAAAAAAATTTATTTAAAAAAGTATACACGCTCATTGCAATTTTCCAAAAACGCACTTCAATGAATGTAGATGTAGCAGAGCCGAGTTTGTTATTTCGGTTAATGCAGAATACCAATAATGGCTTTACACTAGGGAAGCTGAAGATACCTGGGGCATCATTTTATTAGAGGTGGCGATTACTGCTTGGAGATGAAGGGCAATGGGCACGTGTCCAGTGCTAGCAATGCCACATTATAAATGCACAGACAAACTCTGGTGCGACTCTGCTACAACTGTACGTGTCCTGCATCGTCTAGAATAGTCGGATACTTGGATGGTCATTTTTTCTCTTTTCTTGTACTATACGTAGACTTAAACCAGCAATTAGACCTGGCCCAATGCACGCATCCTATCTGTCCTGGGAGTACCCATGTACGTTCCTATGTTTGGCTGCTCCGGTTGCTGTAGGTGACCCCTATGCCAGCGGAGACACCTGCCGGGCTACAGGTGGCGAGCTGCAGCTCCAACTTTCGATAGCAATCTTGGCATAAGGCCTATGATGGGTTTCCGCTAAATTGTTCTACTTTTTATTAGTGAGCAGAATTGCTTCGATTTTCGGCAGATCTGATTTCCATATCATAAGTCACATGTAAAAAAAAAAAAAGAGAGAGCGAGCTGCCCGGATGAGCTCATTCACGGATGCACTAAACGGCGCGGATACAAAAGAGAGTCCATCCTGCGCCGAAATCTAGTGGAAGGACGGATTACGACTAAATCTTGTAATGATGGCAGCCTGTGAAAGGTGACACGCGGACGCCCCAGGATCCTGTTCTGCCAGCGTCAGATATCTGTGACGGTTCTGTGTCCTTGATCAGCCCTGAGACTACAAAGCTCGTCGCTAACGATGCACACGCTGAATCTCCCATCCTCCAGCCAGCGCTGCAGCTGCAGGATTTTTTTTGGACTGCAGCTCAATCTGCTCCCCACAGCGGGACCACCAGACCCATGCAGCATGCTATGGAGTCCCAGTCAATTCCCAGAACCGGCTTTGCTATTAAACCGTGTAGTCTGAGATCATTTACCAAGACAGTGCCTTGTGAAATGTATGTGTGCCAAATGACAAACTCCTGAGCGCTGCTCTGACAAAATAAGGCAGCTGTTCCAGTGAAGCGTTGCTAAAGTAATAAAACCCAGGATCAAGTCCAGGGATTGAGGATGTTTTTCTTTTCCCCCCAAACCTTAGAAAACTGAGAGCTGAGACAAAGGGGAGGCAGAGGGGGCTCAGCATCTGCATGGAGGAGACCCTCCAGAGAATCCAATGTCCCCTACAGGAATAGGAGCCGGAGTGCCTTCTCCCTGTCAGTAATAATGGATGTAGCAGAGCTGAGTTTGTCATTTGTCACAAGCTCTGCCCCTAATGCCACCAGAGGTAAGGCAGGTATCAGAATGGGTCCCGTCCTGGCTCCACCATGGGCTCACACCCCGACTGTCCTCCCCAGCCCTTACCTGATGTATGAAGGATGACAGCACACACAGCTCCCCGCTGTAGTCCACAGATACGGCCGCCGGGATAGAGATCCTTGGGAGGCCAGCGGTGAGATGAATCATAATCTCCTTCAAGGGGCAGTCCAGGTGTCTGGAGGAGAGCGGGGCCTGATTGCCGGCGGAGGAGGAGGAGGAGTGCAGCAGGGCTGTGCTGTCAGTGCCTCTGCCTGCGGACGGCGAGCGCTTCTCTTTTGTACAGAGCCCTGCCCCTCCCCCACTCCCAGCACGCCTTCTGCCTCCGATACTTTCACTTTCTATTCCAGAGAAGAGTTCGTCCCGGGGCACAAAGCGAAGTCCCGCTGCGCTTCTACCGATCACCAGATCTTCCTGCAGAAGGTCCGTCAGGTCCGACTTATCATTCTACTGTTTATAGACCTAGGGGGAAATGAATCAAAAGTGGTGGAAAGGAAAATGAATTTAGTTGCCCATAGCAACCAATTAGAGACCACCTTTTATTTTTCAAAGCTCCTTTGGACAATGAAAGGTGGAATCTGATTGGTTAATTTGATCATTGATAACCAGATTTGATAAATCCCCCCCCCCCCTCATTTCTAAATAGCACCGACATACTCCACAGCGCAGTACACAGACCGCCCTCACATCTGTCACACGTACAGTCTGGGTGCTAATCTGGAGCTTTATATTCAAAGGCAATAAACCCAATCCTGTATGGAATAATCCCAGATCTGAGCAGTGAGGAGGAGGAGGAGGAGGAGGAGAGGCCACCACAGGGTTTCCTTATCTGCTGCTGAGAAGAGTTTCATTTCTAGGAAATGTAGAATGAAGTAGAGGCCCCATCACTGGAGCCGGGAGAAAAAACAGCTGCGAAATGCGTCAGCTAAGGCTACTGTCACACTGTTGTTTTGGTTTCCGTTTGTGAGATCCGTTTCAGGGCTTTCACAGGCGGTCCAAACGGATCAGTTTTGTCCTAATGCATTCAGAATGGAAAAGGATCCGCTCAGAATGCATCAGTTTGCCTCCGTTCCGTCTCCATTCCGCTTTGGTGTCCGTCTGACAAAACTGAGCCAAACGGATCCGTCCTGACACACAATGTAAGTCAATGGGGATGGATCCGTTTTCACTGACACAATATGGCACAATAGAAAACGGATCCGTCCCCCATTGACTTTCAATAGTGTTCAAGATGGTTCCGTCTTAGCTGTGTTACAGATAATACAAACGGATCCGTTCTGAACGGATGCAGACGGTTGTATTATCTGAACGGATCCGCACCAAACGCGAGTGTGAAAGTAGCCTAAACAGTGCCCCCATAGTGGTGCCAGCAGAATAAAAACTTGCAGCACAATGCCTGACATAAAGAGCGCCACCATTAAACAATACTGCTCACATGATAATATCAATAAATCATTAAAGGGCTTCTGTCACCCCCCATTGTGCAATTTGCTAGTGTCAGCTGAGTGCAATCATACATGTCCTACCTTTGTCTGTGGCTTATTTCTTGTAAAAATCATACTTTTATCATATGCAAATGTCTTCACTACCAGCAAGTTGGGCGTGTACTTGCTGGTAGCTGCCGCTTCTAGACACGCCCCATCTCCTCTTGATAGACAGGGCCAGCGAGCGCTCTCCTCCTCCCGCTGGCCCCGCCTGCTGCTGGAGAAAAAGGATGTTTAAACCTCCAGGGGGCGCAGGCGGGAGCAGCAATATGCGCTCCTGCCCGTACTTCCTGCGCTGCTGCCCCATTCATACAAATGTCAAATCTGTACTCAGTACACCACTGAGAAGTCAGCGGTGCACAGAGAAGTAGATTTTAAGCGCACAGCGAAACGTGCGCTTTAGGTAGGGAAAAGTCTAATAAAAATACAAAAAAACATTAATAAACTACACTGCTAAAAAAAATAAAGGGAACACAAAAATAACACATCCTAGATCTGAATTAATTAAATATTCTTCTGAAATACTTTGTTCTTTACATAGTTGAATGTGCTGACAACAAAATCACACAAAAAAAAAAAAATGGAAATCAAATTTTTTAACCCATGGAGGTCTGGATTTGGAGACACCCTCAAAATTAAAGTGGAAAAACACACTACAGGCTGATTCAACTTTGATGTAATGTCCTTAAAACAAGTCAAAATGAGGCTCAGTAGTGTGTGTGGCCTCCACGTGCCTGTATGACCTCCCTACAACGCCTGTGCATGCTCCTGATGAGGTGGCGGACGGTCTCCTGAGGGATCTCCTCCCAGACCTGGACTAAAGCATCTGCCAACTCCTGGACAGTCTGTGGTGCAACGTGACATCTCGGTACCTAATGGCAGTCAGGCTACCTCTGGCGAGCACATGGAGGGCTGTGCAGCCCTCCAAAGAAATGCCACCCCACACCATTACTGACCCAATGCCAAACCGGTCATGCTGGAGGATGTTGCAGGCAGCAGAACGTTCTCCACGGCGTCTCCAGACTCTGTCACGTCTGTCACATGTGCTCAGTGTGAACCTGCTTTCATCTGTGAAGAGCACAGGGCGCCAGTGGCGAATTTGCCAATCTTTGTGTTCTCTGGCAAATGCCAAACGTCCTGCACGGTGTTGGGCTGTAAGCACAACCTCCACCTGTGGACGTCGGGCCCTCATATCACCCTCATGGAGTCTGTTTCTGACCGTTTGAGCAGACACATGCACATTTGTGGCCTGCTGGAGGTCATTTTGCAGGGCTCTGGCAGTGCTCCTCCTGTTCCTCCTTGCACAAAGGCGGAGGTAGCGGTCCTGCTGCTGGGTTGTTGCCCTCCTACGGCCTCCTCCACGGCTCCTGATGTACTGGCCGGTCTCCTGGTAGCACCTCCATGCTCTGGACACTACGCTGACAGACACAGCAAACCTTCTTGCCACAGCTCGCATTGATGTGCCATCCTGGATAAGCTGCACTACCTGAGCCACTTGTGTGGGTTGTAGACTCCGTCTCATGCTACCACTAGAGTGAAAGCACCGCCAGCATTCAAAAGTGACCAAAACATCAGCCAGGAAGCATAGGAACTGAGAAGTGGTCTGTGGTCACCACCTACAGAACCACTCCTTTATTGGGGGTGTCTTGCTAATTGCCTATAATTTCCACCTGTTATCTATCCCATTTGCACAACAGCATGTGAAATTGATTGTCACTCAGTGTTGCTTCCTAAGTGGACAGTTTGATTTCACAGAAGTGTGATTGACTTGGAGTTACATTGTGTTGTTTAAGCGTTCCCTTTATTTTTTTGAGCAGTGTATAATATAAAAAGTGATGTTTGGGCATTAGGGACAGGCTAACAAAAATGTATACAAAAGTTTAGAGAAAGATTGAAGGACAGATACAACTTCTGTTTTTTGGCTTCCAAAACGGCATCAGGAAACCTGACCGTGTGGAGAATGTTTTTGGCTCCTGTTCTGCCGAACCTGAGCTGCTGGTGAATACTGATGATGGATATGTACACAGACTGATCCATGGACTGCAGTGTGATTTCTACATTATCCACTGGAAAGCTCTCCGTTTATGTAGTCTGCATATCTTCCGCTGCTGTTCTTTTCTGGCACTGATATGACTGGTTTCGGATTTGGCTTCAGACCAGTTTTTCCGCTGTACAATTCCTAGGAAGTTACAAAACTCTTTGTTCCATCCACAGAACTCAGCAAGGGCCAAGTTCCTAATTTTCTGTAACCCTAATATAATCTTTCATAGAAATGTTAACCTAGTCATTGCCTGGTCAGGACAATACCCACTATTACTAATGTTTCTAATAAAACAGAAACATATTTTTAGAAATACCCTAATCTTACACTGACCTAAATAAGACCAGGTCTGTGTTATGTTCCATGACAAGCCTCTGCATTTCTACAACCATCAGGGTTGAGATTTTCATTACTTTGTTACAAAAAACAAACAAACTCTAAAGCCAAGGGTTTTGTTCACAAGAGAGATTTTAATGAACAAGCGACAAGTTTTAATGAATCTTTATGTCAATCTTCTCCGCTCCTCCTGCTCTATAGCATCATGCCTGCAGCTTGCTCTGCATTTTTATGGTGATAGATTCTCTTTAAGGCTGCAAATTGTGGATCTGCAAAACGTGGATCCCAGCCGTGTACTTGCCACCATTCTTTTTTTCAAGCTCCTTTAGAAATGTACTATCCTTGTCGGATAAGAATAGGACATGTTCTATCTTTTTTGTGGGGCCTTGGAACAGACATACGGATGCGGACAGCACACACAAAATGTGAACCGGATGCGGACTGAACATACGTCCATGTGCATGAGCCCTAAAGGGGTTTATCTGAATTGCCTTTCTGTGATACTATATTTACCATATAGGAGCCGCTACAAGAGAAAGGTCAGTCCCCCAGTGAAATGGTATGTATTGCACAATATGGTAGAGGGTCATTCTGGCCCCATAAAAAAGAGTCCTTCCAGTACCTGCCATCCATAATCATTTGTCTCTGCTTTAGGCAAGTTTTGCATTAGCATTAAAATCATCCGGCAGAGGAGCAGCTTGCCGGAGTTCATCATATCCTGCATAGCCAGATTCTGCCTTCCCTTCCCGGAGCCATTTGACTGTAATGTGAACCGGCGGGGATGCGGTCTGTTTCCAGTATTAATGCCGTAAACAGGCTGGATCCCGCCGGATTGCATTCTAGTCAGTGGGGCCTGGCGGTGCCCCGACTCCTCCCGGTTATGTCAGGTACGATGAACTTCGGCAGGCTGTTCTTGTGCCGAAACAGCCTGTCAGATGCATTAAAGTTAATGTGTTAAAGGGGTTCTGCACTTTGTTTAAACTGATGATCTATCCTCTGGATAGATCATCAGCATCTGATCGGCGGGGGGCCGACACCCAGGACCCCCGCCGATCAGCTGTTTGACAAGGCAGCGGCGCTCCAGCAGCGCCGCGGCCTTCTCACTGTTTACCGCTGGCCCAGTGATGTCACAACTTGTATCAACTGGCCTGGGCGCGGCTAAGCTCCATTCAAGGGAACAGAGCTTAGCCCCGCCCAGGCCAGTTGATACAAGTTGTGACGTCACTGGGCCAGCGGTAAACAGTGAGAAGGCCGCGGCGCTGCTGGAGCTCCACTGCCTTCTCAAACAGCTGATCGGTGGGGGTCCCGGGTGTCGGACCCCCGCCGATCAGATGCTGATGATCTATCCACAGGATAGATCATCAGTTTAAACAGTGCAGAACCCCTTTAAGTAAAGAATGGCAAGAAAATGACTTTTCAATGACTTTGTCACAAGATAACACTGTCACGTGTTATCAGAGTCATTTTTAGCTCAGCTACATCTGTAGTGTGAAACTAGCTTTAGGGTACGGCACCGCAGTCAGGTTTCCTGATGCAGTTTTAGAAGCCAAAATGGAGAGTAAATTAAAAAAATAGGAGAAGTTGTATCGGTCCTTTATACTTTCGCACTTTTTATGATCCACTCCTGATTTCTGGCTTCCTAAACTGCATCAGGAAACCTGACCGTGTGGCCGTACCCTTAGGATGTAACCACATTGCGGTATTATAGTCCTTTTCCTCTTCGGCACCTAAGTCTATGTACCATTGGTGTACCTCTGTAAACTTCTGATTTCATATGTAATTCATAAAAATTGTGTTAGACTCCACAGGATTTTTACTATGGAGGTTTTCTCCCCTAGAATCAATCCACAGCCATATTGAGGCACCATAGGGGGGTGCACACCTCTGGAGCCATAGGGATACTGCATGATGCTGTACATGAAGCCCAGTATAAATGCATGGCTTAGAGATATATTAGAAGAGCTGGACATTACTTAGGAATCCCTGCTTGCTTGTGGTTTCATTAATCAAATGGTTATGGCATATAAGATACAGAGTATGTGAGAAAACATATGTCTTCTGTTTGCTGAGAAATTATCCTTTCATACAACTATTGTATATGTGTAGTAGATGTATTCTACATATGGCTGAATGTATGGATGACTATAAGGCTTGCCAGTGCCCGCTGGGAGTTGATGCATATACGGTTCCCACCAAACAGCTATATTTTCCTAAGGGGTATTGTCACGGACGTAGTGAGACATACAGACGTCCCAGCGACAGTGAGTGGCAGGAGATCTGTGAGACCGGCAACACATGGTTTGATGTGACAGGTTTTCCTTGTGGAACAATAGGTGTCTGTGTTGTTTCTGGTAATGGCCACACCAAGGTGTTGCTTATGTGGTCATTTAACTTTCCTTATTTATAGTTGCTTCTCCCACTATACTGTGCGGTTTATAGCTTCTGTGCCTGTGGATTGTTTGTGGTTGGATTTTGGATGAGTTCCTGGTGCTTCCATAGCCTCTTTGAAGTTAAGTCTTTCCTTTCCCTTTTGTATTAAATCTGAAAAAGTATTTAAAAAAAATAATAATTCAAACTTACCTCTTCCATTTGCTAGCGACGGGCCGCCAACCTCCATCTTGCTTGAAGATCTCGGCCGAAATCCTGTGCGCCGCACAGGATTTTGGCCCAGATCTTCAAGCAAGATGGCGGCGGCCGGCCCGTCGCGAGCAAATGGAGGCGGTAAGTTTGATAAAGAAAAATTTTTATTGTTAATTTTACACTCAGATGCGCGATTATGTATGAACGCGGCATCTGAGAGGTACAATGAAGGGGGCGGCGCTATCGCAGCTCCCTGTGATTGCACCCGTTACTTACATAAAAATGCGCTTCGCAAATTTTTTCGTCAAATTCGGCGAATCAGCCGAATTGAACTTTTAAGAAATTTGCTTATCTCTATACAGTGAGGAACAGAAGTATTTGAACACCCTGCGATTTTGCAAGTTCTCCCATTTAGAAATCACGGAGGCATCTGAAATTAACATTGTAGGTGCATTCCCACTTTGAGAGACAGAATTTTAAAAAAGAAATCTGCAAATCACATTGTATGATTTTTAAAGAATTTGTTTGTCTTGCACTGCTGAACATAAGTATTTGAACACCTGAGAAAATCTGTGTTAATATTTGTACAGAAGCCTTTGTTTGCAATTACAGAAGTGAAACATTTCCTGCAGTACTTGACCAGGTTTGCACACACTGCAACAGAGATTTTGGCCCACTCCCCCACACAGATCTCCTCTAGATCTGTCAGGTTTCGGGGCTGTCGCTGAGCAACACAGCGCTTCAGCTCCCTCCAAAGATGTTCTATTGGATTTAGGTCTGGAGACTAGCTGGGCCACTCCAGAACCTTGATATGATTCTTACGGAGCCACTCCTTGGTTATCCTGGCTGTGTGCTTCGGGTCATTGTCATGTTGGAAGACCCAGCCATGACCCATCTTTAAGGCTCTGACTGAGGGAAGGAGGTTGTTGCTCAAAATCTCACAATAAATGGCCCCATTCATCCTCTCCTTAATACAGTGCAGTAGTCCTGTCCCCTTTGCAGAAAAGCACCCCCAAAGCATGATGTTACCACCCCCATGCTTCACAGTAGGGATGGTGTTCTTGGGATGCAACTCATCCTTCTTTTTCCTCCAAACACGACAAGTGAAGTTTAGACCAAAAAGTTCTACTTTGGTCTCATCTGACCACATGACGTTCTCCCATACTTCCTCTGGTTCATCCAGATGGTCATTGGCAAACTTCAGACGGGCCTGGACATTTGATGACTTGAGCAGGGGAACCTTCCGTGCAATACATGATTTGAAACCATGACGGCGTAGTGTTATACCGACAGTGGCCTTTGAAACTGTGGTCCCAGCTCTCTTCATGTCATTGATCAGCTCCTCCCTTGAAGTTTTGGGCTGATTCCTCACCTTTCTTATCATCAGTGATACCCCACGAGGTGAGATCTTGCATGGAGCCCCAGTCCGAGGGAGACTGACAGTAGTCTTTAGCATCTTCCATTTTCTAACAATTGCTCCAACAGTTGATCTATTTTCACCAAGCTGCTTGGCAATTGCCCCGTAGCCCTTTCCAGCCACAATTTTGTTCTCTAGTGTCTTTTGACAGCTCTTTGGTCTTGCCCATGGTAGTAGTTGGCATCTGACTGACTGTGGGGTGGACAGGGTTCTTTAAAGAGCTCAGACAGGTGCTACTAAGTTAGATTAATGAGTGGAATAGAGGTGGACTTTTTAAAGGCACAGTAACAGGTCTTTGAGAGACAGAATTCTTGCTGTTTCTCAGGTGTTCAAATACTTATGTTCAGTAGTGCAAGACAAATAAATTCTTTAAAAATCATACAATGTGATTTCCTGAATTTATTTTTTAATTCTGTCTCTCGGAGTGGGAATGCACCTACAATGTGAATTTCAGACCCCTCCATGATTACTAAGTGGGAGAACTTGCAAAATCGCAGGGTGTTCAAATACTTCTGTTCCTCACTGTATATAATTATATATGTACAGCTAGTATCAGTTAGACATCTTCTTGTATACAGTGATATGGACCATGCTGGTATAACCTGGGTATCTCCTGTATATAATTATATATGTACATCAGGTATGAGTTATAGATCTTCTTGTATACAGTGATATGGACCATGCTGGTATAACCTGGGTATCTCCTGTATATAATTATATATGTACATCAGGTATGAGTTATAGATCTTCTTGTATACAGTGATATGGACCATGTTGGTATAACCTGGGCAAGTGGGCATCTCCTGTATAATACAGGGATCTACAGTAGTCTGGGATCTGAACTACAAGTTTGTTCTGAGGTTTGGATTATGGAGTCTTGGGCTTCAAATATGGAATATGGTCTGGGGTCTGATATATAGAGGCTTGGGTCTAAATCAGGGATGGCCAACCTGCGGCTCTCCAGCCGTTGCAAAACTACAACTCCCAGCATGCCCAGTCTGCCTACGGCTATCAGCCTACAGCAGGGCATGGTGGGAGCTGTAGATTTACAACAGCTGGAGAGCCGCAGGTTGGCCATCCCCGGTCTAAATTATAGGATATGATCTCGAGTCTTGAAGGATCCAGAATTATGAGCTTCCTCTCTAATAGTTACAATGCCACACTGACCCTCTCTTGACACTTGTATAATGTTACCTGTGTAATCAGTTTTGCGCAATAAAGATTTTACACTTATCTGTATCTATGTTCCCATTGTGGCTTTTTTAATCATTAAAGGGGAGCGCATGTTCTTAGATTCTTCTGGCATCTTGGCAATAATCGTGGCATCTTGAATTTCTATTGAATCTAGTCTGGGCATTGGTGTTACTGTGACTGCAGCACCCCATATAGTACATTTAAAGTGTAATTTTTTTCAGATACCAATGTTTTCATTGAGATTGTCCCTTATTTACGACTGTTTTGAACCCTACAATATGAGGATCTTGTCAAGATGGCTTCTCTGCCAGTTCTCTGAGGCCAAAACCCATACACACTTTAGCTAGCAGGTTCCTGCCAGCCAATCAGATTCGATTACTGAGAGACACGCCTCCTCACTCTGAAGCCTTATAGGAGGCATTCAATGCCCCTCTTCTTCTGTTTATACTAAAGGGAAGACAGACAAGCGTTAGCAATGGTCTTTTAAGGGAGCAGTGGAAAGGGACGGGGGACATTAATGAAAGCTGTTATTATAGGGTAATTACAGATCTTTTGACAATCATTGACAGACTAACTCGGGTATACATGTCTAGCTCTAATAAACTAGCAAATGAAAAAAATATGGCAGTTAGGGTACTTTCACACTAGCGTTTTTGTTTTCCGGTATTGAATTCCGTCCTAGGAAAACTGATCAGTTTTATCCTAATGCATCAGTTCAGTCCAGTTTGCCACATAACTTTAAAGGCCAGTGAGTTATTTTGTTTCTGTTAGGGTTCATGTTTCTATTGTCTTATTCTTTTGCTTTTGACAACGTAGTGCACTGTTACCCTACCACCCTAGTTCTAACAGTGCACTACGTTGTCAAAAGCAAAAGAATAAGACAATAGAAACATGAACCCTAACAGAAACAAAATAACTCACTGGCCTTTAAAGTTATGTGGCAAAAGCAATCAATAAGAAGTGATGTATTTTAATTTATATATTCTTATTCCTTATATATTTTTGTATATTTTTAATATATTTTTTATATTTTTATTTATACTCCCTTTTTTGAATTATGGAAGGTTATGTAATGAAAAAGCAACTGAAAAGCAAAAAAAAACGCATTGTAATGAAAAAACGCATACAAACCGCAACAAAAACGCATAGGCGTTTTTAATAGTTTTTTTTTAAAAAATCTCATCTTCCCAAGTAAGGTGTTATATGCATAAGTCCATTTAAACATCTGGAACTTTATAAAATCACATACAGATAATAAAGATATGGTGAATCAAGTTCAGACGCTTTATCCCTTTAAGAAATCCATTTTGGGTTTTTGGTGGGACCTATAACATAAGGGTGTAAGCAGGAGGATAGATAAGATCTAAAGTATGTCCACTGAAGAAGAAATGGGAGCACCTCGAAACGCGTCTGGCGAATACACAGACCCGAACTACCCTCCACAACCCATATATACTGTTTGCTCGATTTGCGATAGCATCATATCAAGAACGGCAAGCAAAATCACCAAAGAAACAGCAAAGCAAAGGGAGAAGCATTGTACGATCCACCCCGCACCACGTGACAGACTATGAACACAAAATCCGCCACACAAGTCACGTGACAGACGCAGTATCACGTGGGACGCCAGCTCCAGCGTGGAACCCACTGAATACGGCCATCACATAGAAAGCTGACATACAGAACGCCGTTTGGCGAAACACAAAGACGGGTGAGTGGCTCTACAGGGACGCCCCTGGTGTAATCTAGGAATCAGTCTCAAGTGAGTAGAGATTTGTTAATCCAACCTCCAACATACAATCCAATCTGATCTTATTCATCTACTAAAGAGGAGGATTCTTTTAATAAAAAAAGAGGATTTTTCTAACCGCTATTATTAGTAACATCCTACTACCGAACTGATCCCACACCCATAACAAAGAGCTGTATCTTTACTAGATATACAATATAATTTTTTACTTCTTTCGATATACGTTTATGGGATATAAAAGTGTAAGGATTTACATCACCATAAGAGTTTTCTAACTGTCCTGGACTCAATATGAATTTTAAGTCCCGATTTTTAACCTTTTTAACGATAACTAACACAAATTCATTTTGGTATATTAGATAGCATGTGTATCTTGTAAAGGACGTTATCTGCAGCATTACTACTTGCTATTCATTGCGCTGAAGTTGTTTTATTTCATATTTTATACTGGTAATATTTTTGTATTTCTATAGAATAAATAGTAGAATTTTTAGCACTATTCATTTTGGATATGAATATGTAATACAGATGGTGAGTGCCTGTTTCTTACATCCTAAAAATATTTACGCTATAATCTTCAGTGATTGGGTGTGTCACCTCCGCCATAGTCTAAGGAGGGGTGAGCCACTATTAACGACACAAACTGTCAGTACACTGTATAGTTTCCGGAGCCGTGGCTGCCTGAAACAGCTGATTTGTGTTGATGCCGGATTTTGGACCCCCATCAATCTGATATCCTGAGCATTGGTCATTAATATCTGTAGCCTAGACAACCCCTTTAAATTGCAAATGATATATGTGTCCATAGATTTTTTTTTTTGATGTTTATAACTATGTTGTGGTTGTCCAGTACCCAGAGTACAATAAGGGTTGCTTCCTATTAATTGCAATGAGGGATCAGCATTATGTATCAATTGTAGGGACACTTTAGTATTTAAAATAATCTTCAGTAAATACCAAATGGATTGTGATAGCGTTTTCTGTAACCGGAAATATACTGAGTAGTCCATATAAATCGCTATGCAAAGAGAGTTACCATACAAGGTGTATTACAGCTGGATAAACAGAGCAATCGGTCACAGTATTTGGGTTTCATGTGGAAATACAGGGGTTTTTAGGATACATGATGTAATTGCTTTTAATGTTAACAAGACGGTGTAAACATTAAAATGGATTTCTCAAGAAATTTGGGCGCATCAGTTAATCAGTAATCTAACAATGTATTCTCTGTAACTTATATATACAATATCTAAATATACACGGACACTGTTACAGATCAGCGAGTGTGATCCCGCTGGGCAAACTAACCGGCTTAGCTTTGGGCTAAACCTTAATGGAGTTATTCGGGCGCTCCCCTGCTATTCACTAAACCTATACAGGGATCTGGACTTCGCTGCGGGTTAGCAACCAGACCGCTGCCTCCTGGAATATTCCCAGTCTAGTTGACAGCTGACCCCCTGGAGTAAGGGACTCTGATGCAAGCTAGAAGCTCAGGGTACAGAAAACGCACCAAAAACTCAGGAAAACCGCATGTATGGTCTGAACAGTAACCAACACCAGAATGCTGGTTTTTAGAGATCCAGGCAGTGCACATTGCATCAGATGCCTGGTGGCCTGGTAGGTGGCGCAGAGTCCACACCTGCAGGGGGCGGTAGCACGGACTACAGACACAAAACACACACAGAAAAAACTGCTTCTCCCTTCTTTACAACCCCCTCACATACATGATGCATGTGAATGGGGAGAGGGGATCCTTCTTTTCCCTGACATTTGCAGTCAAAGGAAAATCAGGACTCCTCAACACATATTAGATGCCACGTTCAGCTCACGTTAATCAGTGGCTCAGGTTGCTGCTATATCTGATCCCCATGATTTATACAGTCACCAAGGGCGTTGCTAGGGTCTCAAAAGATTCGGGGCCCAAGCCCCAATGAATATGGCCCAGTTCTCTAAGTCATCCACCCCCCTCAACCCCGCACACCCCATTTTGCTGTACTTACTATACAGCAGCACATACACCTCTCACACCCAGAGCCTCCAGGTGACGTCTCCTCTGATGTAGATCTTCTCTGTCATCATCTTCTCCATTCGGTCCGGACAACTTCTCTCAGCCGCGTCTCGTCTCTGGAGAGTGTGACACACGGACACCTTAGCTTCCTCACATTTCTATCATTATCCCCCAACCTGGAGTCCCCACAGTGTTATCCTGCTGCTCCCTGTGCTCCCCAATACCCCCAAATACTATCCTGAAGAAATATGAGTGCCCCCCATAGTAATAGTGCTCCTCATAGTACAACCAATAGGAATTCCCTTCTAGAGTGCCCTTATTAGTAATGCTGCCCCCTACAGTGCCCCAACCGTGATAACGTTCCCCAAGAGTGTCCCCATTCATAGAAGAGCCCTCCAGTATTAATAATACCCTCACAGAGCCCCCAGTAGTAATAAGGCCCCCACAGATCTATAAGTCTATCCTGTAGAGTCCCCAGTAGTAATAAGAACGCCTAATGTCCCCTGGATTTATAAAACCCCATAGAGTGCCCCCAGTATTCATAATGCCCCCTATTGTTATAATACTTGCCCTGAAGTGCCCCCAGTATTAATAATGACCCCTGCAGTGCCTTCTGTAGTTATATTCCTTCCTCCACCATACAGTCCCATGTAAATAACATCACACCATCTCTCTTGCCCCCTCCAAAATACAATCCTATGAAAAAAACATGACTCCCCTCCCTTCAGCCCCTCCAATATATAGTCCCATGTAAATAACACTATTTCACTCCCTCCGCCATACAGTCCCATGTAAATAACAACACACCATCTCTCCAGCCCCCTCAAATATACAGTCCCATGTGAATAACATCCCTGTCTATCTACAGCCCCCTTCAAAATACAGTCCCAAGTAAATAATATCACCCCCTCCCCAGCTGCCTCCAACATTCAATCCCATGTAAACATCACCCCCTTAACATTCAGTCCCATGTAAATAACATCATTCCCCCCCACCAGCCACCTTCAACATACCGTCCCATGTTATTAGCATCACTCCCTCCCCCAGCCCCCTTTACATACAGTCCCATGTAAATAACATCACTCCCTCCCACAGCCGCCTCCAACATACAGTCCCATGTAAGGGCGGGTTACCTCACCGTTATGGATTGCGTTTTTGTTTTCCGCTATAACATGGTTATAACGGAAAATAACGGAATCCCTAAGACGGAAGTCAAAACTGAAGCCTTTAAGAGGCATTCTGTTTTGCTTTCCGTCATAATAGAAGTCTATGGGCAATCATAACGGATCCGTCTGGTTCCCTTTATGTAAGACAGAAAACAAAGTCCTGTCGACAGGACTTTTGTTTCCGTTCTGCATAACGGAAACCAGACGGATCCGGTACGGCGGTATTAATTTAGATACACTGATATGCACTGTGTTATAGATATTCAACCTTTAAAGGGGTTTTCCATGATTTTTGAACTGATGACCTCTGGATAGATCATCAGTATCTGATCGGTGGGGGTCCGACGCCAGTGACCGTGCCGATCAGTTCTTTGAGAGGGCACCACTGCCGTACATTTGATAGTGGCTGCGCTTGGTATTGAAACTCAGCCCTATTCACTTCAATAAAGCTGAGCTGCTCGTGGGCAATGTGACCGATGAACACGATGTCACAAGGCCTAGAAGTCTGCGGCGCTAGTATGAGTGCTGTTGCCTTCACAAAGTATTTATGATACATTTTCTTCATTAAATTGTGTCATTTCTTATTCAGTTCTTTGTTTATGGCTAACGTTTTTTCTTAAGAAATCTCTTGGTATTGGCAAATAAAAGCAATGAAAAGTTTATGATTGGGTCATTACTCACAGCTACTGGGAGTAGCAGCTACTTTCATAAGCAGTCTTTGCTTCTTGTTTCAGATTTCAAGGAAAAGTATTTCATGTCTATGAACATGTTATCACATGTTACTTAGGCAACATCCCAGAGGGGAACATGAAGGGAGGATGGGAGTGGTAGTGGTGGTATTTGTAGTGGTTGTGTGCTTCTCCCTTGCTCCCAGGGCTGTGCAGTGAAGAGGGGGAGTTCACACAGTAGTTGTTTTTCCTCAGTGTCCACCTTGGTTGGAGTCTCCTGCCTGATGGAAGTTGGGGTGTCCTTGATGTTGCAGTGGTGTGCTGCAAAAGACAGGAGACATGGAAGGAGGAGGTGGTGCAAGTGAATGTAAACAAAGTCTTTACGGAAGTGGAAAGGTTCATACAATCTTCCACATGGGATGGAGGCACAGGTCTTAGACAGTTTCAAGGGGTTCTGGCTTAATCATGGGTTACCTCCAGAGTTCCCTTTAAGATGCTTTTTCTTATATAACATTTCCTCACATACCAGTCCAGCCGAGGAGAGCAAGTCCTTCTGCAATGTCTGGAATTCCAAGCTGTGAGGTGCAGAAGACTCCAAAAGACAACACTTGCAAGCAGATCGGGAAGCTTTTGAACCCAAGCAAATGTTGTGAAGTCTATGAGCTGTATATGAGTGTTATCTTCATAGACTAAATCACGCACTCCCCGCTTTTTAGCTGCTCAACAGTCTGGGGTGGGGGTTTCTTATCCACATACCATCTTACAGTTCACTAGAGTCCTCCCTGGGTTTCAAACAGGCTGTTGCTGAACTATAGGGTTTGAGGTTTCTTCTTCAGCAGCTTCTCAGCTCAAACAGCACACTCCAACTCCCTAAAGCCACACAGGAGAGGCCTAGCTCAAGAACTTAAGCTTCGTCCTTCCTCTGGGTTGCAAATCGGGCAACAAGGAGGGGAGAGGCACTCATAGGCAGTATGTATGGTAGAAAAAATACTGTTTAGGATGATTAGGACCACCTTAGGTGGTTGTGCAACCGTAGGCACAACCCTAGTGTACACAGGTGTTGGTAAGCGGTCTGTGCTGCCAGTGTCTTTCGATCCTCACTAGAACGGGTTGCCAGCCCCTGGGAGGGTGGTGCCCTCAGGCCATGCACCCTCCATGAAGACACTTTGTTGGCGCGACTGAACGACCAGATGAGTAAGGATGTGAACTTCTGTTTATTCAATCGAGGATGACAACGCATTTCGGAGCTTGCGGAGCTCCTTTTTCAAGTCTTAAAAACAAACATATATATATATATACACACACAGATATGCCCAGATATATACTCCAATGTGCTGCCAGCTGCACTATGCTCTGTCTTCGGACACCGCACGCAGCCTGTCAGTCCCTCACACACAGCATCAGCGCAATCTTCCGCGCTCCTCCATTCACTTCATGAAATCCTCCACCGCTCCTTTCATTTACCCCCCCCTCCCCCTCTGTGCTCCGCCAATACACATCTTATTCATTCAATACACTCCCTTCCCGTCCATCTTTCATCACTCGCACATTTCTATTATACCAGCTACCTCCGTGTCTTCGCTGTTCTCCCCTGCCAGTCTTTCAGTGCACTCTTTACACTTTTCCATCTATGAGGTGATGTCCCTTTTACTCATCTCAAATTACCCCTCATATCTTTCTACTAATTGGACAAATGCAGTTAGTCATCCATTCAATACGCATCCAGTGTGAGAATTTTATATATATTCGTTCATTATATCTTCCGTCCATATATATTTATTCATTTTTTATTTATACATATGTATATTTTTCCTTTTTTCTTTATATATATATTTATACTGTATATATTAGCTTACCTCTGACCTAATCATTGAGCAATCTGCGCTGATGTTTCATACAATCAACCATGTATATTCATGTGTCATTTCTTGCTCAATATTTTTTATAAATATTTGTGTGAGTTAATTTAGTTACACCTATGGAATCCGAGATTAATTTTATTCATTTAGTTAAAAAAATAAAATAAAATTTTACGAGACGTTGATTTGTACAGTACAAATTATCATTACATTTATGATTTCAATTATGTACTTACTCCCTATCAATCATATATTCATTCTCTTTTTCGCCGCCCTGGGGTAATATTGTGCACTTGTTCCCCAGTATGAATTAATTCTTCCAGGTGCCTCACATGTTTCTCAGTCTCTCTGCTATTTTAGTTATTCTGTGGCCCCGTCAATTGACATTACATTTTATAATTCTGTTTTATATTTTAATTTTTTATACCTCCATACTTTTACGTATATATCTGGGCATATCTGTGTGTGTATATATATGTTTGTTTTTAAGACTTGAAAAAGGAGCTCCGCAAGCTCCGAAACGCGTTGTCATCCTCGATTGAATAAACAGAAGTTCACATCCTTACTCATGTGGTCGTTCAGTCGCGCCGACAAAGTGTCTTCACGGAGGGTGCATGGTCTGAGGGCACCACCCTCTCCAATTTCATTCCTCTGGGTTGGTCTCTGGATTAAGCCTTGATTTTGTTTACAGAATATGAAGGAAGCATACACCAGTATAAAACAGTGCAAATATAAGGAATGTGTCACATTACATAGGATATACCAGGTTTAATCACTAGCAGTGGCCCAGTGGGTCACTTCACCTAGAAAGTCTAAGAGTCCAAGAAAAGGAATATAGATAAGGAGGATATAACAATCAAGGAACACTGTAAAAATACAGAATAACAAGTAGTGTAAAATAAATGAACATATGCAATACCCCATACCTTGGGGTATCTGCGAATGCTTGTAACATTTTGTACTAATGCTATGTGTTATGCTACATGCTTCAGGAATGATAACGTATTGTTGCCATAAGGAACGGAAATTACTGTTCTATTCCTCCCCTCTTGGTCGTAGTGGGCTGATCCTACTTCCTTCCGGGGGGGGGGGGGGGGGGGGGGGGAGCTCTAGAGAGTTCTAGGGAAGAGTTATCTGAGCAAGCCTGGAGTGAGGGAGCATGAACATCTGCTCCCACTCCATGGGCCTTGGGACCAAAGTTACGGCTCGTCGATAAGGACGACTGCTGCGGGGAGACTGTAGGGTCCCAGGCTACAAAAACTGCAAGCTACAGCGTATTGCAGGTGAGGGAGAACACATTAAGACACCCATCACCACAGTTCAGGACAGGCACACGCAAAAGCCTGCATTTCACAATCTATAGCTATAAATGCCATCTTATTGCTGTTAGGGAAGGGAAATCCAGAGAGAGAGAAGGGCTACCCTAGAGTCCTATTGTCTGTCATCTTGCCACCATATCTCATGAGGTGGTGATAGAGATATTGCACCTTGTACAGATGACAGCTGGATGTACTGTTACTCATTCTTTGCATTAAGTAAAGAAAAAAAGTTTGTTGTTCTTCTATGTCTGCCTGATCCTTTCACGTTACCTTTTCACTGCACTGAACCCCAGGGAGCAACGGCTTTAGGGACTACACAGTGACACAGCATCTCATCAAGGCCACTACCAGTGGGGTCCTTGGCCTTTTTCATGCCCACCAGAGGAAATTATTCTTGGGGCCTAACCCCTATATCATCAATAAAGTTTAATAGGTTTTAAATCAAAGAAATATATCCTAGGGCAAGTCATTGGCTCCAAATACGATTTTTATCCTGGACCTTTGGGATCTTCTGTAGCTTCAGAGACTGAGCCCACCAGGGTATTCTCTATTACTCTGATGGACTGGTTCAACCCTGGCCACTACCACTCCCATCCTCTGCAACCAGCTCCTTAGGGGCTCGCTGCACATATAATGTGTCAAAATACATGGACATAAGAGGTGCAAGAGCCCTGCACATAAAAGCTTACAATCTAAAGGGGATGACAATAGTGTAAGTATAGGAATAGGTATAACGTGCTAATTCTGTCCAGTGTATTACTGTACAATATGAAATATAAATAAAGTTACTTTATTATCTGAATGCAGTGAGGCAACAAGATCAAAAAGTTAAAGGGAATGTATCACTAGAAAATGACTTGACAGTGGAAGAGTAAATAGTTACATTCCTGTTGGTCAAGGATAGTGGCAGTGTTAATGATAACATCCTTGCTGTTCTAGGTCTTGGTGGTCTATGGTAGTGAGGGGGTAAATGATAACACTAGAGATAAAATTTCCCAAAATTCAGTTAAATTTGGTCAAATTGATTTGATTTGGTCCAAATAAATTTGGTCTGAAATAAAAGTACCCGTATTGCCCTGAAAAGAGGGTATAATACTCTGGGTTCTCCTAGAACTGTACCCTAACCCTTTCAAGCTCTTTAACATCAGGGCTGCATTAGGGACATCAAAGTGACAGCGACAAATATGGCTATGGGAAAACGCATGATAGGCAGAGGTAAAAAACAGCCTGTTTTGATTTTTTTAAATTAAACAACAGTCCACAAATTATCCCTTTTTAGTGGCAGATAGATGATAGATACCTTCTTTTCGGACCTGTAAAATGGTGGTTGCTATTTTGAGCAATTTGTGCGAGACAAATCACAAAGGTTTCGGATTTACCAAAATGAGAAGCTTTTGGGTAATTCATAACGAATTTCCTTCCTGTAGAATCGATTTGCTCATCTCTAGACAACACCTCTGTGAAATAATTTAAGCTATAAAATACATTTCACAGTTCAGTGGAAATGAACTTCAGACTGATAACAGAATTAGTAAGAGGAAGATACCAGAATTTCACTTCCATCATCTGACCACTTCTGTGACAAATGAATGTTTCATTTTCTTCTAAATGACTGCTGAATTACAGTCTGTGAGCTCTTCTATTCGTCTTTAAATAAAAAAAAAAACAACAAAAAAGAAATACAAAATACTTTGTTTAAAAATGTCCTGTACGAAATAGAGTGTTTATGGAGTTGGAACAGAATCTCCCCCTCATCCAAACTTTCAACCTGAAAACTCAACTACAACCTTCTTCAGGAAAGCCTACAACCTACAGTAAACCTACTCTCTCCTTCCCCCTTCCCTTGTAGATTGTGAGCCCTTGCGGGCAAGGTCCTCTCCCCTCTGTGCCAGGGGGGATCGGGAATAAGCAATTGCCACATATATTGTGATGCAAATTTCCTGGATGAAGAAATCATCAGGCACGTCAAAATCTAACAGCCCAAAACGTTTTGCACCAGGAGATAGTTTGGACTTACGGTACTTCAGACCCTGTTGACATCAGTTGGCTCTACCAACACTTGTCTAAAGTGTATAGCCAGCGTAAGCTATTCACATATTATATAAGAAGAGAGCTCCCGCCAAATTATTCGCCAGGGGCCATCACCAACCTTTATGCAGTCCTCTTAGGAAAAATACATTCACTGAGATGCTAGACTCAGGGAGAAATATACAAGAATGTACAACTGTAGAGCTTCACAGTAAGACAAGTTACCACGTGACTTCAAGTCAAGCACAGAAAAATGAATCTTTATCTCATTAGCTCTCTCTTAATAAGTACCCACTTTCAATAAACAGTTCCATTTACCATCAAAGTTGGTTATAGTTCCTGAAACTAGTTTCTGATCCCACCAAGAGACAGTGGTTGTTTTAATGATGATTTTGCAGAAGTTGCACCGCATTACGAAAGTTGTAAACCGCATAGGTACAGATAAACTGTGGTATTCTACCTTTCATGTGGCCTGTTTCGATTCCCCTGAATTCACAAGGATTCTTTATAGTTCCATTCTCCAAAGGCAATTGTAGTTTAGTTCACATTTGTCTTAGTTTTTTTTTTAGCACAAAGCATTGAGATTGGTATGGTCTCTAAAACGCTAGTCAAGACACGTTTAACATGAATTTTCTTTATTTTGCATTTTATATGCCACTATAATTTAGGGGTGTAGCTGAAAAGGAAGGGATGGCGGAATATGTGCCCAGGAAGGTGCCAATAAGACACTTTGCTTTGGCTAGGGTAGGGCTAATGCAAGCTGAAGACTAACATACCTACTGTTTCTGCTTTGTGTAATAACATCATGAATGCTGTAATGTATCCTCCGCACACGGTTCCTCAGAGGGCAATTTGTGGGGATATTCAGTCCCTGGTGATCTGTGGCACCAGCTTCTGATAGTAATAATCCCTTCCTAAGGCTTTGTGCACACAACCATATGTGCTATCTGCAGTGTGGATAACTTTGTCCGTTTTGTAAATGATAGAACATGAGAAGAGCTGTGAGGAGGATTTGAGTGGCACTGATAGGAGTAGTAGTGGTTCACTGTGGATATCCTCACTCTGGCACTCCTTTTTCCGAGTTTCTGGGGCCTCTGCCTGGTGATAGTTGGGGTGTCCTAATGGTGGATGTTTTGAAGGGTGCAAAGTAGGAGGTCAGGTAGAGTGAGGGCTGTTGAACGGTGAAGACAGTGACCAGGATCAGTGTAGCTGCAAAGAAATAAAGTCTAATTTTACTGAACAGATAATGGGAGTAGTAGTTCATACAGCAGCAAAAGGCACATTTCAGAGGTATGTTACAGAGTAGGATTCTTTTAAATGTTTTGTACATGTAGCAGTAATAATGATAGGAATCATTCCTGAAGGACCCTTTACATGGGCCATAAATTGAACAGGTTATCGCTAACGAGCAAAATGCTTGTTTATCGTCTAATTGTTTCCAAGTGGCAGATTGTGCTGTGTAATCATGATCTGCCGCTGAGGAACAACGAGACAGTATGGGGAAGAGCGATGGCATTAGTGATCGCTCCTCCCCATACTCTGGAGGAGATCACTGCATGTAGATGCACCAGTCTCCTCCGCTAGCGATCAGCAGATTATGCCCAAACTACCCCATAGAGCTTAATGGTGTTACTAAAACGGATGCAGGAGATTGCACATAGTAGATCACAAAAGTTTCCTAAGTAGCTTCCTCCCAGCAGAGAGCACATAGTCTGAGCATCGGGGCTGAAGGCGCCTTCAGGGCATCTTGTTTCTACTTCTAGTTGAGGGCTCATGCACATGGCCGTAAGTGTTTTGTGGTCTGCGAACCGTGGATCCGCAAAATTTGGATTCCGGCTGAGTGCATGCCTCTTTTTGTTTTTTTACTTCTGTAGAAATATCCTATCCTTGTCCGCAAAATGGACAAGAGGACATGCTCTATTTTTTTTTTTTGGGGGGGGGGAGCTAGGGGTGGAATGGACAAGCGGATGTGGACAGAAATGAATGTGTCTGCATGCAATCGGCAAAAAACTTCGGATTTTATACGGACCAAAGCTACGGTCGTGTGCATGAGCCCTGAGTAAGAAATCTGGGGGAGGCTGACCCTGCTGTTATCAACAGGCTGTTGTGACCAATGGAGAGATTGAAAAGCTATTTTGACTACGGAGGAAGTTGGGGGGCTGCTGTAACTATTGAGGAAGTTGGGGGGAGGGTGCTGTGACCAATGAGAAATGGCAGTGCGGCTGTATTTACTGGTAGTGGGAATGTAGGAGACCTGCTGTGCCTACTGTGACAGTAGAGGGCTTGCTGTGATGACTGCAGAAGTGGAGGGGAGAACGCTGGACACAATTTGTATTAAAATTGGTAGGAAATACTGATATACCTTCCATCATGAGCTTCAGGCTACTTTCATACTTGCGTTTTGGGCGGATCCATCATGAATCTGCAAAAACGGATCCGTTACAATAATACAACCGCATGCATCCGTCATTAACGGATCCGTTTGTATTTGCTGTAAACGGATCCGTCCACATTAACTTACATTGTGTGCCAGGATCCGTTTGGCTCAGTTTCGTGAAGCGGACAGCAAAACGCTGCAGGCAGCGTTTTGGTGTCCGCCTCAACAGCAGAATGGAGACTGATCGGAGGCAAACTGATGCATTCTGAACGGAACCTTTTCCATTCACAATGCATTAGGGCAAAACTGATCCGTTTTGGACCGCTTGTGAGAGCCCATGACGGATCTCACAAACGGAAAGACAAAACGCGAGTGTGAAAGTAGCCTCATCCTGACTATTGAGCATACCTGCCAACATTTTAAATATAACAGCATTCACTAATAGCCCCTAATAAATATGAAACTAGTCGTATATGAAATATAGCAAAAATACTTTATTGATATAAAAATATATAACATAGGTGAAAACAAGGAGAGGGAGGCCACAAGGAAACCTTCACCTCTAAACCCCTGGTAGTTGAGACCACACAGGAGCAGCTACAGGTCAGAAGCCCAAGGGAAATATGGTAAATGGTGCCAACAAACAATATAAGTATATGCAGCCAAATTAAGTGCAAGATTTGAACATAATAGGACAAATGTTACATATATGAACACAGATATCCTGCAATCCTGTGGTGTGTGAGGGCCATGTGGAAATGGGAACTGTGGCCCGATGCCAGAGATGCGCAAAAGTACATAGTAACAGGTCCGCACAACAGAGCATGAATGCATGAGCTACATCACAAAATACTGCATTGGCGAATAATGGCTTGAATCAATTACCCATAGTGGACTGGTGACCCGAGGCTCCCGATGTGCTAGTGCCCCTATAAATAAAAAAAGGGAAAACATAAAAAAAATATACAAGTTACCCATACCCACACTCGATCTTCTACCAAGATCGAGAGCATAAACAACAATAAAAGAGTGCAATTATAGAAAGGACCTGAAACTATCTGCTTCAGTTAATCCCTGGGGGATCTCAGTTTTAAGCATAACTATCCATTTTGTCTCTCTTTGTAATAATACTTTTTTATTGTCCCCACCTCGGCAACCCAGAGTCACCCTATCAATACCTCTTGCTCTCAAGCCCCTAGGGTCAAAATTATGCTTTTCCTTAAAATGCAGGGCTATGGGTTGCAACTTCACCAAATCCTCCGTCCTCATTGTACCTGCCAGTTGAATTTTGCTGGCATGTTCCAAAATTCTCACCCGAAGCTCCCTAGTGGTCATGCCCATTTATATAAGATTACAAGGACATTCTATCAGGTAAATGACTGCTGTTGATCTTCAGTTAATGTGGTGTATTATCTGGTATTGCTTACTCCCATTGGAGTCTTTGAAAGTGGACAATCTCAACATATACCCACAGGCCTGACAGTTACCACATGGGAATGACCCCCATCTGGGGCCCCTGCTACCGAAAAAGTTACGCGTAACAAGTGGAACATAATGGCTTCTTGTAAGCAGGTCTCCCAAATTCTTGACCCTCTTCCATGTGATAAGAGGATAATCAGGGAGTGACCCCCTAAGGTCACTGTCTGATAGTAGGATGGGCCAGAATTGGGACATGATGTCCCAAATCTTCCCCCAGTGTGTGTTAAAAGATGTGATAAATCGTGGTTTACTATCACTATTCTTCTTTTTACTCACCAAAAGGGAATCTCTGGAGGAGGATTTTGCTCTTGAATAACCTTTCCTAATATCCCGCTGATTGTAACTCCTATTGCGGAATCTGTTGGAGAAGTCTTCAGACTGGGTCTTAAAGCGTTCTTCATCCCTCTCCCTGTGTAACAAAATATCCAGGAACTCGATATATTCCCGGCTGTATTTCCATGTCAATTTGATATTTAAATCATTGATGTTAAGTTGTTGAATGAAGCCGTTGAGTTCCACCAGAGGACCTTGCCAAATGAACAGGATATCGTTGATATACCTAGACCACGAGACCACCAAGTCATAGCCAGGTAAATTCTGGACAATCTCTCTTTCCCACAGCCCTAGGAACAGATTGGCATTAGAGGGCGCACAAGTTGCTCCCATAGCCGCGCCCTGGAGCTGTAGGAAGAGGCGGTCCTTAAAAATAAAATAATTATGCCTGAGTACAAAGTCCAGAATATTAATGACAAACTGTATCAGATCCGGTTCAAGATCCGTCATTTGTAAGAAATACCTGGCTGCTCGGATCCCGTGGTCATGGCATATCGACGTGTAGAGGGCCTCTACGTCACAAGTGATGAAAAGCATGTTATCCTCTAGAAAGACCCCAATAAACTTCCTAAGGACATCAGATGTGTCCTTTACATAGGATGGCAGGGTCTCCACACAGCCCCTCGGGTAAAAATCCGCAAACCTACTAGCCCGATTACAAAGACCCCCTATTCCAGACACAATCGGACAGCCTGGGGGTTGATCTTATCCTTGTGAACCTTGGGTAGCAGATAAAATGTGGGTGTTATTGGGTGGTCAACAACCAGGCCATATTTCAGTCTTGGTGTGAGTATGTTATTAACTACCCCAGACTGGAATATATGATCAGGTTCACTTTTGAATTTGATAGTCGGGTTGCTATCCAACCGTCTATAGCAATCCTTCTGATGTAACTGTCTGAAAGCTTCCCTCTCATACATCCGTGCCGGCCACAACACCACATTTCCACCTTTATCCGCCAGTTTAATCACGACATCCCTAAAGCCACGCAGTTGCGTGACGCTGGCCCCATGTGAGATTATGGTGGTCCACTTAATTCGTAAGAGATTCAAATTCCTTCTTTACCAACTTAACAAAGATGTCGACTGTAGGACAAATGTTACGAGGGGGTAATAGTTGTGAGCGGCGGCACAGATGCATGGGTAGCTTGGGAGAAAAAACCTCTTCCTGTTCATCCAGAAGAGACTGCAGGTCCTCCAGAGCTTGTTGTTCCATAGCTGATGGAAACTCTGGTGTGCCTGGTTTTTTACTAAAATGTTTTTTTAATAGAAGCTTTCTCCCAAATAATTCAAGATCTTTCACCGCAGTAAAAAGATCAAAGCCACTGGAGGGAGCAAATGTGAGACCTTTTTGGAGTACATCTATCTGTGATTTAGTCAACACATGTGTAGATAAATGAATTACCTTTAAAGGTAACCTGTCACCGAGATTTTGTGTATAGAGCTGAGGACATGGGTTGCTAGATGGCCTGTCATCTCAGGGACAGGACTCATCTCAGGTTAATTTGCATATGTATCAAATTGTTTTTTTTTTACACAATAAAAGCACACAGAGCTATGGGGACTGGGTACTGCGGATGTGCTAGCGGCCATCTATCCCAGTGACAGGTTCCTTTAATTCCTCCTTTGCCTCTTTCCGATCTGATTCATGTTTCTGGTTTGTCTTTTGGATCTGTGGGTGTTGGACACGTAGGGGTGCATTGCCCATTCTTGTCCATGAAGAAAAATCCTCAGGATTTATGAATTACAAAACACACGATGTGGCGTGGATGTCCAGACTTGGAACTATTTTTGGTGAAAATACCCCGATAGATTCAGAGACACGTAACATTAAGGACCTGAAACTAAAGATTAGGGATCTGCTTAAAAAACGCACCAAGGTTTGGTGGAACAAAGCGGTCCTAGAGAATTATCTGCAAAAGAACATCATCTCTAGGGGACTTAGGATTAAAGTCTTCCCAACTGTGGAGATGGCTGACGCCACTTTTGACTCCAGATGGGAAGAATCTTTGAATAAATGTTCTACAACCTTGATTGAGCTTCTGATTGGGTCCGACCATAAGTCACTGGAGCAGATCGAGAGAGATGTGGATGCAGTGACAAAGAAATTGCAGGAGTTACTTACTAAGGAGGAATTTGAAGGCTTTGATAGAAAATTGGAGGAAGATTTTTGTGCTTGGGAGAAAAATATACAGGATTTGAAAGCTAGAAAGTTCCAGAGAGATTGGGCTGACTTCCAAAATAAAAAAGTCTATTGTTGGCAACAGAAACGTGAGAGAATTGGCTCTATTACCCCCTCTCTATCAGGGACTTCAATTATCTCGGAGGAATCATTGTCACGAGGGTGTCAAGACCCACGCCTGACTCTGTTATACCCGGGGTCAGGAAGTCGCAGCGGTTGGCTGCGCGCTCTATGTAAGATAGGGCTGTTTCCTTATGGTAGCTTTCTGGGTTTGCTTTGCAACCCTTTTTGGCTCACTCAGGGATCCGTAGCTCCTTCTCCTCAGCTGTTCCTTGTCCAGCACTCCCAACCTCCTTATATTCCCCTCTCACACTTCTCTGGTTGCCAGATATAGAGCTTCCTGCCTGGACTTCTATACTGACCCCCTGGAGCTGTGTTGCTGCGTTCTCTGGTTGTTGGTCCAGAACGTTACCCTCCGGATCCCTGTTGGACCTTTGTGGTCTGCTGTGGTCGCCCACCTGGGTGTATGTGTTTGTCTGTATTGTCTGTCCTCTCCCTGGTGTTTCCCTCTTAGTGTCAGTGGTGCGGACTAGCGATCCCACCGGCCCGTTCACTATCTAGGGCTCATTCTAGGGAAAGCCAGGGTTTAGGCACGTGATCGCCGCACGGGTGAGGAACCCGTCTAGGGACGTCAGGGCAGTCAGGTGCCAGCCGCAAGGTGAGTCAGGGGTCACCACCTTTCCCTCTCCCTTGGGCAGGGCTTTCCCTTTTCCCTCCCTGTGCGTGACGCCGGTCATTACAATCATGTGGAGATAATTTTTTAGAAGGACAGAGGGTGCTGGAAAATGGAGTAGAACGGGCAATGCCCCCCTACGTTTCCAACACCCCCATCCAAAAGACAAACCAGAAACATCAATCAGATCGGAAAGAGGCACAGGAGGAATTAAAGGTAATTAATTTATCTACACATGTGTTACTAAATCACAGATAGATGTACTCCAAAAGGGTCTCACATTTGCTCCCTCCAGTGGCTTTGATCTTTTCACTGGGGTGAAAGATCTTGAATTATTTGGGAGAAAACTTCTATTAAAAAAACATTTTAGTAAAAAACCAGGCACACCAGAGTTTCCATCAGCTATGGAACAACAAGCTCTGGATGACCCGCAGTCTCTTCTGGACGAACAGGAAGAGGTTTCTTCTCCCAAGCTACCCATGCATCTGTGCCGCCGCTCACAGCTATTCCCCCCTCGTAACATTTGTCCTACAGTCGACATCTTTGTTAAGTTGGTAAAGAAGAAATTTGAATCTCTTACGATTAAAGTGGACCACCATAATCTCACATGGGGCCAGCGTCACACAATTAAAGAACTGCGTGGCTTTAGGGATGTCGTGATTAAACTGGTGGATAAAGGGGGAAATGTGGTGTTGTGGCCGGCATAGATGTATGAGAGGGAAGCTTTCAGACAGTTACATCAGAAGGATTGCTATAGACGGTTGGATAGCAACCCGACCATCAAATTCAAAAGTGAACTTGATCATATATTAAAGTCTGGGGTGGTTAATAACATACTCACACCAAGACTGAAAAATTGTCTGGTTGTTGACCACCCAATAACACCCACATTTTATCTGCTACCCAAGTTTCACAAGGATAAGATCAACCCCCAGGATGTCTGATTGTGTCCAGAATAGGGGTTCTTTGTGAGCAGGCTAGTAGGTTTGTGGATTTTTACGTGAGGGGCTGTGTGGAGACCCTGCCATCCTATGTAATGGAAACATCTGATGTCCTTAGGAAGTTCAATGGGGTCTTTCTAGAGGATAACATGCTTTTTGTCACTTGTGACGTAGAGGCCCTCTACACGTCGATATGCCATGACCACGGGATCCGAGCAGCCAGGTATTTCTTACAAATGACGGATCTTGAAACGGATCTGATACAGTTTGTCATTAATATTCTGGACTTTGGCATAATTATTTTATTTTTAAGGACCGCCTCTTCCTACAGCTTCAGGGCACGGCTATGGGGGCGACTTATGCGCCCTCTTATGCCAATCTGTTCCTGGGGCTGTGGGAAAGAGAGATTGTCCAGAATTTGCCAGGCTATGACTTGGTGGTCTCGTGGTCTAGGTATATCAACGATATCCTGTTCATTTGGCAAGGTCCTCTGGTGGAACTCAACGACTTCATTCAACAACTTAACATCAATGATTTAAATATCAAATTGACATGAAAATACAGCCGGGAATATATCGAGTTCCTGGATAATTTGTTACGCAGGGAGAGGGATGGCAGTGTCTCCACAGACCTCTTCAGGAAACCTACAGCAACAAATGCCTTATTACATGCCAATTCCTCTCACTACCCGCAGACTATCAAAGCCATACCTACTGGCCAGTTTTTAAGATTACGTCGGATCTGCTCCAGTGACGAACGCTTTAAGACCCAGTCTGAAGACCTCTCCAACAGATTCCGCAATAGCGGTTACAATCAACAGGATATTAGGAAAGGTTATTCAAGAGCAAAATCCTCCTCCAGAGATTCCCTTTTGGTGAGTAAAAAGAAGAATAGTGATATTAAACCGCGATTTATCACATCTTTTAACACACACTGGGGGAAGATTCGGGACATCATGTCCCAATTCTGGCCCATCCTACTATCAGACAGTGACCTTAGGGGGTCACTCCCTGATTATCATCTTATCACATGAAAGAGGGCCAAGAATTTGGGTGACCTGCTTGCAAGAAGCCATTATGTGGTTACGCGTAACTTTTTCGGTAGCAGGGGCCCCAGATGGGGGTCATTCCCATGTGGTAACTGTCAGGCCTGAGGGTATATGTTGAGATTGTCCACTTTCAAAGACTTCAATGGGATTAAGGAATACCAGATAGTACACCACATTAACTGAAGATCAACAGCAGTCATTTACCTGATAGAATGTCCTTGTAATCTTATATATGTGGGCATGACCACTAGGGAGCTTCGGGTGAGAATTTTGGAACATGCCAGCAAAATTCGACTGGCAGGTACAATGAGGACGGAGGATTTGTCGAAGTTGCAACCCATAGCCCTGCATTTTAAGAAAAAGCATAATTGAGACCCTAGGGGCTTGAGAGCAAGAGGTATTGATAGGGTGACTGTGTTGCCGAGGTGGGGACAATAAAAAAGTATTATTACAAAGAGAGACAAAATGGATAGTTATGCTTAAAAATGAGATCCCCCAGGGATTAACTGAAGCAGATAGTTTCAGGTCCTTTCTATAATTGCACTCTTTTATTGTCATTTATGCTCTCGATCTTGGTAGAAGATCGAGTGTGGGTATGGGTTACTTGTATTTTTTTCTTATGTTTTCCCTTTTTCTATTTATAGGGGCACTAGCACATCGGGAGCCTCGGGTCACTAGTCCACTATGGGTAATTGATTCAAGCCATTATTTGCAAATGCAGTATTTTGTGATGTAGCTCATGCATTCATGCTCTGTTGTGCGGACCTGTTACTATGTAATTTTGTGCATCTCTGGCATCGGGCCACGGTTCCTGTTTCCACATAGACCCTCACACACCACAGGATTGCAGGATATCTGTGTTCATATATGTAACATTTGTCCTATTATGTTCAAATCTTGCACTTAATTTGGTTGCATATACTTATATTGTTTGTTGGCACCATTTACCATATTTACCTTGGGCTTCTGACCTGTAGCTGCTCCTGTGTGGTCTCTACTACCAGGGGTTTAGGGGTGAAGGGGTCCTTGTGGCCTCCCTCCCCTTGTTTTCACCGGTTATATAGCTTTATATCAATAAAGTATTTTTGCTATATTTCATATGCAACTATTTTCATATTTATTAGGGGCTATTAGTGAGTGCTGTTATAGGAGTTGTACTGTATGAGTCTTGGCCCTTCTCACTTTTTCTTTGTTATATCTGAAGTACGTGTTGGTTCTAAACATTTTAAAGTTGGCTTTAAACTTTGGTCATCACATGATCCATCACATGATCTTTTACCATGGTGATGGATCATGTAATGACCGGAGTGACGTCACCAAAGGTCCTTTACCTGTAATTAATGCTCACCACAGGTCCTGTTCAGCAAAGGAGACAGAAGGAGATGCCAGAATGCTATTATTTTCCCTTATAACTATGTTATAAGGGGAAATAATACAATCTACAGAACACCGATCCCAAGCCCGAACTTCTGTTTGGGTACCAAACATGCGCGATTTTTCTCACGCACTCGCGCCGAAAAATCGCGGGTGTTCCCGCAACGCACCCGCACATTTTCCCGCAACGCCCGTGTGAACCCATCCTTATAGTCTGACCCCACCCTTCTGACTATGCGGTAGATAGCTTCATTTGGGTTTGGCTGAGCTGGTGTAAGTTTGTCTCTGTGTTCCTGCTCCTCTGTCTCTCGCGTTTGTTTGTGTTTGTTATATTCCCTGTTGTTTGTATCTGGGCCTGAGACAGAGACTTCTATTCATCCATCTGGGGTGAAGGGGTATCTCTGGTCCTAACCTTTTCCAGGGCCTAATAGGGATGAAAAGTCCTAGGTATCCCGCATATGAATATTCCTACCTTCAGGGCCTATTTATATTGATAGATAGTTAGGGCCCGGATTAGGGTTGTCTAGGAGGTGACCTGTTTCTTCGCTAGTTTCCATGCCCAGTTACTGTTCCCCTTCGCTCCTGTGTTCAGTGTGGAGTTTCCCCCTAAGCTGATCGTGACACATCAGCTGTGTGTTGTCTGTCCCTTTATAGAGCACTTTTCCCAATTTGTGTGTCACCTTACCCCATTTGTATGGTTCCCTGTTCCCCACAAGGCAATTAGGGCATCCGGGTTGAATCTAATAACGAAGAATCCTGGCACCACATATAGTTATAATACATTGAGGGCTGAAAGGCATATTACTGGTTGCAGTATGAACTTGACCTTATGGCATATTGGGGGAGATGTATCAAGACTGACATTGCAATAGTTCAATCTTGATACACTGTGTGCTAGAGTGAGATGACCCAAAGTTATTAAAGGGGTTATCCCATGATTAATGTAAAATAAATTAAAATCAGACCTCATATAGTACATGCCAATCTCTTTCAAACAAAGCTAGAACCACATGTACCTCACATTGATCCAGAGATCTCCCCATTCATTGCTCTGCTAGATTTTCTATCAAGTTGGCAGCTCAATGGGAGTGTCTTTTCTGCTGCAGCTCAGGGGGCGTGTCCATACTCTCCCTATCACAGCTGAGGAGGCAGTTGAAAGATGAAACTGAGCATGTGCGGCCATCTCTGTTTGCAGGACAAAGAAATAAGAAAAAAACAAATAGCAGGTGGTGCTATACAGATAGATTTTATTGAAGTTAGCTATAGAACATTTCTAATTAAATACAATTACAAAAGTATTCTGATCCAGGTGCTGGTTTGAAAACTGTAGAATATCTTTAGTCGGACAATCCCTTTAAGAGGCAGATGCATCTCTGGCACTCAGTGCTCTAGAAACTCAAATCTACATGAGCTAGCCAGTTTCCGGCGTAAATTATAATAAATCCAGTTGTCCGAGAGAGGCCCTGCCCCCAACATTAAGCCCTGTCCTTTTCCCGTCACTCTGGAAAAGTGGTAAGAAGTGCTAAAAGTTGCAAATTATGTTGTTAAAAACCTAAGTAAATCTTTCCCATTGTATCTGTCTAACTTTTGCAAGACCTGGTTAGTTCAGGAAAGGCTAACAGAACAAAAGCGTCATTGAGATAGCTTCACTTTTTAGCACAGAACGTTGAGATCTTTCCACCTTCAAAAGAGGAACAGCAAGAAAATAAAAAAAAAATATATATATAGAATATGTAAAAGTCAAATAAAAGCATCAAAACTGGAGATTGAGAGATTTATTGCCAAAGAGATTAAAAACTAACCCTAAAATGTTCTTCAATTATATAAATAGTAAAACGTATAAATCTGAAGGTGTTGGCCCTCTACCGAGTAATGAGGGGGGAGTTGCAGACAGCGATGAGGAGAAAGCAAAGCTATTAAATGTTTTTTTTTTTCTCCACTGTATTCACAGATGAAATCAGATGAAATGTAGTATGTAACAGTAAATTCCTCATTAAAAGTGCTGTATCTGACCCAGGAAGATGTACAGAGGCGCCTTAAAAAGATGAAAATAGACAAATCAAACGGACCAGATGGCATACACCCCCGTATTATAAGAGAATTAAGTAATGTCAAAGCCAGACCCTTATTTCTGATATTTAAGGACTCTATACTGACAGGGAGTGTTCCACAGGATTGGCGCATAGCATTTGTGGTGCCAATATTCTAAAAAAAAGGTCCAAAAACAGAGCCCGGAAACTATAGGCCGGTAAGTTTAACATCTGTCGTGGGTAAACTGTTTGAAGAGATGCTATCTTGGAGTACCTCAATGAAAATAAGCAAATAACGCCATATCAGCATGGCTTCATGAGGGATCGGTTATGTCAAACTAATTAAATCAGTTTCTGTGAGGAGGTAAGTTCTAGACTTCACCGCAACTAATCAATAGATGTCATATATCTGGACTTCTCCAAATCATTTGACATTGTACAGCATAAAAGGTTTATATATTATATGAGAATGCTCGGACTGGGAGAAAATGTCTGAATGTGGGTAAGTAACTGGCTCAATGATAGAAAACAGAGGGTGGTTATTAACGGCACATACTCAGATTGGGTCACTGTCACTAGCGGAGTACCTCAGGGGTCAGTATTGGGCCCTATTCTCTTCAATATATTTATTAATGATCTTGTAGAAGGCTTGCACAGTAAAAAAAAATTTTTTGCAGATGACACTAAACTGTGTAAAGTAATTAACACTGAAGAGGACAGTATACTGCTACAGAGGGATCTGGATAGATTGGAGGCTTGGGCAGAGAAGTGGCAGATGAGGTTTAACACTGACAAATGTAAGGTTATGCACATGGGAAAGAATAATGCAAGTCACCCGTACATACTAAATGGTAAAACACTGGGTAACACTGACATGGAAAAGGACCTATGAATCTTAGTGAACAGCAAACTAAGCAGTGAAAGCCAGTGTCAGGCAGCTGCTGCCAAGGCCAATAAGATAATGGGTTGCATCAAAAGGGGCATAGATTAGTGATGAGCGGGAGGTGCCATATTCGATTTTCGCGATATTTCGCGAATATTCGCATGAATATTCGTGTTATATTCGTCGAAATCGAATATTCGCAATTATTCCAATTATCGCGAAATTATTTTTTCGCATATTGCGAAAATTTATCTTGATAGTATAAGGCAACGTTCCTATGCTAATGACTATGGCTAGGCTAATATGTGTATTTTACGAAATTTCGTAATATTGCTCTAACTTCGTCTCTTAGAATATTACGAATATTCTAAAAGACGAAGTTAGAGCAATATTAAGAACATTTGCAAAAGTCGAAATTGCGATGCGAGTAATATAACACGAAATAGTCGCATGAAGATTTAAACTTAGCACTGCTATATTCCATATTCTAGCCTAATATGGAATATAGCAGTGCTAAGTTTAAATCTTCATGCGACTATTTCGTGTTATATTACTCGCATCGCAATTTCGACTTTTGCAAATGTTCTTAATATTGCTCTAACTTCGTCTTTTAGAATATTCGTAATATTCTTAAAGGCGAAGTTAGAGCAATATTACGAAATTTCGTAAAATACACATAGATTGTATTTAAGCTAATATACTGCTATAGTAATAATTTTTAACAGTGTACATATTTTACAAAACTTAAGTTCAGAAGAGGCATAAAAAAGTTACAGGAAAAAAAAGGGATTATAGCACTATATTAGCTAAATTACAATCTATATGTGTATTTTACGAAATTTCGTAATATTGGTCTAACTTCGTCTTTTAGAATATTCGTAATATTCTAAGTGACGAAGTTAGAGCAATATTACGAAATTTCTAAAAGACGAAGTTAGAGCAATATTAAGAACATTTGAAAAAGTCGAAATTGCGATGCGACTAATATAACACGAAATATTCGCATGAAGATTTCAACTTAGCACTGCTATACTCCATATTCTAGCCTAATATGGAATATAGCAGTGCTAACTTAGCACAGCTATATTCCATATTAGGCTAGAATATGGAGTATAGCAGTGCTAAGTTGAAATCTTCATGCGAATATTTCGTGTTATATTACTCGCATCGCAATTGCGACTATTGCGAAATTTCGTAAAATACACATATAGATTAGATTGTAATTTAGCTAATATGGAATATAGCAGTAAGTTGAAAACGCCACTGACTGGAGCAGCCAGGAAGCCAGGAATCCAAAGGACAGGTAAGAACAACTTTAGGGAAGTGGGAAAGAAAAAAATATAATAATAATAAAAAAAAAAATAAAAAAAACGAATATTCGATTTCGCGAATATATAGAACGATATTCTAAATATTCGCGAAATCTCGAAATTGCGATATTCGAGAAAAAAATTCGCAATTCGAATATTCGCGCTCAACACTAGCATAGATGCCCGTGATAAGAACATAGTCCTACCACTTTACAAATCGCTAGTCAGACCACACATGGAGTACTGTGTACTGTTCTGGGCTCCTATGAAGAAGACAGACATAGCAGAGCTGAGAGGGTTCTGAGGAGGGCAACTAAAGTAATAACTGGAATGGGGCAACTACAGTACCCTGAAAGATTATCAAAATTAGGGTTATTCACTTTAGGAAAAAGACGACTGAGGGGAGATCTAATTACTAGGGATGTCCCGATACCATTTTTTTAAGACTGAGTACGAGTACCGATACTTTTATTTAAGTACTCACCGATACCAATTACCGATACTAATTTTAACAATAAAATACACACACATGTATTTTCTGACCACTGACCAACCAAAAGGCCCAAAAACAGAACTATAACATTCCAAGGAGACATTATACTGTATGGGGCAGCCACAAAGAGACGTTATACTGTATGGGGCAGCCACAAAGAGACGTTATACTGTATGGGGCAGCCACAAGGAGATGTTATACTGTATGGAGGGCAGCCACAAGGAGACGTTATACTGTATGGGGCAGCCACAAGGAGATGTTATACTGTATGGAGGGCAGCCACAAGGAGACGTTATACTGTATGGGGCAGCCACAAAGAGACGTTATACTGTATGGGGCAGCCACAAGGAGATGTTATACTGTATGGGGCAGCCACAAGGAGATGTTATACTGTATGGAGGGCAGCCACAAGGAGACGTTATACTGTATGGGGGGCAGCCACAAGGAGACATTATACTGTATGGGGCAGCCACAAGGAGACGTTATACTGTATGGGGGGCAGCTACAAGGAGACATTATACTGTATGGGGCAGCCACAAAGAGACGTTATACTGTATGGGGCAGCCACAAGGAGATGTTATACTGTATGGAGGGCAGCCACAAGGAGACGTTATACTGTATGGGGCAGCCACAAGGAGATGTTATACTGTATGGAGGGCAGCCACAAGGAGACGTTATACTGTATGGGGCAGCCACAAAGAGACGTTATACTGTATGGGGCAGCCACAAGGAGATGTTATACTGTATGGGGCAGCCACAAGGAGATGTTATACTGTATGGAGGGCAGCCACAAGGAGACGTTATACTGTATGGGGGGCAGCCACAAGGAGACATTATACTGTATGGGGCAGCCACAAGGAGACGTTATACTGTATGGGGGGCAGCTACAAGGAGACATTATACTGTATGGGGCAGCCACAAAGAGACGTTATACTGTATGGGGCAGCCACAAGGAGATGTTATACTGTATGGAGGGCAGCCACAAGGAGATGTTATACTGTATGGGGGTCAGCCACAAGGAGACGTTATACTGTATGGGGGGCAGCCACAAGGAGACGTTATACTGTATGGGGTCAGCCACAAGGAGACATTATACTGTATGGGGGCAGCCACAAGGAGACGTTATACTGTATGGGGGCAGCCACAAGGAGACGTTATACTGTATGGGGTCAGCCACAAGGAGACGTTATACTGTATGGGGGCAGCCACAAGGAAACGTTATACTGTATGGGGTCAGCCACAAGGAGACATTATACTGTATGGGGGCAGCCACAAGGAAACGTTATACTGTATGGGGTCAGCCACAAGGAGACGTTATACTGTATGGGGTCAGCCACAAGGAGACGTTATACTGTATGGGGTCAGCCACAAGGAGACGTTATACTGTATAGGGTCAGCCACAAGGAGACGTTATACTGTATGGGGGCAGCCACAAGGAGACGTTATACTGTATGGGGGCGGCCACAAGGAGACGTTATACTGTATGGGGGCGGCCACAAGGAGACGTTATACTGTATGGGGGGCAGCCACAAGGAGACGTTATACTGTATGGGGGCAGCCACAAGGAGACGTTATACTGTATGGGGGCAGCCACAAGGAAACGTTATACTGTATGGGGGCAGCCACAAGGAGACGTTATACTGTATAGGGGCGGCCACAAGGAGACATTATACTGCATGGGGGCAGCCACAAGGAGATGTTATACTGTATGGGGCAGCCACAAGGAGACGTTATACTGCATGGGGCGGCCACAAGGAGACGTTATACTGTATGGGGGCAGCCACAAGGAGACGTTATACTGTATGGGGGCAGCCACAAAGAGACGTTATACTGTATGGGGGCGGCCACAAGGAGACGTTATACTGTATGGGGGCGGCCACAAGGAGACGTTATACTGTATGGGGGGCAGCCACAAGGAGACGTTATACTGTATGGGGGCAGCCACAAGGAGACGTTATACTGTATGGGGGCAGCCACAAGGAAACGTTATACTGTATAGGGGCAGCCACAAGGAGACATTATACTGCATGGGGGCAGCCACAAGGAGACGTTATACTGCATGGGGCGGCCACAAGGAGACGTTATACTGTATGGGGGCAGCCACAAGGAGACGTTATACTGTATGGGGGCAGCCACAAGGAGACGTTATACTGTATGGGGGCAGCTACAAGGAGACGTTATACTGTATGGGGGCAGCTACAAGAAGACGTTACACTGTATGGGGGGTGGCCACAAGGAGACGTTATACTGCATGGGGCAGCCACAAGGAGACGTTATACTGTATGGGGGCAGCCACAAGGAGATGTTATACTGTATGGGGGCAGCCACAAGGAGACGTTACACTGTATGGGGACGGCCACAAGGAGACATTATACTGTATGGGGGCAGCTACAAGGAGAGGTTATACTGTATGGGGGCGGCCACAAGGAGACGTTACACTGTATGGGGGCAGCCACAAGGAGACGTTATACTGTATGGGGACGGCCACAAGGAGACATTACACTGTATGGGGCGGCCACAAGGAGACGCTACTGTAAGGAGTCAGGACAACAATTTTTGAAGCCCCCCTCCTCAGTATAATAGTCTTGTGGCCATCATACAGTAATGTATATTTCTTCTTGCCCTAATGCCTGCTTTTAGAGATCAATGTGCAGCTTGCAGGCAGGAAGGGAAGGACCAGGCCATAGAAGACAGACACTATCACCTTTAGAGGGACTCGCTCCTGGCAAACACAGCTCTGCTGCAGTGAATGCAGTGGAGCAGACTGATGTAATTACAATGTATAGTTATTGCAGGGACTCAGAGAATCGTCTGAGAGTTTATTAGTTAAAAGAATCTAATGAGTCACAGACTGTGTCACCGAGTCCCTGCCAGACTTCCTGCTCTGCTACATGCACCCTGTACACACACAGCTCCACTACATGCTATGCTAATAATGCCGCCCCCTTCCCCCGGACGGACTTACAGGGAGCCGCAGAGCAGACTATTCTCTGAGTCCCTGCACTACGCTCCCTGTGCTGTGAGTCTCTGATTGGTTGGAGGGCGGGGAGGGGCGGGGCGGAGCTAGCTTCCACTGTCGGCTCCTATTACTCTGCCTGCTGCTGCCCTCTGAAGCTGTGCGAGGTGCAGGGGCCGCGGACTGACACAGACACATAGAAGCGGCGCACAGGTATCGGCAGTGGTATCGGGGACATTTGCACGAGTACATGTATTCGTGCAAATGCCCGGTATCGGTCCCGATACCGATACTGGTATCGGTATCGGGACATCCCTACTAATTACTATGTATAAATATATCAGGGGTCAGTACAGAGATCTCTCCCATCATCTATTTATCCCCAGGACTGTGACTGTGACGAGGGGACATCCTCTGCGTCGGGAGGAAAGAAGGTTTGTACACAAACATAGAAGCGGATTCTTTACGGTAAGAGCAGTGAGACTATGGAACTCTCTGCCTGAGGAGGTGGTGATGGTGAGTACAATAAAGGAATTCAAGAGGGGCCTGGATGTATTTCTGGAGCGTAATAATATTACAGGCTCTAGCTACTAGAGAGGGGTCGTTGATCCAGGGAGTTATTCTGATTGCCTGATTGGAGTCGGGAAGGAATTTTTTTCCCCCTAAAGTGAGGGAAATTGACTTCTACCTCACAGGGTTTTTTGCCTTCCTCTGGATCAACTTGCAGGATGACAGGTCGAACTAGATGGACGTATGTTACTATGTATATTGTTACATCAAGGGATTATCAAGCACTTTTGATAACTAATTGCAAAGTAAGAATCCATACTGTACAACAAAGTATTATGTCTGCCAGTTCTGGCCAATAGAGGACACAGCTTAGAACTGTAATGGTAATAATCCTGATAACCCAGTGTGCTCTCAAGCATTTACAAGTCGTTTTAGAACAGAGGAGTTTTCTGATTTTATACAAGTTGTCTATTTTATGTTAATAATATATCCTAAGTAACTTAACTATGTTATTAACTATATTGGGGATCATTTACAAACAGATATACACCACTTTTGTGGCGTATATCTGGTGCAGATTCTGTTGCACACCATGTTGCGGCAGAATCTGCGACTTCTTCCTCGCTTACACCAGGTCTAAAAAAAAAGGGGACGCGGTGTATTCGATCTACCGCAAGCGCAGGGGCTTATTAAAACACCGCTCTTAATAAATGTGCCCCATTATTTCTCTAATAGCAAATGATTTGAACAGTTTGGCATATACAGTATTTGTCGCAGATTCAGTCTCAAAGGGGATTTGGGCCGAATTTGTGTCTTCTTCTCCATCCATGCCACATATGCCAGTTCTAAAAAAAAGGGGGCATGGTATGGGCGGGGAATCCGTTCAGCTCGTCTCATCAATCATTTTCCATTCATGTTTTAGGCGTAGATTTAGGCCGGAGGTGAATGCGCTCTATACAGCTTAAGCGCCTCAAGCGCCAGAGCAGGATTATTAAAATCAACGTCTAAAACACCGGTCTTAATAGTTGACCCCATATGTTACTGCAGATAGACTTGCAACCACGTAACTGACCTTATGTAGGGTTCTGGGGTTGATAATAGAGAGTTTAAAATAGGCAAAAGAGCTAGGAGAGGGACTGTCAACCTTCACCACTCCTGCTGCTGTGAAACTGCTACTCCCACCATTCACACTTGCTCTGTGAGCACTTAGTTCTCTTCCTAGGCCATGTCATGTCATGTCCATTGGTCACATGGTCTAAGCGCAGCTCAGCCCCATTCAAGTGAATGGGGCTGAGCTGCAATGTCAAACACAGCCACTATACAGCATACGGCGCTGTGCTTGGTAAGCTGTGATGAGGCTGCAGTGCTCCTAGGAGTATGGCGGCCTCCTTAAACAGCTGATTGGCGGGGATACTGAGAGTCAGACCCCCGCTGATTGGTAACCAATATGTAAATCCCGCAAAAAAACCTTTAAAGATAGGGGGCGGAGCCAACGGAGCATGGTGGAGGACGCTTGAACCTTGAGCTCCTCGCCACACTACCTGGCTTATTAGCTACAACAGCGTTTATCACTGCCAAACCATGGGCAAACCCAGCAAGGAGAGAGGGAAGGAAGCGGAGGCCACTCCGAGGGTCAAAAAGTCGCATGGCGACATGAATAAATTCTTTCAGAAGAAGCTGTCCCTCACGGCCAAACGCGGCAAAATGGCGCCGGCTGATTACAGTGACGCGGCGCATGAAGAGGAAGACTCGGACGGCGCAAGTTCATATGCTCATTCCGAACCTCAAGACCGGGAGAACCCGATGCCTATTACCAGGTCCTTTTTGAAGCACACTCTGGCGCAAGCCCTCTCACCAGTTATGAAGGAACTGGCCGATATAAAAACTGAAGTGACCCACGTGGGGCAAAGAGTTGAGGCCTTGGAGGAAGTGCAAGCTGTGGTCATCCAACACAGTAAAGGTATGCAATCTCAAATGCAAGCGCTGCGCACTAGGGCTGTCGAATATAATCGATGCATCGATGCATCGCGATTCGACCCCCGGCGATTCTGCATCGATGCGGTTGCTTTAAATAATCGATGCATGTTGATGACGTCAGCGTCGCGTCCGCCGTGCAGCCGAGTCGGAAAAAAGTTTTTGGGCGCCTTCTTTCCCGCCTCCCGCCTCCCGCTGACGTGTCAGAGGGGGTGGCCACAACATTGAGTGAGCCAGGTCTGACTGAGTGAGGAGGAGCCGGAGGCGTGGTTTCCGCGCATCTCCGGCTCCCAGTCAGACACTCAGAAGCAGGCGGCAGTGCGGACGTGCGGTGGCTGGCGGCGAGGTAAGTTCTGTCACCTATGAGTATGTAATATCTACCTCCAAAGCGCCTGCCACCTACACAGCATATACACCCACCTACCGCCTGCCACCTACACAGCTCATATTGCCGCTTCTCATACCTTTGCCGCCCGCGCCATGTTTCTTCTTTATTTTTTTCGGTTGTGTCTCTTCTTATTCTTCCCCTCCGTCTACTACAGTGGACGGAACTTTAGGTTCCGGGTCTATGAAAGGCGGTCAAACAGCGGCCCCTAGTGGCCAGTCTGGGAATGTCTACATTTATCTCACTCTATTGGAGATTGCTCCCAGCAGGAGGTGATCCACACTGACAACTCTCAGCTAAGGGCAGGGATCTGAAACTGCTGGGGTGTCAGATTTACTGACAGTTACTGATCCTGCACCATCAGAGCCCCTTCACACGTGTATCAGTCCCTACTGAGAGGATGGTTATTGTGGATACAATGTAGCAGACACAGGATCTATCAACCTGAAACCTCCAGGACTAACATACTGATGGTCTCTCAGGTTCTTTCACACTTGCGTTTTTCTTTTCCGGCATAGAGTTCCGTCCTAGGAGCTCAATACCGGAAAAGAACTGACCAGTTTTATCCTAATGCATTCTGAATGGAGAGCAATCCGTTCAGGAGGCATCAGTTCAGTCCCTCTTACGTTTTTTGACCGGAGAGAATACCGCAGCATGCTACAGTTTTCTCTCCTGCCAAAAATCCTGAACACTTGCCGGATCCAGCTTTAAACTTATATTGAAATGTATTAGTGCCAGATCCGGCATTAAAATTGCTGCATTGACGGATCCGTTCTTCCGATCTGCGCAGACCTTTAAATCTGTGAAAAAAATAAACACCGGATCCGTTTTTCCAGATGACACCGGAGAGACAGATCCGGTATTTCAATGCATTTGTCAGACGGATCCGCCTGACAAATGCATCCGTTTGCGTCCAGATTGCCGGAATCCTCTGAAAAACAAGGGGACTTGGGTAATAATCTTGATGCATCGTGATGCATCGCCGAATCGAATCGCATCGAATCGTGAGACGAGTGAAGATGCGCAGCCCTACTGCGCACACAAGTAAATAATGCATACCTGTATCTTGAGGACCAAGAAAATAGAGGTCGTCGAAAGAATGTGAGACTGAGAGGGATACCGGAGACGGTCTCTTCTGAAGACCTGACTGAAACGGTCCGCAGTGTTTTTGCCATGCTGCTGGGACCAGATCGCGCAGCAACCATTATAATAGAAAGGGCCCACAGAGCCCTGCGTCCAAAGCCTCCAGCAGGCGATCCTCCTCGGGACACCATATGCGCCTTGCTTAATTTTCTGGACACTGCAGAAGTTCTAAGAGCGGCGAGAGAAAAGGAAGAAGTTCTTCTTGAAAACAACAAGATCCTGCTATTTCAGGACTTAGCCGCAAGCACCCTTGCTAAACGCAGGGCTCTGAAACCGCTGACGGCGGAATTGAGGGCGAGGAAGCTCCCCTTGAGATGGCTGTTTCCATTTGGTCTCAGTACCACAATAAATGGTAAACAGTTTTTGGTGAAACATCCAGACGATTTGCAAAAGATCTGGGAAGCTTTGGATATCGCACCGATGGAAATAACACCCTGGTTGCCGGTGGCAGATACTGACGAACTCCCCAAGTTAACAGCTCCCTCTCCATGGAACCGAACAGGGAAGTTCAAATCCCCTAAGAAGAGAGCGGGTCCTGCGGACTGAGATTCCTCACGTGAGACATTCACATCCTTGCCTAACCCTTTATTTTTTAGGGCTATATGAAGGGACTGGAAATCACAGTTATTTTTTGTTTGATTGCTGTTACCTATTTATGCGGGTTTATGATAATGATATCCTGGGTCAGGGGATACGGTGCCATTACAAGATGAAATTGTCAACACAATTGAGGGTTACTGTTCCACATATAGAGTGTTCTGAGTGATGGCTATGAGGATGATAATAATTGTGTCACCCTGACAGGGGATAAAGAACCCAGAAACAGACCTGCAGTTATATATATACACTGGTATGGTTCCCTTCATGTATCCGGTTAACATGGGGCAGTTATATTATACCCAAGCCAGGGAGGTTGTGCTCCGGATGAGATCGTGGCTCTCACCAATAAGTTACCTCCCCCCACATACATCACCATGTATGTCATTTCTGTTGCCTACGATAGTAGGTTTACGGCTTACCTCATCTTCTATGAGGAACTGATGTTAGTTTTAGTTATTTATTTGTTTTCCCTCCGGTCAGTTCAGGAATGGATGTTAATGCTTCTTGTGTGCTGGATCCGATTTACATATGGCTAAAGTCACGGTAGTGACTCTGAATGTGAATGGGATGAACACGCCGCAAAAACGCAGCCAGATATATCACATGCTTAGGAAAGAAAAAGCGGACATCACGTTTTTTACAAGAAACACACTACAGGCATTTACATGTCCCCAATATGGTGAATAAGCACTTTAACAATTGGTATCATGCTACTTATACGTCAGCAGCCAGAGTAGTTTCTATAGGGATCAACAGTGGTATACCCTTAGTAGTGCTAGATAAGAGAATAGATCCTGAAGGCAGATATTTGTTCATAAAAGGGAGAATTTTGAATTCCATGGTTACGCTCGCTACCTTGTATGCCCCTAATGTTAAACAGGTATCATGGGTGGTCCAGACATTAGAAGCTCTTAAGACATTTACCGAGGGGACCCTCATTGTAGGGGGGGATCTCAATCTAGCTTTAGACTTTTCAAAAGATTCCACTTCCAAACAGGCTTCTATCCCCAAGAAACAGATCCGAAGGATTCAAATTAGTCTTGCGGATTTGGGTATCTCTGACATCTGGAGGATACTCCACCCGTGTGAGAAAGATTATACGTATTTTTCCCAAGTTCACAGATCCTATCACCGATTGGATTATCTGTTTATATCTAATTCGGCTTTATTGTCAGTAACTAGCGCTCTGATTTGGAATATTACTGTTTCGGATCATGCCCCTGTCAGTTTTTGTTTTAGGCTTCAGGACATCCCACCTAAAGCTTGGTCTTGGAGGCTCAATACCACGCTTATAGATGATTTGGTTAATAGGGACCTCATTAAAGATAAAATACTAGATTATTTCAAAATTATTGATATTCCTGAAACATCGAAAACTATACTATGGGAGGCCCATAAAACAGTTGTGAGAGGGGAATTGATTAGTATAGGAACTAGGGTTAAAAAACTAAGAGCAAAAAAAGTAGAAGCACTGTTACTACAAATTTCTGAACTGGAAAGGAAACACAAGTCCAATATGTCGGAAGAGGCCCAAAATAAGTTGAATCTATTACGTTCTCAATTAAAAGATGTGCTCAATGTTAAATCTGCTAGAGCTTTACAAAAGTTAAGGTTTAAATATTATTCACATGGAGACAAGGGCTCGAAACTAGTGTCGGCTCTTTTGAAGGCCCAGAGAAATAAAATATTTATTAGTGCGGTAAAGACTAAAACGGGTAATAGAATGACTGCAACTCCTGCCATTGCAGAGGAATTTTGTAAATTCTATACCTCGCTGTACAACCTAGAAAAAGCCCCTGGAAGTGCGCCTCACCACAGGCAGGACCGCATTGATAAATTTCTTCAATCTATAAAAATACCTACCCTCTCTGAAGCTGGGAAAGCCAACTTATTAATGCCTTTTACTATATAGGAGATAGAAGCAACCCTCCACACTATCCCGTCGGGCAAGAGTCCGGGGCCTGACGGATTCCCGATTGTATATTACAAAAAGTTCAAAGAAATATTATTGCCCCACTTCACTAATTTATGCAACTCTCTGATGTCGGGTTCTTCTCTCACTCCCCAGGCCCAACTGGCTCATATAACTATTTTACATAAAGAAGGGAAAGATCCAGAGGAATGTGGTAGTTATCGACCCATTTCATTGCTCAACACTGATTTGAAGTGGTGGGCGAAACTATTGAGTCAACGCATCTCCAAATTGCTTCCTGATCTAATAGGGGAAGAGCAGGTGGGTTTTGTGCCGGGGAGGGAGGGAAGACACAACATCAGTAGAGTATTGCACTCCATTTTCGTAGCTAAGGAAAAAAAGATCCCGCTACTGCTCCTAGGGACAGATGCTGAAAAGGCGTTCGACAGAGTTAATTGGCTTTTCATGAAAGCTTGCTTGGTTGCGTTTGGTTTTCCTTTGCAAGTCATAGATGCTATATTTTCACTATACTCAGCCCCTTCGGCCAAAGTGTTAGTTAATGGAACTCTGTCGGACGCCTTTCAGATTAAAAATGGAACTAGGCAGGAATGCCCGCTATCCCCTACCCTGTTTGTTTTGACCTTGGAGACCCTCTTACTGAAATTTAGGCAATCCCCCATTATTGAAGGATTGAAAATTGAAGGTGTACATCATAAGATGGTGGCATTTGCGGACGACCTTCTTTTGATGATTACGAACCCAGAGGAGGCCATGCCTCATGTCTTAGGAATTTTTGAACAGTTTGGAGGTGTTTCTAATTTCAAAATAAATATGGATAAATCTGAGGCCTTAAAGAGGACCTTTCACCAGAGGAAAGCCTCTAAACTAACTATACAGGAGTGTAGAGCGTCGCCCAGGGATCCCGCTGCACTTACTGTTATCCCCGGGCGCCGCTCCGTTCGCCCGGTATAGCCTCCGGTATGTAAGAAGTTAGGCTCCACCCACTTGATCCTGCCGGCGTCTTCTTCTCCTATGCTGTAGCGCTGGCCAATGGCAGCGCTCAGCTCATAGCCAGGCTATGAGCTGAGCGCTGCGATTGGCCAGCGGTACAGCATAGGAGAAGAAGACGCCGGCAGGCTCAACTGGGTGGAGCCTAACTTCTTACATACCGGGGGCTATACCGGGCAAACGGAGCGGCGCCCGGGGATAACGGTAAGTGCAGCGGGATCCCTGAGCGCCGCTCTACACTCCTGTATAGTTAGTTTAGAGGCTTTCCTCTGGTGAAAGGTCCTCTTTAAGTATTTCTTTGGACCATGTCAAAAAGAAGCAGTTAGAAGCTTTGACCCCCTTTAGATGGCCCTCTGAAGCTATAAAATACCTAGGGATCATGGTGCCGGCAAATCCAGCTCACCTTTTCAGGCTTAATTATACTCCCTTACTAAACAAAATAAAAGGTTTCCTTTCTAAACCCTCATTACCCAATCTCTCTTGTTTAGGGAGAAAAAATGTTCTGACAACATATGTCCTGCCTCAGGTCATGTACACTTTTAGGTCTCTTCCAATCACAGTACCCAAGTCTTTTCTGAACAAACTGAAATCTTTCATGGGTAGATTTCTCTGGGCTGACAAGAGAGCCAGACTGTCTTATGCACTATTAACCAGACGCAGGAAACAAGGGGGTATATCCCTTCCGGATCTCCCTATGTACATTCAGGCTATCCACTTAGAAAGGTGGCTGACTCTTTCTAGGACGCAATCTATCCCCATACATATTTCTCTAGAAAAAGCTCTTTTGGGAGTAAATCAAGAACTCCTCCTTTGGAGACATAATAACAAGATCCCCAATAGACAGGTAGTCTTAAGTGACATCACGAGGTGTACAATTGCACACTGTCATAATACATTAGCTCTTAATATGGGTCAAGATCGGCCTTCACCCATGATGCCTCTTCAGTTTCTCCCACAATTGCTCTCAAATTCATCAAGTAATTGCCCTAAGATTTGGAGATTTGCTCATGACCTCAGATTAGGGGACTTAGTAAAAATAGGCCCGAATACTGACTATTATACAACTCTAACTGGTAAAGCGGTAATTGAAATAGATATGATCCAGAAATGGGATTTTGAGAGTACTTGCGCCAGGTTTTTGAGATCGTCCCTTTTGCCTCTTCCAGATCCTACCTGGTTGGAAAATTATATCCTTCTCCCTTCCTCTCCCCCAAAATGCCTCTCTGTGATATATAGACAATTACTATCTGGTAGAGATAAGCAGACTCCAGCTTATTTGAGGGAATGGGAGAAAGAACTGAGTATCACATTGAATGACCGGGATAAAGCATTTGTGCTATCTCACTCACATGGATTCTCAAGGTGTGTGAGGGTCCAAGAGAATTCGGTGAAGATATTAACTAGGTGGTATCGCACGCCGGAGTTTCTTCACAAAATTAACTTGATACCCTCAAGTGAATGCTGGAGGTGTTTCAGTGGGACAGGTAACATCTCACACATTTGGTGGGCTTGTCAGTCACTGAGACATTTCTGGCATGAAATTGAAACTACTAATAATAAGGTATGCCATGTCAATATTGCTCTCACTGGTCCGTTGATTTTATTATGGCGTCCAGAGAAAAACTTTAGACCAAATAAATCCTCGCTAGCTATCCACATGATTACAGCTGCAAAACTCCTTATTCCTATTAAATGGAGGGAGGTAGACCCACCAACCTTGGCAATGTGGTATGAGAAAATGAATCTAATATGTCGGATGGAAGAGTTGGCAGGGTGGGAAAATAATAATAGGAAATTGTTCCTTAGAACATGGCAGCCCTGGCTCGTACATATGGAAGAGAAATATGCTCAAGACAAAGGTTAGCACTATTCCCAAAGGGGTGTATAATAGAAATGGCGTGCTTCATCCATTCACATTCATCCATTCACATTCATTCACATTCTATATATTTCAGAGGAATAAGTACTGAGGTGATAACATGAAGATTCAATACCTGACATCCTGACTGACTTGTTTCCCCTCCTTTTTTATGTCCTTTTGTTTAATGGTTTATATGTATTTGCTCTTATGCTGCCTGGAGTAGGTGGAGGCAATGATGAGGGGGATGCCGCACTGGCCAATTTTATGTTAGTAGCCTCAAGATAAAAAACAGCATGAATGGTAGAGTCAGTTAACTCTGGCTTTATAGGCTATTATATGACTTTACATACTTGTAGCTGGAGAGGACTTATCCTACTGGTCGACCCTCGCCCTGCTTTGTATGAAGAACAAAATGATGTAACAATGTTTGATATGTCGTCTTTAATATCTGATGCATTTAAGAGAACATTGTATGTCTTTATGCGGAAAAATGTCATAAATAAAGATTTCCAAAAAAAAAAAAAAAAACCTTTAAAGGGGTTGTTGCCTTGGACAATCTCTACCTATAAGAAGGGTCCTTTGACATTGAGTTAATTACAAAGTGTCCCTCTGATGGGTACTTGATCATAAAGTGTCACTTGTAATATTATAGGGAACCAGGCAGTTAGTATTAAATTCCCTACTGCACTACCACAGGGGAAATGAAGCTTTATTCAATGACCATTCAAATCAATGAGTTTTCTGTGCAATCAGGACAGGACAGGTTATCCAGAATGAGAGATAATCTTTGTAACTAGCAGAACAATTTTACTCATAATTCCCCAAAAGATATATAACAATGGGTTTTATAAACGGGACAAAGTAACATATATTCATGTGCTTTCTGCTTCCGTATGTCCATTCCGCAAAGGATGGAACTTGTTCTATTCTTGGCCGCAACATGTGGACCACGGACCTATTGAAGTCAATGGGTCCACAGAAACAAATTGACGTAACACGGACGTCATCGTATTTTGCAGAGCCACAATTTGCCTACCGCAAAATACATATAATGTAATATCATGTAATTTATGTTGTGGGGCTTTTTGTTATTTAGCCCTGTATTAATTAGGGTTCATTTATGGAGTGTTTTTTTATTAAATTTATTTGAAATTTTTAGTTATTAATGTGTAATGTCTTAGTATAGGTATTTCTGTGTTGTCATATGACATTTTACCTGTCGTTATTGGAGTCAGGTGTAGTAGGTAACACGCATGCTTAAAGGGAATCTGTCACCTATTTTGACCATATAAAACCGTTAACATAGCAATATGCAATAAAGTACCTTCATTCCAGCATGTGTCTTCTTTCTTTTATTCAACTTTTCATTCAGATGAAAAAGTGATTTTTCTGATATGCAAATTAAGTCTCAAGGTGCCCAGAGGGGCGTTATTACTCTCCTCTAGTGCCCAGTAACGCCCCCCTGCAGTGCCCAGCCCGCCTTTCTTTCAAGCCCAGCACGCCTCCTAAGAAATAAATGTCCTCCCACATACTGGCCGAACGGCGCTGCCCCCTCCACTACGTCATTTAATTTATTCACTGCACCGTCTATGCTTCCTCCTCTCTTGACCTCCAAAATCCCGCGCAGGCGCAGTATCGCTGAGTGCCTGCGCCTGTACGATACTCCTGCTCCTGACGGCAACAGCCTCAATAGTGTCACTGGGCATGCGCCGAGCCCAGTGACGTAATCAGAGCGCTGTTGCCGTCAGGAGCGGGAGTATCGTACAGGCGCAGGCACTCAGCGATACTGCGTCTGCGCAGGATTTTGGAGGCCAAGAGAGGAGGAAGCAAGGAAGGTGCAGTGAATAAATTAAATGACGTAGTGGGGAGGGGGCAGCGCCGTTCATCAAGTATGTGGGAGTACATTTATTTCTTAGGAGGCGTGCTGGGCTTGGAAGAAAGACGGGCTGGGCACTGCAGGGGGACGTTACTGGGCACTAGAGGAGAGTAATAACGCCCCTCTGGGCACCTTGAGACTTCATTTGCATATCAGAAAAATCACTTTTTCATCTGAATGAAAAGTTGAATAAAAGAAAGAAGACACATGCAGGAATGAAGGTACTTTATTGCATATTGCTATGTTAACGGTTTTATATGGTCAAAATAGGTGACAGATTCCCTTTAAGAAAGGGGGCGGGGACTCCGGAAAGGCTACGCGGTTCCACGCTCCGTTCACCTCCATGCTAGACTATCGCCAACGAAACCATTGGTACCAGAGAACAATAGAAACATTCATATGGACTTGGCATGAGGCACGTGTTTGTGTATTTTACTATTTTGCTATATTTTGGACTCTTGCATTTTAATGGTGTAATATAAGATCTAATCTGCTATAATTGAATGGTGCAATAAGTTTCACTTCCTAGAAAAGATGACTCAATGACTATACAGAGACAAGCATTTTACACATTGGTTAAATAAAACAGGCAGGTCATCATCCCAATAAAAGAAATCATTATGTTGTTGATATCACACTTTCATTGATGCTTTCCCTACCACATGAGTCAGGGCCCGATTCTGTGATGATGCACCATTTCACTATTTAATGGAACTTGGCGTAATCTGAAAAAACTGGAATTACAAAGTCTAGAGAAAAGACACCCTAGATATGATTTTATTTAAAAATATATATCCAGGGTTGTTATATGACCTAAAAATCTTCCAATGGACTAGTGAATATTATTTGTGTTGGGAGGAAAGGTTTTCATCAATATCATAGGAAAGGATTCTTCACAGTTAGAGAAGGGAAGCTATGGAAAGCTTTGCACCAAGAGGTAATAACTATAAATAATAAAATACAATTTTAAAGGGATTAGACTGCACACTTATCTTATGCTAATGGCTGTATAGATACTCAAAAAAAGGAGACAGCGCTCCAAAGCCCATGGTAAAAAAAAATATATGGTTCTCTTTATTCACTCATGCTACGTTTCAGCCGTGCTCACTGGGGCCTTTGTCAGAAACGTAGCATAGTTGAATAAAGAGGACCATATTTTTTGCAGTGGGCCGATGCCAAGGGGGACACCTGAGCCCTCCTCACAGCCACCAGTTATGTAAGTAATGATCTGTTGCTCCGACAGTTAATTAATGTACCTGACCGGTGACCACAGGCGACCTCCTGATTCCTGAATTCAAGTGTATTGCCATGCTGAGGCAACTGGAGTAGGAGGACAGAATGTGGCAGCTGGCGCTGGTCACCGCAGAGGGGCAGCTTCAGAGGAGATATTTTGTGCTGCACTGTGCTGCTGGGCCAGTTTATTGTGTTAACAATATAACAAAATAATAGCAAAGACAGCTGCACTCTGCGGTCTTACTAAACCCTCAAACTGATTTTAAAATTGAGAGATTAGCCAACATGTCCTACGGTGTAGGACATGTCTGAGCCCGAGCACCGCGCCAAGGTTTCTCAAGTAGCTCGGGGACCTAACACTCACCTACCTGTGCCATATGGGCAATACCAGGAGCCAGTGGGCAAATTACAGGAGCGTAAAGGTCCGACTCACAGACAACTCACCAGTTACCTCCAGCATGTAACCATGCTAGCAATGGGAGGAGGGAGGAGTCTGCGAGTCCCACTCATGACTGACTGATATGGCCCAGGCCTTACAGGTGCACCTAAATGTAGCCTGTAGATGGAAAACAGGCACATTTAAATTGGAGTTTATACACCTCCAGGCATCTCTATATATACAAACTGAAAAGAATGGTGTGGTATTAGCAGGAGGTGCTCAAACCCACATACAGTTGTGCATATATACAGGGGAGCAGATCCTGCACTTGTGGCCCGTTGCTAATGACGATCCCCAGCAAAAATGCTTACAGTGGAGGATGCCTGCAGCGAACCACAAGTACCACAATAGACATCCTACACAAGATAGCAATTATGTGGATGTGATAATCAATATAACAATATAACAAAATAATAGCAAAGACAGGTGCACTCTGCGGTCTTACTAAACCCTCAAACTGATTTTAAAATTGAGAGATTAGCCAACATGTCCTACGGTGTAGGACATGTCTGAGCCTGAGCACCGCGCCAAGGTTTCTCAAGTAGCTCGGGACCTAACATGTCTCTTATGTAGGATGTCTATTGTGGTACTTGTGGTTTGCTGCGGGCATCCTCCACTGTATGCATTTTTGCTGGGGATCGTCATTAGCAACGGGCCACAAGTGCAGGATTTGCTCCCCTGTATATATATGCACAACTGCATGTGGGTTTGAGCACTTCCTGCTTGTTTAATACCATGACATTCTTTTCAGTTTATTGAGTTGCACTGAGATATTTGGCTCTGCTGGGGCGGTATATCGTGCCTCAATATGGTATTGTGCCTACATTTGTTAGCCCTGCCTTCTGTCAATTTGGACCTGCCTACAACATGGGTCCACTTTAAGTTCCCAGTCAGGCCCTGCCACTGGGCCCAAGATTTATAGCTCTCTAGACAGCAAAATGTGCCCCACTGTATTATTTATCTTCGGGGGGAAAGCCGTCCTCACGCATTTTTTTTTGTTTTAGTCCTCCTGTCTCTTTGTCCACATATGTTGTTTTTTCTTTTACCATGGCCTCGACTGTAGCACATCTGTAGCACAATTTAGCGTTACAGATGTAGTAGAGTTAACACATGTTTAACTAGATATGTTACCTAAACTAGTTGTGTTAAGCCGACACCTTCAATTGCTTTGCTCTTTTGTTACAGGATATTTTGTTATTTCTACTACATCTGTATTACCCATGCGTTGTTTCATAATCATATTATAATTATGCATACAATGCCCCCCGATAATGTGTGGTGAAAAATTTCCTCTGTAGTATTCTTTACCGCATACTTAAATCAAGACGTTTATAAGGTAAAAACTATTTTGACAGATTTGCCACATTGATTACCAGCATCAGCAAGGCGATCAACAGGCTGCAGTCTGCCTGGCAGTTACTGCAGAAATTTTACACGAGCGAACAGTGTTGTTTTCAATCAAACACTGGTGTGAAGTAGTGTCGCTAAAAGCCACTTTATATAGACCAAACATCAGGGCAATTATTGGGAGGAGCATCCCCGATAATTGCCCCTTTAAAGATGCTACTAATCACTCAATGAACAAGCTTGTTTATCGGGTAAAGGTATCATAGATGCGGGCACCAAATTTTTATTTCTAACAGATCGTGCTGGGTAAACAACGAACTGCTGCCCGGAAATAATGATTCCCAGTTGGGACAAGCATATAAAGTAGTGATCGCTCATCCCCTTGCAGAGGAGATGATCTCTGTATATAAATGCAGCTCTCATCTCTTCTCATAAGCAGATGATTATCGGGAATGTTTGGTTCATTCTCAGAAACTGCCTGCTGACTTGTATGTGTAAAGGGGGACCTACTAAAATAGACAATCTGTTCAGAAGCAGAACCATGTGTGTGCAGTCAGCTGCCTTCACTTTCTCTTCTCCCCTCCCTCCCTCTGGCACAGCCTCTCTGTAGTTGTGTGTGATATGATCCCTCAGTGATTTCTATTTTATATGCCACTCAATAGGAAAAATAAGAGACCAACCATTTACATTTCATTAACGATAAAACTATGATGACAATTTTTATGTACGAGTGACCAGTTATCAGTGACAATCTTGTTGTGATCATAGTTCTGTACACTTACATTGGAAATGTATCACTACAGTGGCTCAGTATAATGTGATGATAATGGTTATGGGTATATCATAGTAACATGAATAAACAGAAAATCTATCAACAGTATCAGCCTTCTCCCACTTTGCAATTTAATCAGAAGTTACTGATACATACAACAGATCTGCATACATTTTGATAACCCACTGTACAATAGAAGGGGTCTCTAAGACCCTGTTTGGTGGCCTCTACCCTGTATACAAGATGAGATATGGTTGGCCATGGAGGCGTACAGGTTCTGCCCCACAGATGTTGCAGCTAGGCCTGTAGATCCTGCACACTAGTATGTTGCCAAGCCTGGTTTCCAAGCTGGTTCCAGAAATGCTCGATTGGTGAAAATTCTGTTGCAATCTGGCGGAGACATTCCTGGGAAAACCATGCTGTGTGTGGGTTTATCCTAAAAATACTGTGGTATGTGATGGCTTCCCCGATCATCAAACAAGTAGTTAGGGCAGTGTGTCGCTCCACAGCAAAGGCAGGAAGCACTCATTATGAGGCCTCCATATTCAAACCTGACCATCATGGGATGCTAAAAAGAACCTGTATTTGCTGCTAAAACCATATGGCTCCAGTTTGTAACAGTCCAGGCTTCTCTTTCATGACATCACTGCAAACTAAGGTGTCAGTAGCTGACCGTCAATGAAAGGACACATAAGTGGCACTGTGACTCCAAATTTTCTTCTGCTAAGCACTTGGTAGAGACAGGGGTGTGTAATGAAGATGCCACCTGTGTCTGGCTGGTGGACAATGAAACTGTGTGGAGCTGCTCATTTCTTTTCGGCAGATCTGAAAATTCTGCAGGCTGGTGGTCTGTCTGGGCCCTCTGGAGTCTGTTCGCAATGTGTGCATGCCCTCATGTAGCCACTACTCCCAACTCCTCCTAATAGCCAGATCAGAACACCCTATATGGTGAGAAATTAGTCAAAATGACTATCCTGCGTCTCTCAGCCCACTGATATATCCATCTCAAAGTCTGTCAGCTGGGCAAAATGTCTTCTAGGCACTGAAGAGGCATGTCTAGCAGTCAGCCATCCCTCATCAAGAGGCACGCTACCCAAAAGTAGCCACTGAGAGCCTTTTTATAGGACAGCAAGGGAAGCACTTGTATGCCCTTTTGTTGCAAGAGCCAGTGTCTGATTAGACCACACCGGTAATCATTTACATATCTACCTTAGATGTAGCTTCATGCAGAGTTTTGCAGCATTCTAAAATTTCTATTTGGGTTTGTTTTTTTGTTGTCAATGACTGTAGTTCTCCTTGGAGCCCTAAGCAAACCACGTACTCCTGTTTAATGGCGAGCCACAGTTTGCCTATGGGGTAGTGATAGACTGCAGGGAACCCATCTGTGTGGTGACGGTGCCATATGCGGTATCACAGCAAGAATTACTTAATTCACAGCGCTATTAGGAATCAGGATGAGGACTATTTCAATGACTACCATGTATATAAGACTGACTATGCCTATTATTATATAGGCATAACCTGTTCCACTGGGACTTACCGCCATACACTGAATAATTACTGTCCCACTGACTACCAGGGAAGAGGGGTTAAACATATCACTGACCACCAATTTCAAAAGCAGATGACTGCACCCCTGCCCACTAGGCACCTGAAACCAAATATTCCTTTGACTTCTATTGACCGCATGGAGTATATTGCCCCTTATGAACTGCTATAGACTTAGTATTCTATGCGATAGAAAGGGGACCATGTTCAAAGGTTTGCCATTGGGCTCCTGTGCATTCTAGTTACTGTATATCACTGGTGTTGTACAATTTATTGTTAACCTTTCAATAGCTATTTGTAACGGGGTGCCGAAGGCACACTCGGTCTCCCATCAGCCGCAGACCTGCTTCTTAGCTTTGGGAGCGAGGATCTGTGTTTGACCTCGTTCCCAGGGCGACTTTGCTAGCTGGGAGGCTCCTTGCTCCTAGGTCTGCCTTGAGCGCCGAGCTGATCACTCGGTGCTCGACTGGTTGGTCTTTTGGTTATGTGACGCTGGCCACGTCACATGACCCTCACTCCCCACTATAAATACAGGCAGCCTGCTGGCCACAGGTTGCCTGTTAATTTAGGTTCATGGCAGTTGTTGGATACCTGTGTACTTACCTGATCCTGTTCCCTGACGACCCTTTGCCTGCTCCTCCTGTACTGCGCATCCTTCCTGGTATATTGACCTCGGCTTCCACCTGACTATTCTTTGCGGACTCCTTTGGTACTTCTCGACTCTCCTGGTATTTATGACCCCGGCTTCTCCTGACCTTTCTTTGCTTATCCCTCTGTACTGAGTTGTCTTCTTGGTTTTGACCCGGTCTGTTCACTATCCGTTATTTGTCTTGTCTGTCCTTCCTGCACGTATACTAAGTTAGGGACTGCCGTCCAGTTGTCCCCTGTCATCAGGACTCGTGAGGCAAGTAGGCAGGGCCAGGGGTGAGGGTGGAGCGCAGTGGTCACTATCCTCCCCCCTGTGTGTGTGTGTACGTGACGTTACACTATTACTATGAGCTATTTAATAATGGTTTACTTATTGTTCTACACTCATTTTTGGATGATTAATTTCATGGCCTGCCTTTCTTCTGATACAGAACTCTATATTTCCCACAAAGCTAAATAATGGAATTATCAAAATCTGGTTGCTTATAGGCACCACTAGGGGGAGTTTATGAGCCTACAGCATAAAATGTATACATTCATAAAAAAATAAAAAATAAATATACAGTACAGACCAAAAGTTTGGACACACCTTCTCATTCAAAGAGTTTTCTTTATTTTCATGACTATGAAGGCATCAAAACTATGAATTAACACATGTGGAATTATATACATAACAAACAAGTGTGAAACAACTGAAAAAATGTCATATTCTAGGTTCTCCAAAGTAGCCACCTTTTGCTTTGATTACTGCTTTGCACACTCTTGGCATTCTCTTGATGAGCTTCAAGAGGTAGTCCCCTGAAATGGTCTTCCAACAGTCTTGAAGGAGTTCCCAGAGATGCTTAGCACTTGTTGGCCCTTTTGCCTTCACTCTGCAGTCCAGCTCACCCCAAACCATCTCGATTGGGTACAGGTCCGGTGACTGTGGAGGCCAGGTCATCTGGCGCAGCACCCCATCACTCTCCTTCATGGTCAAATAGCCCTTACTTTCAAAGTTTTCCCAATTTTTCGGCTGACTAACTGACCTTCATTTCTTAAAGTAATGATGGCCACTAGTTTTTCTTTACTTAGCTGCTTTTTTCTTGCCATAATACAAATTCTAACAGTCTATTCAGTAGGACTATCAGCTGTGTATCCACCTGACTTCTCCTCAATGCCACTGATGGTCCCAACCCCATTTATAAGGCAAGAAATCCCACTTATTAAACCTGACAGGGCACACCTGTGAAGTGAAAACCATTTCAGGGGTCTACCTCCTGAAGCTCATCAAGAGAATGCCAAGATTGTGCAAAGCAGTAATCAAAGCAAAAGGTGGCTACTTTGAAGAACCTAGAATATGACATATTTTCAGTTGTTTCACACTTGTTTGTTATGTATATAATTCCACATGTGTTAATTCATAGTTTTGATGCCTTCAGTTTGAATCTACAATTTTCATAGTCATGAAAATAAAGAAAACTCTTTGAATGAGAAGGTGTATCCAAACTTTTGGTCTGTACTGTATATATATATATATATTTATATATACACAGTGTGTGTGTGTGTATATATATATATATATATATATACAGGGAGTGCAGAATTATTAGGCAAGTTGTATTTTTGAGGATTAATTTTATTATTGAACAACAACCATGTTCTCAATGAACCCAAAAAACTCATTAATATCAAAGCTGAATATTTTTGGAAGTAGTTTTTAGTTTGTTTTTAGTTTTAGCTATTTTAGGGGGATATCTGTGTGTGCAGGTGACTATTACTGTGCATAATTATTAGGCAACTTAACAAAAAACTAATATATACCCATTTCAATTATTTATTTTTACCAGTGAAACCAATATAACATCTCAACATTAACAAATATACATTTCTGACATTCAAAAACAAAACAAAAACAAATCAGTGACCAATATAGCCACCTTTCTTTGCAAGGACACTCAAAAGCCTGCCATCCATGGATTCTGTCAGTGTTTTGATCTGTTCACCATCAACATTGCGTGCAGCAGCAACCACAGCCTCCCAGACACTGTTCAGAGAGGTGTACTGTTTTCCCTCCTTGTAAATCTCACATTTGATGATGGACCACAGGTTCTCAATGGGGTTCAGATCAGGTGAACAAGGAGGCCATGTCATTAGATTTTCTTCTTTTATACCCTTTCTTGCCAGCCACGCTGTGGAGTACTTGGACGCGTGTGATGGAGCATTGTCCTGCATGAAAATCATGTTTTTCTTGAAGGATGCAGACTTCTTCCTGTACCACTGCTTGAAGAAGGTGTCTTCCAGAAACTGGCAGTAGGACTGGGAGTTGAGCTTGACTCCATCCTCAACCTGAAAAGGCCCCACAAGCTCATCTTTGATGATACCAGCCCAAACCAGTACTCCACCTCCACCTTGCTGGCGTCTGAGTCGGACTGGAGCTCTCTGCCCTTTACCAATCCAGCCACGGGCCCATCCATCTGGCCCATCAAGACTCACTCTCATTTCATCAGTCCATAAAACCTTAGAAAAATCAGTCTTGAGATATTTATTGGCCCAGTCTTGACGTTTCAGCTTGTGTGTCTTGTTCAGTGGTGGTCGTCTTTCAGCCTTTCTTACCTTGGCCATGTCTCTGAGTATTGCACACCTTGTGCTTTTGGGCACTCCAGTGATGTTGCAGCTCTGAAATATGGCCAAACTGGTGGCAAGTGGCATCTTGGCAGCTGCACGCTTGACTTTTCTCAGTTCATGGGCAGTTATTTTGCGCCTTGGTTTTTCCACACGCTTCTTGCGACCCTGTTGACTATTTTGAATGAAACGCTTGATTGTTCGATGATCACGCTTCAGAAGCTTTGCAATTTTAAGAGTGCTGCATCCCTCTGCAAGATATCTCACTATTTTTGACTTTTCTGATCCTGTCAAGTCCTTCTTTTGACCCATTTTGCCCAAGGAAAGGAAGTTGCCTAATAATTATGCACACCTAATATAGGGTGTTGATGTCATTAGACCATACCCCTTCTCATTACAGAGATGCACATCACCTAATATGCTTAATTGGTAGTAGGCTTTCGAGCCTATACAGCTTGGAGTAAGACAACATGCATAAAGAGGATGATGTGGTCAAAATACTCATTTGCCTAATAATTCTGCACGCAGTGTATATATATATACAGTACAGACCAAAAGTTTGGACACACCTCATTCAAAGAGTTTTCTTTATTTTCATGAGTATGAAAAATGTAGATTCACACTGAAGGCATCAAAACTATGAATTAACACATGTGGAATTATATACATAACAAACAAGTGTGAAACAACTGAAAATATGTCATATTCTAGGTTCTTCAAAGTAGCCACCTTTTGCTTTGATTACTGCTTTGCACACTCTTGGCATTCTCTTGATGAGCTTCAAGAGGTAGTCCCCTGAAATGGTTTTCACTTCATAGGTGTGCCCTGTCAGGTTTAATAAGTGGGATTTCTTGCCTTATAAATGGGGTTGGGACCATCAGTTGTGTTGAGGAGAAGTCAGGTGGATACACAGCTGATAGTCCTACTGAATAGACTGTTAGAATTTGTATTATGGCAAGAAAAAAGGAGCTAAGTAAAGAAAAACGAGTGGCCATCATTACTTTAAGAAATTAAGGTCAGTCAGTCAGCCGAAAAATTGGGAAAACTTTGAAAGTAAGGGCTATTTGACCATGAAGGAGAGTGATGGGGTACTGCGCCAGATGACCTGGCCTCCACAGTCACCGGACCTGAACCCAATCGAGATGGTTTGGGGTGAGCTGGACCACAGAGTGAAGGCAAAAGGGCCAACAAGTGCTAAGCATCTCTGGGAACTCCTTCAAGACTGTTGGAAGACCATTTCAGGGGACTACCTCTTGAAGCTCATCAAGAGAATGCCAAGAGTGTGCAAAGCAGTAATCAAAGCAAAAGGTGGCTACTTTGAAGAACCTAGAATATGACATATTTTCTGTTGTTTTACACTTTTTTGTTATGTATATAATTCCACATATGTAAATTCATAGTTTTGATGCCTTCATAGTCATGAAAATAAAGAAAACTCTTTGAATGAGAAGGTGTGTCCAAACTTTTGGTCTGTACTGTATATATATATACTAATAGCTTCCCCTGTAGGTGGCTGCAGACATACTTACTGGGGATTTGGAACTCTGAAATTGAAAGGGGCAAAACAAAACTTGAAAGGTTTCATTGCAATTGTTAAACTACCTCAGCACTTGTGTTCTATGCAAATGCTGGTTTTCACGTTGCCCACATAAGAAAATAAAAAAATATATATTAAAATAGTAGAAGACTGGCACTCTCAACACAGGGGTCATTAGGTTGCAAATCACAAAATTTAATGTAAGTACATAAAAGGTTTAAAATTAATATTGATAAAATGCGTAATTACATACACTGTTGATAAATAAACACAGTCTGGTATCAATGGTAACAAATAAATCAAGGTGATAAATTTTATCAATGTTGCAAGTCCTTGAGAAATTAGCAATAAAGGGATAAAACTTCTTTTTTATTCCTAATGGAGAAAGATCCAATATTGAGATACTTCAGTTGTGTTGAACTTTAGGTATAGTGTTCCTTTTCAAGCAGGCTATAGATTTTAACAGCTCAGAGTATATCTAATAACGCCCACTCTATTAGTATACTTCAATAATAATCAATCCCTCCGGTATTTCAAGGCATATATGATATCAGCCCGCTATACGGGTATGTCTTTATATCAGTCCGGACTGATATAAAGACATACCCGTATAGCGGGCTGATATCATATATGCCTTGAAATACCGGAGGGATTGATTATTATTGAAGTATACTAATAGAGTGGGCGTTATTAGATATACTCTGAGCTGTTAAAATCTATAGCCTGCTTGAAAAGGAACACTATACCTAAAGTTCAACACAACTGAAGTATCTCAATATTGGATCTTTCTCCATTAGGAATAAAAAAGAAGTTTTATCCCTTTATTGCTAATTTCTCAAGGACTTGCAACATTGATAAAATTTATCACCTTGATTTATTTGTTACCATTGATACCAGACTGTGTTTATTTATCAACAGTGTATGTAATTACGCATTTTATCAATATTAATTTTAAACCTTTTATGTACTTACATTAAATTTTGTGATTTGCAACCTAATGACCCCTGTGTTGAGAGTGCCAGTCTTCTACTATTTTACTATTTTTGCCGTGAAGGGTGTTTCACATTTAGACTAGAGCACCTCGTAGTGGATGCGAGTGGGTGAGCTATTTCCTATATTTCCTTTACTTTAAAAAAATATATATGTTTTGCAATTTATAATAACCATTCATCCCAGAGGACAGGGGTGAAACTTGTTTGGATAATCCTCTGTAATGAAAGCACTGTATGCCAAAACCGCTGTCGCAATGATGATATATAATAAATAGTGCAGAAAACATATTCACTGTCCTGAGATGTGGACTACATTGCTCTAATTTCAATTGAGTAAAGAATTCACTTAGATAATTAGCCTATCAGGGTATACAATAATATTAAGGGTTATACAGTGTAAGAAAATTTAGACTACAAAATACATATGGTGTCACACTGTTATACATGAAAACAAAAGAAGTAGAAATTAGGGAATATTTTGTATTACAGTGGTACTACAGTTGAAACCAGAAGTTTACCTACACTGTATAAAAAGACACATATGCAAGTTTTTCCTCAATATCTGACATGAATCAGAATAAACCTTTCCTGTTTTTGGTCAATTAGGATTACCATAATTATTATTATTTGCCAAATGCCAGAATAATGAGAGAGAGAGAGAGAGAGAGAGAGAGAATGTTTTAACCTCTTAAGGACACAGGGATAAGCCCTGTGTATTTTCGATCACTGCCGTGCGGCTGGCAGTGATCGGAACCCGGTGCCTGCTCAAATCATTGAGCAGGCACCTAGGCTAAATGCGCGGGGGGGTCCCGTGACCCCCCCATGTCGGCGATCGCGGCAAACCGCAGGTCAATTCAGACCTGCGGTTTGCTGCGATTTCTGCAGTTTCTGATCCCCGCGGTCCCTGACCGCGAGGATCAGAAACTCTAGTATTCCTAAAATATATCTGTACCCCCCCCCTGCACCCCTGAGTGATTTTAGCTCGGTGGGAGGTGCAGAGGGAGGGTTGCGGGCGGTGTGGGAGGCGGGCGGTGCGGCAGGCGGGATCGCGATCCCCCGCCCGCCTCCCCTTGAATAATCGTTGGTGTCTAGTGGGTATACCAGGGTGCCAGCACATTGCTGGCACCCTGGTATAAACGGCTGACATCTGTGCTGCGATGTCAGCCGTTTAACCCTTTCCATACCGCGGTCCGTACGGACCGCTGTATGGAAAAGGTTAACAGCGCAGGGAGCTCCCTCCCCCTCCCATCGGGGGGCTGCTGTACCTTTGCAGCCCCCCGATGGAGAGGGAGAGAGCCCCCAGACAGCCCCCCGACAGCCCCGTCCTTACCCTTACCCGTCTGCGAAGTTCTGATCACTACTGAGCAGACGGGGAAGGTTCTCATGGCAACAGGACGCCTTCTCAGGTGCTGAACAGATCTGTGCTAAAAGGCATAGATCTGTTCAGACAAAGTGTAAAATACAGTACAGTACAATATATATTGTACTGTACTGTATTATACAGACATCAGACCCACTGGATCTTCAAGAACCAAGTGGGTCAAAAAGAAAGTGAAAATAAAGTAAAAATCAAAAAACACATTTATCACTGATTAAAAATGAAAAAAATAAAATTCCCTACACATGTTTGGTATCGCCGCGTCCATAACGACCTGATCTATAAAACGGTCATGTTACTTTACCCGAATGGTGAACGCCATATAAATAAAAAACTATGATGAAATTGAAGTTTTGCCCACCTTACTTCCCAAAAAAGGTAATAAAAGTGATCCAAAAAGTCGTATGTACGCCAAAATTTTAACAATTAAACCGTCATCTCATCCCGCAAAAATCATACCCTACCCAAGATAATCGCCCCAAAACTGAAAAAACTATGGCTCTTAGACTATGGAAACACTAAAACATGATTTTCTTTGTTTCAAAAATGAAATCATTGTGTAAAACTTACATAAATAAAAAAAAAGTATACATATTAGGTATCTCCGCGTCCGTATCGACCGGCTCTATAAAAATATCACATGACCTAACCCCTCAGGTGACCACCGTAAAAAACAAACAAAAAAAACGGTGTAAAAAAGCCATTTTTTGTCATCTTACATCACAAAAAGTGTAATAGCTAGCGATCAAAAAGTCATACCAACCCCAAAATAGTGCCAATAAAACAGTCATCTCATCCTGCAAAAAATGAGACCCTACTTAAGATAATCGCCCATAAACTGAAAAACTAAGGCTCTTAGACTATGGAGACACTAAAACTTTTTTTTGTTTTAAAAATTAATTCATTGTGTATAACTTACATAAATAAAAAAAATTGTATACATATTAGGTATCTCCACGTCCGTGACAACCTGCTCTATAAAATTACCACATGATCTAACTTGTCAGATGAATGTTGTAAATAACAAAAAAAAAAAACGGTGCCAAAAAAGCTATTTCTTGTTACCTTGCCGCACAAAAAGTGTAATATAGAGCAACCAAAAATCATATGTACCCTAAACTAGTACCAACAAAACTGCCACCCTATCCCGTAGTTTCTAAAATGGGGTCACTTTTTTGGAGTTTCTACTCTAGGGGTGCATCAGGGGGGCTTCAAATGGGACATGGTGTCAAAAAAAACAGTCCAGCAAAATCTGCCTTCCAAAAACCGTATGGCATTCCTTTCCCTCTGCGCCCTGCCGTGTGCCCGTACAGCAGTTTACGACCACATATGGGGTGTTTCTGTAAACTACAGAATCAGAGCCATAAATATTGAGTTTTGTTTGGCTGTTAACCCTTGCTTTGTAACTGGAAAAAAAATATTAAAATGGAAAATCTGCCAAAAAAGTGAAATTTTGAAATTGTATCTCTATTTTCCATTAAATCTTGTGCAATACCTAAAGGGTTAACAAAGTTTGTAAAATCAGTTTTGAATACCTTGAGGGGTGTAGTTTCTTAGATGGGGTCACTTTTATGGAGTTTCTACTCTAGGGTTGCATCAGGGGGCTTCAAATGGGACATGGTGTCAAAAAACCAGTCCAGCAAAACTGCCTTCCAAAAACCATATGGCGCACCTTTCACTCTGCGCCCCGCTGTGTGGCCGTACAGTAGTTTACGGCCACATATGGGGTGTTTCTGTAAACGGCAGAGTCAGGGCAATAAAGATACAGTCTTGTTTGACTGTTAACCCTTGCTTTGTTAGTGGAAAAAATGGGTTAAAATGGAAAATTAGGCAAAAAAATGAAATTATCTAATTTCATCCCCATTTGCCAATAACTCTTGTGCAACACCTAAAGGGTTAAACGAAGTTTGTAAAATCAGTTTTGAATACCTTGAGGGGTGTAGTTTCTTAGATGGGGTCACTTTTATGGAGTTTCTACTCTAGGGTTGCATCAGGGGGGCTTCAAATGGGATATGGTGTCAAAAAACCAGTCCAGCAAAACCTGCCTTCCAAAAACCATATGGCACACCTTTCACTCTACGCCCCGCTGTGTGGCCGTACAGTAGTTTACGGCCACATATGGGGTGTTTCTGTAAACGGCAGAGTCAGGGCAATAAAGATACAGTCTTGTTTGACTGTTAACCCTTGCTTTGTTAGTGGAAAAAATGGGTTGAAATGGAAAATTAGGCAAAAAAAAGAAATTCTCAAATTTCATCCCCATTTGCCAATAACCCTTGTGAAACACCTAAAGGGTTAACGAAGTTTGTAAAATCAGTTTTGAATACCTTGAGGGGTGTAGTTTATAGAATGGGGTCATTTTTGGGTGGTTTCTATTATGTAAGCCTTGCAAAGTGACTTCAGAGCTGTAGTGGTCCCTAAAAATTGGGTTTTTGTAAATTTCTGAAAAATTTCAAGATTAAACTTCTAAGCCTTGTAACATCCCCAAAAAATAAAATATCATTCCCAAAATAATTCAAACATGAAGTAGACATATGGGGAATGTAAAGTCATCACAATTTTTAGGGGTATTACTATGTATTACAGAAGTAGAGAAACTGAAACTTTGAAATTTTCAAATTTTTCTAAATTTCTGTTAAATTAGGTATTTTTTGGTGCAAAAAAAATAATTTTTTTGACTTCATTTTACCAGTGTCATGAAGTACAATATGTGACGAAAAAACAATCTCAGAACGGCCTGGATAAGTCAAAGCGTTTTAAAGTTATCAGCACTTAAAGTGACACTGGTCAGATTTGCAAAAAATGGCCTGGTCCTAAGGTGTAATAAGGCTGTGTCCTTAAGGGGTTAAGGCATTTTTATTACTTTCTGCAAAGTCAAAAGTTTACATACATTTCATTAATATTTGGTACCATTGCCTTAACCTGTATGACTTGGGTCAAACGTTTTGGATATCCTTCCACAAGCTTCTCACAATAGTTGGTCGGAATTTGGGCCAATTCCTCTTGACAAAACTGGTGTAACTGAGCCATGTTTGTTGGTCGTCTTGCTTGCACCTGCCTTTTCAGCTTTGCCCATAAATTTCTAATAGGATTGAGATCAGGGCTTTGTGATGGCCACTCAAAAACATTGACTTTGTTATCCTTAGCCACTTTGTAACCAGTTTGGCAGTATGCTTTGGGTCATTCTCCATTTAAAAGACCCATTTCCGCCCAAGCTTTAACTTCCTGGCTGATGTCTTGAGATGTTGCTTCAGTATTTCCACATAATCTTCTTTCCTCATGATGCCATCTATTTTGTGAATGCACCAGTCCCTCCTGCAGCAAAACAACCCCACAACATGATACTGCCACCCCCGTGTTTCACAGTTGGGATAGTGTTCTTAGGCTTCCAAACTTCTCCCTTTTTGCTCCAAACGTAACGATGGTCATTATGGCCAAAAAGGTCAATTTTAGTTTCGTCAGACCACAGGGCATGTCTCCAAAAAATATAGGTCTTTGTTCCTGTGTGCATTTTCAAAAATGTATCTGCCTTTTTTATGTTTCTTTTGGAGTAATGGCTTCTTCCTGGCAGAGTTGCCTTTCAGCCCATGTTGATTTAGTACTCATTTCATTGTGGATATTGACACAATCTTACCAGCTTCCGCCATCATCTTCACAAGATCTTTTGCTTTTGTTCTTGGGTTGATATGGACATGTCAGACCAAAGCACGTTCATCTCTGGGACACAGAACCTGTCTCCTTCCTGAGCGTTATGATGTCTGGACATTCCCATCTTGTTTGTACTTGCATATAATTGTTTGTACAGATGAACGAGGCACCTTCAGGTATCTTGAAATTGCACCCAAGGTTGAGTCAGACTTGTGCGAGTCCACAATTCTCTTCCTGATATCTTGGCTGATTTCTTAAGAAACACAAAAAAGCTGTGTGTTTCAGGTGTGCATTTAAATACGTCCACAGGTGTGTCTCTAATTAACTCAGATGTTGCCAAAAAACCTAACAGAAGCTTCCAAACACATGACATCATCATATGGGCAGTCCAGAATTGTTTAAAGGCATAGTAATCTTAGTGTATGTAAACTTTTGACTTTGCAGAAAGTAATACGAGTGCCTTAAAACATTCTCTCTCTCTCTCATTAGTCTGGCATTTGTATAATAATAATTATGGTAATCCTAATTGACCAAAAACAGGAAAGGTTTATTTTGATTTCATGTCAGGGATTGAGAAAAACATGCATATGTGTCTTTTCATATAGTGTATGTAAACTTCTGGTTTCAACTGTATATCTATACTAACAATGAAAAATGAAAGCTTCCACTGTAATCCAAAATAATCTCTAATCTCTGGTTCTTCTGTTTGCATGTATAACAGTGTGCCGCCATACCTAAGGGTTATACATTGTCAGAGTAAATATATTATAAATGCACAACTCCTCCTTTGGATTATGTATTCCTGGGATCTCTTATCTGACAAAGAATTGAAATCACTGCATAGTTTTCTCCAATTTTGTAAGAACATACACTGCTCAAAAAAATAAAGGGAACACAAAAATAACACATCCCAGATCTGAATTAATTAAATATTCTTCTGAAATACTTTGTTCTTTACATAGTTGAATGTGCTGACAACAAAATCAAACAAAAATTTAAAAATGGAAATCAAATTTTTCAACCCATGGAGGTCTGGATTTGGAGTCACACTCAAAATTAAAGTGGAAAAACACACTACAGGCTGATCCAACTTTGATGTATTGTCCTTAAAACAAGTCAAAATTAGGCTCAGTAGTGTGTGTGGCCTCCACGTGCCTGTATGACCTCCCTACAATGCCTGTGCATGCTCCTGATGAGGTGGCGGACGGTCTCCTGAGGGATGTCCTCCCAGACCTGGACTAAAGCATCTGCCAACTCCTGGACAGTCTGTGGTGCAACGTGACGTTGGTGGATAGAGCGAGACATGATGTCCCAGATGTGCTCAATTGGATTCAGGTCTGGGGAATGGGCCGTCCAGTCCATAGCATCAATGCCTTCGTCTTGCAGGAACTGCTGACACACTCCAGCCACATGAGGTCTAGCATTGTCTTGCATTAGGAGGAACCCAGGGCCAACCACACTAGCATATGGTCTCACAAGGGGTCTGAGGATCTCATCTCGGTACCTAATGGCAGTCAGGCTACCTCTGGCGAGCACATGGAGGGCTGTGTGGCCCTCCAAAGAAATGCCACCCCACACCATTACTGACCTAATGCCAAACCGGTCATGCTGGAGGATGTTGCAGGCAGCAGAACGTTCGCCACGGTGTCTCAAGACTCTGTCACGTCTGTCACATGTGCTCAGTGTGAACCTGCTTTCATCTGTGAAGAGCACAGGGCGCCAGTGGCGAATTTGCCAATCTTGGTGTTCTCTGGCAAATGCCAAACGTCCTGCACGGTGTTGGGCTGTACGCTCAACCCCCACCTGTGGACGTCGGGCCCTCATATCACCCTCATGGAGTCTGTTTCTGACCGTTTGAGCAGACACATGCACATTTGTGGCCTGCTGGAGGTCATTTTGCAGGGCTCTGGCAGTGCTCCTCCTGTTCCTCCTTGCACAAAGGCGGAGGTAGCGGTCCTGCTGCTGGGTTGTTGCCCTCCTACGGCCTCCTCCACGTCTCCTGATGTACTGGCCTGTCTCCTGGTAGCGCCTCCATGCTCTGGATACTACGCTGACAGACACAGCAAACCTTCTTGCCACAGCTCGTATTGATGTGCCATCCTGGATAAGCTGCACTACCTGAGCCACTTGTGTGGGTTGCAGACTCCGTCTCATGCTACTAGAGTGAAAGCACCGCCAGCATTCAAAAGTGACCAAAACATCAGCCAGGAAGCATAAGAACTGAGAAGTGGTCTGTGGTCACCACCTGCAGAACCACTCCTTTATTGGGGGTGTCTTGCTAATTACCTATAATTTCCACCTGTTGTCTATCCCATTTGCACAACAGCATGTGAAATTTATTGTCACTCAGTGTTGCTTCCTAAGTGGACAGTTTGATTTCACAGAAGTGTGATTGACTTGGAGTTACATTGTGTTGTTTAAGTGTTCCCTTTATTTTTTTGACCAGTGTATTTCACTGTGAAAGGAATGGATTTTGCTTTTCTTATGCAAAAAGGTTCCAATGTTTTTAAATGTTAGGTATAAAGTAGTATCATTCTTAATAGATTCATCATTCTTAATAGTATAATTCTTAATATGAAAATAAACACAAAAATATTTAACCCTTAGGATACCAGCGCCGTACATGTACAACGCAGAAATGCGGGACATAAATCCCAGCGCAGTACAGGTACGGCGCGCTGATCGGGGCGGGTGCAGGAGCTGCACCCGCCCGATCAGAGGCAGGGGTCGGGCTGTCACAGATAGCCGGACCCCTGCTGCATGCGCTGGCATTGGTGAAATCACCGATGCCGGTGCATTAACCCTTGCACGGTCGCTGTCAGCGCTGACCGTGGCACAAGCGGTATCCTCACAGGTGCCGGTGTCCATGGGGTCCCTGCGCTGCTGTGACGGGGACCCCATGGCAGACAAAGCAGCCCAAAGCCTTCCTTAGGCATCATGGCTGCCTTCCGGGAGAGCCTGTGAGACCCAGCCCCCTAGAACTCACAGGCAAGCAGGCCTGTATTACAGTTGTAATACACTTACAGCCAATGCATTACAATACAGAAGTATTGTAATGCATTGTAAAGGGGATCAGACCCTCAAAAGTTGAAGTCCCAGAGTTGGACGAAAAAAAAAAAGAGTTAAAATAATAGTTTAAATTTTTTTTTTTAAGTTTCAAGTAAAAAAAACAGCTTCCTTTTCCAAAAATAAAGTAAAAAATAGAGAAAAAAAGAAAAGTAGACATTAGGTTTTGCCGCATCCGTATCGACCAACTCTATAAAAATATCACCCTCAGGTTAACACTGTCCAAAAAAAAAAAAATAACAGTGCATGTCTGAGCCCGAGCACCGCGCCAAGGTTTGGGCAATACCAGGAGCCAGTGGGCAAATTGCAGGAGCGTAAAGGTCCGACTCACAGACAACTCACCAGTTACCTCCAGCATGAAACCGTGCTAGCAATGGGAGGAGGGAGGAGTCTGCGAGTCCCACTCAAGACTGGCTGATATGGCCCAGGCCTCGCAGGTGCATCTAAAATGTAGTCTGTGGATGGAAAACAGGCTTATTTAAATTGGAGTTTATACACCTCTAGGTATCTCTATATGCAAAAAAATGCGGCGGACCACCTCCTCCCATTGCTAGCATGGTTTCCTGCTGGAGGTAACTGGTGAGTTGTCTGTAAGTCGGACCTTTACGCTCCTGTAATTCGCCCACTGGCTCCTGGTATTGCCCATACGGCTCAGGTAGGTGAGTGTTGGGACCCGAACTACTTGAGAAACCTTGGTGCGGTGCTCCGGCTCAGACATGCCCTCCTAGTAAGACATGTTGGCTAATGTCTCAATTTTATCATCAGTTTGAGGGCTTAGTAAGTCTGCAGAGTGCACCTGTCTTTGCTATTATTATATTGTCAAAAAGGCGTATTCCCCCCAAAATAGTACAAATCAAACGGTCACCTCATCCCGCAAAAAACCCTACCTAAGACAATTGGTAAAAAAAATAAAAAAAGCTATGGCTCTCAAAACTTCAAAACTGCTATTATTGTGCTAACGTGAAATAAAAAAAAAGTATACATATTAGGTATTGCTGCTTCCGTAACAACCTGCTCTATAAAATATCACATGAACTAACCACTCAGATGAACACCATAAAAAATTTAAATAAAAATTGTGTCAAAAAAGCAATTTTTTGGGCACCTTACATCACAAAAAGTGTAATACCAAGCAATCAAATAGTCATATGCACCCTAAAATAGCACCAATCAAACCGTCATCCCATAAATGAGCCCCTATATAAGACAGTCGCCCAAAATGTAAAAAAAAACTATGGCTTTCAGAAAAAAATCTTTTTTTTTTCAAAAATGCTTTATTATGTAAAACTGAAACAAGCAACCAAAAATATAAAAAATAAAAGTATGGCTTTCAGAATATGGAGACACAAAAAAAATCAATTTTTTTTTTCAAAAATGCTTTATTTTGTAAAACTGAAACAAATAACCAAAAAAGTAGTCATATTTGGTATTGTCGCGTCCGTAACAACCTGCTCTATAAAAATACCACATGATTTAACCTGTCAGATGAACACTGTAAATAACAAAAAATAAAAACGGTGCCAAAACAGCTCTTTTTTGTTACCTTGCATCACAAAAAGTGTAATATAGAGCAACCAAAAATCATATATACCCTAAAATAATACCAAGAAAACTGCCACCTTGTCCCGTAGCTTCCACAATGGGGTCATTTTTTGGGGAGTTTCTACTCTAGGGATGCATCAGGGGGTCTTCAAATGGGACATGGTGTCAAAAAAACTGTCCCACAAAATCTGCCTTACAAACACCATATGGCGTTCCTTTCCTTCTGCGCCCTGCCGTGTGCCCATACATCAGTTTGCGGCCACATATGGGGTGTTTCTGCAAACTACAGAATCAGGGCAAAAAATATTGAGTTTTGTTTGGCTGTTAACCCTTGCTTTATTACTGGAAGAATGGATTAAAATGGAAAATCTGCCAAAAAAGTGAAATTCTGAAATTTCATCTCCATTTTCCATTAAGGCCTCATGCACACGACCGTTGTTCTGGTCCGCATCCGAGCCGCAGTTTTTGCGGCTCGGGTGCGGACCCATTCACTTCAATGGGGCCGCAAAAGATGCAAACAGCACTCCGTGTGCTGTCCGCATCCGTTGCTCCGTTACGTAGCCCCTCAAAAAAAATATAACATGTCCTATTCTTGTCCGTTTTGCGGACAAGAATAGGCATTTCTACAATAGGCCGCCTGTTTCGTTCCGCAAATTGCGGAAGGCTCACAGGCGACTTCTGTGTTTTGCGGATCCGCAATTTGCGGACTGCAAAAAACGGAACGGTCGTGTGCATGAGGCCTAATTCTTGTGGAACACCTAAAGGGTTAACAAAGTTTGTAAAATCAGTTTTGAATACCTTGAGGGGTGTAGTTTCTAAAATGGGGTCATTCTAAACTTCTAAGCCTTCTAACGTCCGCAAAAAATAAAATGGCATTCACAAAATGATCCAAACATGAAGTAGACATATGGGTAATGTAAATTAATAACTATTTTTGGAGTTATTGCTATCTATTATAAAAGTAGAGAAATGGAAATTTGGAAACTTGCAAATTTTTCCATATTTTTGGTAAATGTGGTATTTAAAAAAAATAAAAATTAAATTTTTTGACAAAATTTTACCACTGTCATGAAGTACAATATGTGATAAGAAAACAATCTCAGAATGGCCTGGATAAGTAAAAGTGTTTTAAAGTTATTACCACATAAAGTGACACATGTCAGATTTGCAAAAATCGGCCTGGGATTTGAGGTGAAAAGTGGCTCGGTAGTGAACGGGTTAAACAATTTTATAATTATAACTGTGTAAAGAGAAGATGGATTTGGAGCTCTGTAGGAGAAAACTGGAGTTCCCATTACATGTTAGGGTACTTTCACACTAGTGTTTTCCTTTTCCGGCACTGAGTTCCGTCACAGGGGCTCTATACCGGAAAATAACTGATCAGTTTTATCCCCATGCATTCTGAATGGAGAGTAATCTGTTCAGGATGCATCAGGATGTCTTCAGTTCAGTCATTTTGACTGATCAGCAAAAGAGAAAACCATAGCATGCTACGGTTTTATCTCCGGCAAAAAAACCTCAAGACTTGCCTGAATGCCGGATCCGGTATTTTTTCCCATAGGAATGTATTAGTGTCGGATCCGGCATTCAAAATACCGGAAAGCCGAATCCGTCCTTCCGGTCTGCGCATGCGCAGACTGAAAAAAAGGTGAAAAAAGTAAATGCCGGATCCGTTTTGCCGGATGACACCCGAAAGATGGATCCGGCATTTTAATGCAATTTTTTGACTGATCAGGCATTTTTAAGACTGATCATGATCCTGATCAGTCTTACTAATGCCATCAGTTGGCATACGTTTTGCCGGATCCGGCAGGCAGTTCTGACGACGGAACTGCTTGCCGGATCTCTCTGCCGCAAGTGTGAAAGTAGCCTTAACCAAAAACATACATCATAGTTAGGGATGTCCCGATACCAATTTTTTAAGACTGAGTACGAGTACCGATACTTTTATTTAAGTACTCACCGATACTAATTTTTACAATAAAATACACACACATGTATTTTCTGACCACTGACCAACCAAAAGGCCCAAAAACAGAACTATAACATTCCAAGGAGACATTATACTGTATGGGGGGCAGCCACAAAGAGACGTTATACTGTATGGGGCAGCCACAAGGAGATGTTATACTGTATGGAGGGCAGCCACAAGGAGACGTTATACTGTATGGGGGGCAGCCACAAGGAGACATTATACTGTATGGGGCAGCCACAAGGAGACGTTATACTGTATGGGGGGCAGCCACAAGGAGACATTATACTGTATGGGGCAGCCACAAAGAGACGTTATACTGTATGGGGGGCAGCCACAAGGAGATGTTATACTGTATGGAGGGCAGCCACAAGGAAACGTTATACTGTATGGGGCAGCCACAAGGAGATGTTATACTGTATGGAGGGCATCCACAAGGAGATGTTATACTGTATGGAGGGCAGCCACAAGGAGACGTTATACTGTATGGGGGGCAGCCACAAGGAGACGTTATACTGTATGGGGTCAACCACAAGGAGACATTATACTGTATGGGGGCAGCCACAAGGAGACGTTATACTGTATGGGGGCGGCCACAAGGAGACGTTATACTGTATGGGGTCAGCCACAAGGAGACGTTATACTGTATGGGGGCAGCCACAAGGAGACGTTATACTGTATGGGGTCAGCCACAAGGAGACGTTATACTGTATGGGGGCAGCCACAAGGAAACGTTATACTGTATGGGGTCAGCCACAAGGAGACGTTATACTGTATGGGGGCAGCTACAAGGAGATGTTATACTGTATGGGGTCAGCCACAAGGAGACGTTATACTGTATGGGGTCAGCCACAAGGAGACGTTATACTGTATAGGGTCAGCCACAAGGAGACGTTATACTGTATGGGGGCGGCCACAAGGAGACGTTATACTGTATGGGGGCAGCCACAAGGAGACGTTATACTGTATGGGGGCAGCCACAAGGAGACGTTATACTGTATGGGGGCAGCCACAAGGAGACGTTATACTGTATGGGGTCAGCCACAAGGAGCGTTATACTGTATGGGGGCGGCCACAAGGAGACGTTATACTGTATGGGGTCAGCCACAAGGAGACGTTATACTGTATGGGGTCAGCCACAAGGAGCGTTATACTGTATGGGGGCGGCCACAAGGAGACGTTATACTGTATGGGGTCAGCCACAAGGAGACGTTATACTGTATGGGGGCAGCCACAAGGAGACGTTTTACTGTATGGGGTCAGCCACAAGGAGACGTTATACTGTATGGGGGCGGCCACAAGGAGACGTTACACTGTATGGGTCAGCCACAAGGAGACGTTATACTGTATGGGGGCGGCCACAAGGAGACGTTATACTGTATGGGGACGGCCACAAGGAGACGTTATACTGTATGGGGGCAGCCACAAGGAGACGTTACACTGTATGGGGGCAGCCACAAGGAGACGTTATACTGTATGGGGGCAGCCACAAGGAAACGTTATACTGTATGGGGGCAGCCACAAGGAGACGTTATACTGTATGGGGTCAGCCACAAGGAGACATTATACTGTATGGGGGCAGCCACAAGGAGACGTTATACTGTATGGGGGCGGCCACAAGGAGACGTTATACTGTATGGGGGCAGCCACAAGGAGACGTTATACTGTATGGGGGGGCCACAAGGAGACGTTATACTGTATGGGGGGCAGCCACAAGGAGACGTTATACTGTATGGGGGGGCCACAAGGAGATGTTATACTGTATGGGGGCAGCCACAAGGAGACGTTATACTGTATGGGGGCGGCCACAAGGAGACGTTACACTGTATGGGTCAGCCACAAGGAGACGTTATACTGTATGGGGGCGGCCACAAGGAGACGTTATACTGTATGGGGACGGCCACAAGGAGACGTTATACTGTATAGGGGGCAGCCACAAGGAGACGTTATACTGTATGGGGGCAGCCACAAGGAGACGTTATACTGTATGGGGGCAGCCACAAGGAGACGTTATACTGTATGGGGGCAGCCACAAGGAGACGTTATACTGTATGGGGGCAGCCACAAGGAGACGTTATACTGTATGGGGGCGGCCACAAGGAGACGTTATACTGAATGGGGGCAGCCACAAGGAGACGTTATACTGTATGGGGGCAGCCACAAGGAGACGTTACACTGCATGGGGCAGCCACAAGGAGACGCTACTGTAAGGAGTCAGGACAACAATTTTTGAAGCCCCTCCCTCCTCAGTATAATAGTCTTGTGGCCATCATACAGTAATGTATATTTCTTCTTGCCCTAATGCCTGCTTTTAGAGATCAATGTGCAGCTTGCAGGCAGGAAGGGAAGGACCAGGCCATAGAAGACAGACACTATCACCTTTGGAGGGACTCGCTCCTGGCAAACACAGCTCTGCTGCAGTGAATGCAGTGGAGCAGACTGGTGTAATTACAATGTATAGTTATTGCAGGGACTCAGAGAATCGTCTGAGAGTTTATTAGTTAAAAGAATCTAATGAGTCAGAGACTGTGTCACCGAGTCCCTGCCAGACTTCCTGCTCTGCTACATGCACCCTGTACACACACAGCTCCACTACATGCTATGCTAATAATGCCGCCCCCTTCCCCCGGACGGACTTACAGGGAGCGCAGAGCAGGAAGTCTGGCAGGGACTCGGTGACACGGTCTGTGACTCATTCGATTCTTTTAACTAATAAACTGTCAGACGATTCTCTGAGTCCCTGCACTACGCTCCCTGTGCTGTGAGTCTCTGATTGGTTGGAGGGCGGGGAGGGGAGGGGCGGGGCGGAGCTAGCTTCCACTGTCGGCTCCTATTACACAGTGCCTGCTGCTGCCCTCTGAAGCTGTTAGCTGTGCGAGGTGCAGGGGCCGCGGACTGACACAGACACATAGAAGCGGCGCACAGGTATCGGCAGTGGTATCGGGGACATTTGCACGAGTACATGTACACGTGCAAATGCCTGGTATCGGTCCCGATACTGGTATCGGTATCGGGACATCCCTAAGTGAACACATTCACACCAGAATAAAGTACACCTAAAGAGTACACTATGTCCAGGAGATATAAAAGACAAGGAAAGCCATATGTATTTTTATAATTATTACTAATTATGTAATTATTCTATCATTGTATGTCACCTGTTTTATACAGACGGTACACATTTTTCCCTTATTCCCATCCTACCACCCTTGTATTTTTCACTGACTTGTGCTGTCTGCATTTTCTACGGACAGCTCACATACTCATTGATTTGGGTCAGTGAAAAAAAAATCACAGAGACATACACTACTTTGGTCAGTGATGTGGACCAAACACGCCCATTGAAGTCTATGGGTCCGTGAAAAATCACTGGCGCAAAAAAAAATAGCATCTGTTTTTCACTGATAGGAGATGCTCTGGAAATTGATTTTCAGCTGACCAATGTCCATGGAATACGGATGACAGATGGAGTACAAAAAACTGACACCCGGACCAAACACGGATCTTTCACAGACATCTTCACAGATGAAGCACGGACAGATATTTCACAGACGTTGAATGGACACGGAAACATGAACGAGGCCTTATAGTGTACTTGCATAAAATAAAAAATATATCAAGTATAATATAAAAATATAAAGAATTTACAAAAAAAAGTAAGCTAAACAGCTGCAATATAGAGGCTGAAAAATATACAATAAGTACCGGACTGATCAATTTGCTATATGTAACACTGGCCTTATTGGGGCTTTGCCTGTGGTTTTACACATTTTATATGTCACTTTAGTGTTATAAAAAGTTTAACTGTCTGTCCGCCTCCAAAATCTAATTTTATCTAGATGCAAAAAAAAAATCAGCTTTGTAGATTTCCATATGAGTTGGTGTGTCGGTAGATGTGGAAATATTGAACTGTAAATGTGGACCATGCATGAACTGTAAAGGCATAAGAAATCTCACCATTACTTTATCAGGCTGTAAGGAAATATTACCATGAAATACCATCAGTTTCATAAAAAAAAAGATACTCTTTTCTACGTGGGAGACTCATGATTGTTATAGTAGTGTCAGTATGACTGCTACAGGGTAGGAAGGCCTATATCCATTGAGTGGGTGTAGCATGTTTTAAAACTACTGTTACTCTTTACAGATTTTTTGCATATAACATAGACTGAAAAAATAAGTAGACAAAGGTCACTAGTTGCAAAATGTTGGTAACAGTTTTTCCATGAAAGACTGGCTTAGGGCTCTTTCACACTTGCGTTGTTCTTTTCCGGCATATAGTTCGTTCGTCGGGGCTCTATGCCGGAAAAATCCTGATCAGGATTATCCTAATGCATTCTGAATGGAGAGAAATCCGTTCAGGATGCATCAGGATGTCTTCAGTTCAGGACCGGAACGTTTTTTGGCCGGAGAAAATACCGCAGCATGCTGCGCTTTTTGCTCCGGCCAAAAATCCTGAACACTTGCCGCAAGGCCGGATCCGGAATTAATGCCCATTGAAAGGCATTAATCCGGATCCGGCCTTAAGCTAAACGTCGTTTCGGCGCATTACCGGATCCGATGTTTAGCTTTTTCTGAATGGTTACCATGGCTGCCAGGACGCTAAAGTCCTGTTTGCCATGGTAAAGTGTAGTGGGGAGAGGTATACTTACCGTCCGTGCGGCTCCCGGGGCGCTTCAGAGTGACGTCAGGGCGCCCCACGCGCATGGATGACGTCCGGGAGCCGCACGGACGGTAAGTATACTGCTCCCCCGCTCCCCACTACTACTATGGCAACCAGGACTTTAATAGCGTCCTGGCTGCCATACTAACACTGAACGCATTTTGAAGACGGATCCGTCTTCAAATGCTTTCAGTTCACTTGCGGTGTTACGGATCCGGCGGGCACTTCCGGCAAATGGAGTGCACAACGGATCCGGACAACGCAAGTGTGAAAGAGGCCTAATACTGTCTTAGGATGGTGCTGTGTGTGGACTGGCTGTAATAGGTCTATGTCATAAGTGTCAGTCTGGGGTTCCTTGGACCCATCAGAGGGTCAAACCCTAAAGTCATCAATAAAATATAATGGTATGGCCACATATTTAAGTTTTCTGGTGCAGTTTTGGAAGCCAAAACCAGGAATGAATTAAAAAAGGGAAGTTGTGTATGTCTTTTTTACCTTCTCACCTTTTATGATCCACTCCTGATTTTGGCTTTCAAAACTGCAAAAGGAAACCTGACCATGTGGCCGTACCCTCGTAGGTTTTCAATCAAAGAAATAGACCCTAACAGCAAGTACTGAGCTGCAAAGGCAGCTCCAAATAGTTTTTTTTTCCCTCTGGGACATTTTGGACCCACCATGGCTTTAGGGACTGGGCCCACTGGATGATCCTCTGGTACTCTGGTGGGCCAGCCCAAGTCTGGATGTCATGGGATACATTTAAGGCCTCATGCACACGACCGTTGTTTTGGCACGCATCCGAGCCGCAGTATTTGCGGCTTGGATGAGGACCCATTCACTTCAATGGGGCCGCAAAAGATGCGGACAGCACTCCATGTGCTTTCCACATCCGTTGCTCCGTTCCGTGGTCCGCAAAAAAAATATAACCTGTCCTATTCTTGTCCGTTTTGCGGACAAGAATAGGCAGTTATATTAATGGCTGTCCGCACCGTTCCGCAAATTGCAGAATGCACACGGACACCATCCATGTTTTGCGGATCCGCAATTTGCGGACTGCAAAACACACAACGGTAGTGTGCATGAGGCCTAATGGATATGTTCAGAGTAGGTGCTGAAGCTTTCCTGGTGCATATGCTGATCGTAGTATGAAAACACATACTCTGTCTAAAAGGTAGTGCAAATTGGTGACTAGAGATGGCCTTGCAGTTCGCCCGGCGGTCGTTTCGCCGAACATGCGAACATATGGAGATATTCGAGTCAGCCATATTATTTTACATTGTGAAGAACTTTGACCCATGACACGTCCATCTGGTGGTACAGGACAGCCAATTGAGACGTTTCAGCACATGGACATACCCCCTACCTTATAAATAAACCTGATCTGGCCGCCATTTTACATTCAGTGTTTTGCCAGTGTAGGGAGAGGTTGCTGTGTGGAGCAGGAACAGGCTGTTAGGGACACCAAACGCTAGCTAATAGGGCCACAAAAGTCATTTTAAGGACTGGTATAGGTGTGCTATCGATAGGTGTGATACACAGAGGGGTGCGATATACTTATAATGTACTTTTATAATGAGTCAAAAACACATAGATCTATATAGTGATCACCTGGAAGTCATGAGCCTAGGGGCTAGGGGCTTACTATGGCCATTTTTATATAGGGTAAGGTTCCGGACGGGGTCGTTCTTATCAGGGCGGGTGGTCTGTGATTCGGCTATCAGAGCCAGAATAGCACCCCCCTGTAGGGCAATATCAGGGACAGTTCTTTGCCCACCCTGTCCTTCAATACCACATCATCATCTTGCCCAGGGATGGATGTTTTTTGCTTTCCCTCCGGGATTCATGGATGTGCACTGGAACCCCCCGGATTGTGGTAGGACATATGGTTTCTGATTTGGTGCCGCCGAGCACCTGATTTAGTGCCGCCGAGCACTTGTTATTGCCTACCACATCTATGCTTTTTGCTTAACTTTAATAATTTAATTAATTTTCATTTTGAGGGATATCTTTTCCATTCACACGTCCGCAAAATGGGTCCGCATCCGTTCCGCAATTTTGCAGAACAGGTGCAGACCCATTCATTTTCAATGGGGCCGGAATGTGCTGTCCGCATCCTTATTTGCGGATCCGCATCTGCATTTGCGGATCCGCACTTCCGCATTCGTGCTTCCGTTTCTGCAAAAAAATAGAACATGTCCTATTCTTGTCCGCAATTGCAGACAAGATTAGGCATTTTCTATTATAGTGCCGGCGATGTGCGGTCCGCAAATTGCAGAATGCACATTGCCGGTGTCCGTGTTTTGCAAACGGACGTGTGAATGGACCTTCATAGTAACATTATTAAAGGTTACGTTTTATCTTTATGTATATTCTAATGGATTATATGTTAGAAAGTACACTGCTCAAAAAAATAAAGGGAACACTTAAACAACACAATGTAACTCCAAGTCAATCACACTCCTGTGAAATCAAACTGTCCACTTAGGAAGCAACACTGAGTGACAATCAATTTCACATGCTGTTGTGCAAATGGGATAGACAACAGGTGGAAATTATAGGCAATTAGCAAGACACCCCCAATAAAGGAGTGGTTCTGCAGGTGGTGAGAACAGACCACTTCTCAGTTCCTATGCTTCCTGGCTGATGTTTTGGTCACTTTTGAATGCTGGCGGTGCTTTCACTCTAGTGGTAGCATGAGACGGAGTCTACAACCCACACAAGTGGCTCAGGTAGTGCAGCTTATCCAGGATGGCACATCAATGTGAGCTGTGGCAAGAAGGTTTGCTGTGTCTGTCAGCGTAGTGTCCAGAGCATGGAGGCGCTACCAGGAGACAGGCCAGTACATCAGGAGACGTGGAGGAGGCCGTAGGAGGGCAACAACCCAGCAGCAGGACCGCTACCTCCTCCTTTGTGCAAGGAGGAACAGGAGGAGCACTGCCAGAGCCCTGCAAAATGACCTCCAGCAGGCCACAAATGTGCATGTGTCTGCTCAAACGGTCAGAAACAGACTCCATGAGGGTGATATGAGGGCCCGACGTCCACAGGTGGGGGTTGTGCTTACAGCCCAACACCGTGCAGGACATTTGGCATTTGCCAGAGAACACCAAGATTGGCAAATTCGCCACTGGCGCCCTGTGCTCTTCACAGGTGAAAGCAGGTTCACACTGAGCACATGTGACAGACGTGACAGAGTCTGGAGACGCCATGGAGAATGTTCTGCTGCCTTCAACATCCTCCAGCATGACCGGTTTGGCATTGGGTCATTAATGGTGTAGGGTGGCATTTCTTTGGAGGGCCGCACAGCCCTCCATGTGCTCGCCAGAGGTAGCCTGACTGCCATTAGGTACCGAGATGAGATCCTCAGACCCCTTGTGAGACCATATGCTGGTGCGGTTGGCCCTGGGTTCCTCCTAATGCAAGACAATGCTAGACCTCATGTGGCTGGAGTGTGTCAGCAGTTCCTGCAAGACGAAGGCATTGATTCTATGGACTGGCCCGCCCGTTCCCCAGACCTGAATCCAATTGAGCACATCTGGGACATCATGTCTCGCTCTATCCACCAACGTCATGTTGCACCACAGACTGTCCAGGAGTTGGCAGATGCTTTAGTCCAGGTCTGGGAGGAGATCCCTCAGGAGACCGTCCGCCACCTCATCAGGAGCATGCACAGGCGTTGTAGGGAGGTCATACAGGCACGTGGAGGAAACACACACTACTGAGCCTCATTTTGACTTGTTTTAAGGACATTACATCAAAGTTGGATCAGCCTGTAGTGTGTTTTTCCACTTAAATTTTGAGTGTGACTCCAAATCCAGACCTCCATGGGTTGAAAAATTTGATTTCGATTTTTTAATTTTTGTGTGATTTTGTTGTCAGCACATTCAACTATGTAAAGAACAAAGTATTTCAGAAGAATATTTAATTAATTCAGATCTAGGATGTGTTATTTTTGTGTTCCCTTTATTTTTTTGAGCAGTGTATATTATAGTGCATTTGTAATGTGCGGCAGTTGTGTGCGGTTCTGCTGCAATACTGCAGGTATATAGAGGGACAAGCGTTATTGGGACAAATCATTTCTACTGGTGTGATATACCAGTCGTCCCCCAAAAAAACAGATTGAAGCAGGGTGTTATATACTTTCTTTATAGTGCATTTAGGTACTGTATAGTGCATTTGCGCATGCGCGTACGCGAAAATTATATTGCCGATATTTTGCATTGAAAAAAATAATGAATTGAGATCGCAAATTCAAATAATACATCTGGTATGTTACTATCCATGTTGTGGGACTATTTGTGCACTTCTAGTAATTATTTCTTCAGGTTCGCCTGCCATTAAGATGAATAGGACCCGCCACGAACTTGCGGTTCACGAAAATTTGATCACATTCACGCGATCGCGTTCGCGAACCGTCCCGGCAGATGTTCGTCCATCACTATTGGTGAACATTTGACATTATTTGGTGCAAACAGGGTTTTTACACTTTTTTTTATCACTTTTTATGTAAAGGTGGGCTTCAATGGTCTCAAGATGCTACATTTTTGCTCACAAATTGTGCGACAATTGTGGCACAAAATTCTCAAGCCAAGCCAACCAATAGTTGGGATAGTGTTTATCCCTGCACTGAATTTATCATCCAGCCTGAGACACTGTGATAAATCTGGTGCAGGTCTAGGCAGACTGCATTACAGCAACAGATTATCTGACCAATTTCTGTCCAATCAGACCAACAGTTGGTATGTATAGCAAAAGATCTGTGTGTGTAATCGGCCATCTGACCAATGATTGGTCAGAAAACCTGCCAGATAATCTGTTGGTGTAATACAGCCCTAAATGTATGCTATCTACAGGATTAGTAAATCTGGGTCATTGTGAACTTGGTTTACAGTGCAATAAATAAGGAGCCATGACCTCCTATGTGTAATAAGGTTTCTGCAGTAGGGTTACAGTAGTCTGCATGGATCTGCGTCTGATAAATAATTTCCTGCATAGACATTTTATTTTTTAGAAATTTATTTTATTTTTTTTATAACATTTTACAGGTCCTTATCAAAAAATTAGCATATTGTTATAAAGTTCATTATTTTCTGTAATGTACTGATAAACATTAGACTTTCATATATTTTAGATTCATTACACACAACTGAAGTAGTTCAAGCCTTTTCTTGTTTTAATATTGATGATTTTGGCATACAGCTCATGAAAACCCAAAATTCCTATCTCAAAAAATTTGCATATTTCCTCGGACCAATAAAAGAAAAGTGTTTTTAATACAAAAAAAGTCAACCTCCAAATAATTAAGTTCAGTTATGCACTCAATACTTGGTCGGGAATCCTTTTGCAGAAATGACTGCTTCAATGCGGCATGGCATGGAGGCAATCAGCCTGTGGCACTGCTGAGGTGTTATGGAGGCTCAGGATGCTTCGATAGCGGCCTTAAGCTTATCCAGAGTGTTGGGTCTTGCGTCTCTCAACTTTCTCTTCCCAATATCCCACAGATTTTCTATGGGGTTCAGGTCAGGAGAGTTGGCAGGCCAATTGAGCACAGTAATACCATGGTCAGTAAACCATTTACCAGTGGTTTTGGCACTGTGAGCAGGTGCCAGGTCGTGCTGAAAAATGAAATCTTCATCTCCATAAAGCTTTTCAGCAGATGGAAGCATGAAGTGCTCCAAAATCTCCTGATAGCTAGCTGCATTGACCCTGCCCTTGATAAAACACAGTGGACCAACACCAGCAGCTGACATGGCACCCCAGACCATCACTGACTGTGGGTACTTGACACTGGACTTCAGGCATTTTGGCATTTCCCTCTCCACAGTCTTCCTCCAGACTCTGGCACCTTGATTTCCGAATGACATGCAAAATTTGCTTTCATCCGAAAAAAGCTTCTCTGTAGCCCAGGTCAGGCGCTTCTGCCGCTGTTTCTGGTTCAAAAGTGGCTTGACCTGGGGAATGCGGCACCTGTAGCCCATTTCCTGCACACGCCTGTACACGGTGGCTCTGGATGTTTCTACTCCAGACTCAGTCCACTGCTTCCGCAGGTCCCCCAAGGTCTGGAATCGGTCCTTCTCCACAATCTTCCTCAGGGTCCGGTCACCTCTTCTCGTTGTGCAGCGTTTTCTGCCACACTTTTTCCTTCCCACAGACTTGCCACTGAGGTGCCTTGATACAGCACTCTGGGAACAGCCTATTCGTTCAGAAATTTCTTTCTGTGTCTTACCCTCTTGCTTGAGGGTGTCAATGATGGCCTTCTGGACAGCAGTCAGGTCGGCAGTCTTACCCATGATTGTGGTTTTGAGTAATGAACCAGGCTGGGAGTTTTTAAAAGCCTCAGGAATCTTTTGCAGGTGTTTAGAGTTAATTAGTTGATTCAGATGATTAGGTTAATAGCTCGTTTAGAGAACCTTTTCATGATATGCTAATTTTTTGAGATAGGAATTTTGGGTTTTCATGAGCTGTATGCCAAAATCATCAATATTAAAACAAGAAAACTACTTGAACTACTTCAGTTGTGTGTAATGAATCTAAAATATATGAAAGTCTAATGTTTATCAGTACATTACAGAAAATAATGAACTTTATCACAATATGCAAATTTTTTGAGAAGGACCTGTATTTATTTTCTGATAAAAGCATTTCAGAAGCAAAATATGATTCCATACGATGCTTAGGCACAAGAGTAAAATCAAGATAATGACATATTGTCCAAACAATCCATCATGTACGGAAGAAGAGTATCAGTATCACATCCTACTTCATATGACATTAGTTTCCTCTTGTAGCATATAACATAATCTCCCCAAAACCCTCCCCCCCACCCCTTTCTGGATGTGTACCTACCCCAACTAACATTGTTCAATTCCGAAAAACTGATGTAACTTCCCTGTTAGGATGGCTGAACTACCTTCAAGTTACCCAGACTTCCTTTCAGGTCAGTGAGTAAGTACCATTCCGTATACTGAAAATTTTGCATAACTTTCTGTATTTCAGGTTCCGAGAGTTGCTTACTAATGTAAACCTTCCATTTGCGAAAGAACTGTCACGTTTTACAAGATTTTTGTTTTTCTGCTTCTAATTGATCCATCAGCATTAAATATCTCATTTGTATTTGAACTTCTGAGATTGTGGGAGCCTTGGGTTGCAACCACGAGCTCAATAAATATCTGAGTGCCACCACCAAAACTCCATCCACTAATTTGGGTACCACCAGTGTATCCGGGAATACATGAAACAGGACCACCAGAGGTTCAAGTGGTAGATCTAATTGCCATAATCTCTTTATCCAGGCAAGTGTTTCCTTCCAGAACATTTCTACCTGTGGGCATTCCCAGACACAATGATTCAGACCCGCTTTAGATAGATAGCATTTAGGACATTCCGTTATCCTATCAGGGAGATTATTTTTGAATGTAATGTTAAAAGCATAAATCGCACTGTGTATCAGTTTAAAATGGGATTCTCTCCATTTTTCACAGGAGACTGCTCTCCTCACTCTCTCCCATCCTCCCAGGAGTTTATCCCCACAATCACTAGGACCCAAAAATGATTTCCCTCCCTGAAATCTTTTGGTGGATATTTTATCATCGCCTTTTTCTCTCAGAGTACTGTATATATTAGATAATGAGACTTTATTTTCCCTTTGTTTCAACAGGATGTCAAAAGGATTAGAGATATACTCATTCTGCAGGTCCCTCAGTCTAGACTCGCAAAAATTCTTGACTTGATAGTATTGTAAGAATTGCTCCCTAGTAAGCCCATATTTATCATGAAGCTCCTCTAGTGATGCATATCTAGGTTCTGCCTCATGAATTATATGTGACATTTTGTGGATACCTAATACTCTTCAGGCTTGGAACAACTTGTTTGTTCTACCTAAGATAAAATCCGGATGATTCCACAGCGGCATATGCTTAGACGCCAAGAATGATAGGCCAAAGAGCTTTCTAGTCTTCTTCCAGGTGACCACCGTATCCCTAATCACTACTGAGTTTTTTATATTCGGATGTAAGGAGCCCAACCTGGAATGTAGCAGAGATCCAAGATCCCATCCTCCCGCCAATTCTCTTTCCAGGCTACAGTTAGAGTAATGTGATGTTTTATTCAACCAGTCTCTACAATGTCTGAAAAGAGCCAAGTTAATGGGGGCCCACAGTAGTTTTAAAGCTATACGTGGTTTCTTCCCAGACCAAATAAAATGAACAAAGGCCCTATTAATATCTACCACGTCCGAATGTCTAAGAAGAATCGGCATAGTTTGCATGGGGTACAGCAGTTTCGGAAAAATAATCATCTTGATTAAGTGGCATTTGCCTATTACTGACAGTGGTAATGTTTGCCACCTTTTCAATTCCTGTTTTATTTGCTTAAATAGCGGTGGATAGTTAAGGGTGTATAAAGAGTGAGATATACGACCTATCTTAATCCCTAGGTACGTGATGTGACTTGTAACCAAAGATACCGGGCATTTTCCCAGGATGAAATCTTTCCTGTGAGTACTCGTCCCTATTGTCATCAATTCGCATTTGCTTTGGTTCACTTTGAAGCCTGAGAAGGAGCCAAAATCCCTCATGACATCAAAAATGTTTTTAATATCCCTTTGCGGATTTGATAAGAACATAATGATGTCATCTGCAAATAGTGACAGTTTAATCTCCTGTTTACCTATACAAATACCCTCGAACACGTCTGTGGACTCTAGCAGTCTAGCTAATGGCTCAATTGCTATATTGAATAGTAAAGGAGACAAGGGGCATCCTTGTCTCATCCCCTTTAAAAGTGGGAAAGAGGAGGACAAAAATCCAGGCATTGCAATTTGCGCTCTAGGGGACCTATATAAAGCATTGACATATGTCCTAAAGACTCCTGTAATCTGCATTCTGTCCATAACAGTTCCCAGCCAATTCCAGCTTATATTGTCAAATGCTTTCTCAGCATCAATAGTCAATAAGGCAGATAAAGGTAAAGTGTTTTCTTTCCTGTTAATATGATCCAGCACAGATAGAACTCTGCGAATATTAAACACCGCCGATCTTCCCTTCACGAAACCCACCTGGGACGTTCCAATCAGCGATGGTAAAATACTGGCCAATCTGTCTGCCATTATTTTAGAAAGTATTTTGACATCTACGTTTATAAGGGATATAGGACGGTAAGAGGCAGGTAAAAAGGGATCTTTCCCTGGTTTGGGTAATAATTTGATATGCGCTAAATTGCTTGTTTCTGTCAGGTTTTGGCCTCGTAATATGTTATTGTAATTTTCTACTAGTATCTGTGTAATGTCATCTCTAAGAATCTTAAAGAATTCCCCAGAAAAACCATCAGGTCCCGGAGCCTTCCCTGACTTCAAGGTTCTCATAGTGTATACCACTTCCTCAGTTGAAATAGATTGATTGAGTGAGGCTAGTTGTTCTGCCTTCACATCCGGGAGAGAGATCCTATCAAGAAAAGAAGTAGGGGGATGGAGGGCCTCAGGATCTTTAGTGTATAACTTCTGGTAAAACTCTTTAAAGATCTCCACCACCTTCCTGGGGTCCTTTTGAAGGTGTCCCTGCGAATCTTTTAATGTCGGAAGTCGGGTGGGCCCTCTGGTTCCCTTAGCCAATCTTGCTAGGATTCTCCCTGACTTATTACTGAATTTAAATAACTTAGATTCCTTTTGGGATCTATATATATCTTCCCAACGTACAAACCAGAGTTCGTATTCTTTCTTCGCCATTCCCCAGCTTGAAATGTTATCACTTGTGGGATTGGCCAAGAAAGAGACATACGCCTTCCGTAAGAACATTGCAGTTTCGTCTAGTTTTGCCCTAGTCTTTTTTTTTATAGAATGCACATAAGAAATAATTTTCCCCCTTAAAACAGCCTTCGCTGTGTCCCATAATAGAGAGGGATTGTTTCTATGTTCTGCGTTATCCTGCAAATATTCCATAACCCATCCCTTTAACAGATCCCTAAAATTTTCATTCTCTGACAGGAAAGAGGGGAATCGCCAGATGAAGTCAGATCCCTTCTGAATCTGCTCATTCATATCTATCTGTACTGGAGCATGGTCAGAGATTGCAATATCCAATATTTTGGAATGGTGGGCTCTGCGCTGGACAGAAGTTGACACAAAAATATGGTCAATCCTGGACCATGAATTGTTTGGTGGGGAGTAAAACGTGTACTCTCTACCTTCAGGGTTTTCTAGTCTCCAAAGATCCACTAGGTTATTATCTTTTATGAAGTCTGCTAAAACGGTGTCCCTAGCCCTTTGTGAAATGACTTTCCCAGGTGCAATCCGTCTGTCTTCCCTGCTGTCTACACCAGCATTCATGTCCCCTCCTACAATGTAATGTGTTAAGGAATCTTTTCCCATTAGAGCACTCAAGTCCCTGAAGAAAGGTCCGTTTTCCCCATTTGGACCATACACATTTACTAAACATATTTCTCCCGAAGGAGATTGCATTTTCAGTTTCTGGAATCTTCCGTTTTCATCCGCTTCGTGATGTAGTATTTTATGATCCAAGTGTTTACTTATCAAAATTAGTGTACCTGCCTTCCCAGCTATAGAGGGCGATCCAACCACTTTCCCGACCCACATCTTTTCCATGCAAAAAAATTCCCATCAGCTAGGTGAGTCTCCTGTAACATAGCGATATCTGGCTTAAGTCGGTGTAGGAATTTGAGTATCATGTTACGTTTGGCTGGGGAACGTAAACCCTTAACGTTCCAAGACACAATGCGCGTCATGGGATCTCGTCATGGAAAAGATGTATGTAGGGCTCAACAGTACACATCCAGATAATAACCATCCCATAATTCCCAGAAAACCCCCCAACAATACAAAAATAATGCCTAAAGGCAACTAAGCAACAGTTCCCTATCCGGGAATAAAGCAAGAAATTCCCCCTCCTCCCTCCAACAATAAACTGTAAGCCGACTTCACTTTTTTCCTGCCTATGTGCATTCTTACACATAATGTCTCCTCTACAGTACTACCTCTAAACTCGGTCCCTGACCTATGATAAATAGCATGGCTATCTATAAACAAAACTACATAACCCCTCTACTAAACAGGATTATTTAGAGAACATTTCCTAGATTCACATTATCTAGACACGGCTATCTAAACAACCTTTCAGTAAAAAACTAGACTCCCTGAGCTATAATCAATAACAAACAAGAAAAGGAATACTTAAGTCCCTTAAATCTTCATCCAGAGCCCTTGGCGGCTCTTGTATTGTACTGACTGTCCAGATCTTTCCTCTGCCGTCCCATGTATCTCTTCGGGCTTAAGGGGCGATCAAAGTCTCCATCCTTCTCCCTAACTCGTTTTTCTGGGGCACTATCTGAGGAATCCACTGTGATCTGTAAAATGTCAGCAGCCTCCTCTGGGGTTGAAAAGGTTTGCGATGATCCATCCCTTTTGAAGACCTTCAGCAAAGCTGGGTACAGAAGCGCGAACCTGGTATGTCTCTGGTAAAGCTCAGAGCAGATGGCTGAGAAAGCCCTCCGTCTTTTGGTAACTTCTGCTGAGTAGTCTCCGAAAATGATGATTCTTGAATTCCTCAATTCAACAGGTTTGGTGAATCGCTTAAAGTTCCGAAGAATATTTGTCTTGTCTTGGAAATCGAGGTATTTCACTATTACTTGTTTCGGCTTGTGATTAAACCTAGCACTGTTATCATCAGTGTCTTGAGCTAGATTTTTCAAATCTGGGCCCAGTCTATGAGCACGTTCGACTTTGCATGGCCCATTTAGGCCTAATATCTTAGGCAATTCTTGTTCGCATATGGTGAGCAAGTCTTTTGCAGGGATCTCTTCCGATAAGCCGACTATCCGCAGATTGTTCCTGCGGGATCAATTCTCGAGATCCTCCACTTGGTCCCACAATTTTCTGTTTTCTTGCATAAGACCACGAATTTGCGCGAGACATTCTTCAGAGTATATTTCCAGGGTATGCACCCTATTTTCTATCTCTGACACGCGCGTGTCTTGCTTTTGCAGCGCCTCATGTATTTGCTGCATGGAGGTTTTCACTGATGCCTCCAGTGTGGCTTGTAAATCAGTAGCCAGCTGCAATGCCACTTCAATCGCCAGCAACTTATAATCAATTCCTCCTGCTGTGGTCACCTCTTGCGATAGCATTATGGAGGGTGAATTCTCATCGTCCTCAGCGCGAGGTGAGGGAGCGTCAGGCGCCATGTCTTCCTCTTTGGCTAGATCGGCGGGAACATCAGCCGAGGTCTTGGACTTGATTTTTTAGCCCATGGTGATAATAAAACGGTCCATTCACCACTTTAGGACCCTGGCTATCAATTGGAGCGATAAAGTGCTCCTAATAAGTGAGTTTCTGGGCAATATGATACGAGTTTCGGTCAGGGATTCCGGAGCTGTCTTTCTCTGCTGCTCACATGCAGGCGCCGGAACCGGAAGTAAAAATATTTTATTTTAGCTGCTTTGAAAGGTACATCCTTCCCAACTCCAATATCCTTCACTTCTGGCAATGGAGAGAATCCAAAAATAGTGTGAAAAGGTAAATCCAGCCAAATGTTATGACTAGAGATGAGCGAATTTTTAAAAAATTTGATTTGCCGGTTCGCCGAAATTTTGGGGTAAAATTTGGTTCGATCCAAATTTATTTGCGGCGAATTACGTTAAAAAACGGCTATTTACTGGCTGCATAGAGCCTTTATAGGGGTGTAGAACACTGTGCCTTGCAGTAACACCCATAGGGAGTCTGCTGTGGTAGGGAAATAATACAATGAGTCCGTATGACATGCAGATGACAGGCGTCGCTCTTAGAATCACTGCACACTTCACTTATTTGGGCAGTCACTGGGCCAAAACTGACCAAATAACTCAAGTATGAACTCAGCCTTACAGGTAGCTGTTAGCGCCAAGAAGAAGCGTACTCCTTTTACACCGTCGTCAGCTGATTCCACATAGATGTCTACAGAACCTGTTCTATTAACCACTTATACAAGTAGAGCCCCCCTACAGAGTAGAGAGGGTGTCAGCAGTAAGTTTGTGTTGACGTCACTGATTATTTTGCCCTTCCTCTGATCCGTCAGAACAATAACCCACAAAAAACAGATCCTGTCTGTGGAGCATCCGCCTTCACTCGGTCAGCATTTTGTCAGTAATCCATCAGTATTGCTAATGCCAAAAAAACAGGAGTGGATCCAAAACAGAGATGACACGTGAACGGAATATTTGCATGTCTTCTGTGTTTTGTACCCACTCCTGCTTTTGGCTACCAAATCATAAGCCAAGTCTGATGGGACCATACAGGCCTTACAGCTGCTACAAAGAGAGGATCTGTTGTGCCCCTAATTTTTCCTTCCTTCTGACAGATCAGAAGAAGGGTCAAATAAATGATGTTGTCAGCCAATAGGGGCCCAGTCATGAAGTCCACAGAGTGTCCCTATGACATAATGGTCAGATAAAAACAGCATGAGGAGACCACAGAGTGGCCCAATGACAGTGTGGAGGTGGCAGCAGCATCAGGAGACCACAGAGTGGCAAGGTGACATAGTGTGGAGGTGGCAGCAGCATGAGGAGACCACAGAGTGGCCCTATGACATCAGATGTGTGGCATCAGGCAGGTGGCAGCATCATAATAGTAGCTGAGGCAGGTAGCCAGTAGAAACCGGTCTCTTTTGTCAAAGTGTGGCACCATAGATGATCTAGTCTGATGCATCAGGAATTGGTGGGTGAAAATCCTGGCTGATCCACGCCTGATTCATCTTGACAAAGGTCAGTCTCTCCACATTTTGGGTGGACAGGCAAATTATTATTGGGGTAACTATGGCCCCCGCCGCACTAAACTCCTGCTCTGATGCCACACTACTGGCCGGGCAGGACAGCCTTTCCAGGGCAAACTCTGCCAGTTGCGGCCACAAATCCATTTTGGCTGTCCAGTAGTCCAGCGGATCTTCAATGACGACTGGCATGTTGCACTCCATGTATTGCCACCACCTGCTGGTTCAGGTTCTGCTCCAGGTCTAGATGCTGCTGCTGGTGGTGGTAGTTTCTTCACTATGCTGGTGAAGAAAGCTGCTCATCAGCGACTGTAGACTCAGCCTGCTGCTGATGGAGCTGGTACTGCTCCTGCCACCCCAACCCTACCCAGCAGCCATGGCAGTGGAACATGATGTCTCTATAGTAGTTCAGTTTGTCCTCCCTCTCAGCAGGTGTAAAAAAGGCCGACATATTGGACTGGTAGCGAGGGTCCAACAAGGTGGAGAGCCAGAAGTCATCCCTCTGCCGAATGGTGACAATTCTGCTGTCACTACCCAAGCAAGTGAGCATGCAGTGAGCCATTTGCGCAAGTGACTTGGAGGGACTCCCTGCCTCCATTTCCACTGCATACTGCCACAGTGTGTCTGGGTCCTCTGCCTCATCGCCCTGTAGCTCCTCTGGCTGGTCCTGCTCCTCCTCTCCTGTCACCTGTGTAGAAAAATCACCCATATCGCTACACATTGCTTGTGCTCCCATGTCCTCCTTCTCCTCCTTCTCCAGTTCAGCCCCCACATGGCTCATGTGGCCATGAGATCTAGGCACCACATCAGTCCCCTGACCAGCCATATTTACCAGCATCTGTTCCAGGACATGAAGCAGTGAAATGACCTTGTTCATCCCGTAGTCCTCCTGGTGACTGACAAATAACGTGGTCTTCTCAAAGGGCCTGAGGAAAAAGGCAGTTGCCACGCATGAACTGCCACTGGCTGAATTCGAAGTTACACAGGGGAGTACTCCTGTCCGCTTGGATCATCAGGAAATCATTTATGGCCTTTCTCTGTTCGTACAGTCGGTCCAACATATGGAGGGTGGAATTCCAATGGGTGGAAACGTTGCAAATCAGCCTATGTTGGGGACGCCGTTCTGCCGCTGCAGCTCAAGGAGGGTGTGATTTGCGGTGTACGAGTAGCTGAAGTGCATGCAAAGTTTCCTGGCCATTTTTAGGGTGTCTTTCAGATGGGAGGAAGACTTCAGGAACTGCTTGACAACCAGATTGAACACGTGTGCCATGCAGGGCGCATGGCTCAGCTCTCCTTGATGCAGCATCAACACCATGTTCTTCCCGTTGTCGGTCACCATGGTTCCGATTTTGAGTTGTCGCGGAGAAAGCCAGGATTCCATTTCTTGATGAAGGACACAGAGCAGTTCCTCTCCTGTGTGACTCGGTTCGTCCAGGCAAATGAGGTGCAGAACAGCGTGAAACCGCCGTGCCCTGCACATGTGGTATGCTGGAGGGGCACTGTGAATTGTCCCTGCAGTGGAGGCTGAGGACATGGTGGAGGATGAGGAGGCAGAGGCGGACATTGTCGCAGGACCAACAGCGTGACAACGTGGAGGCGGAAGTGGCGTCACCTGGCCAAGTTGCTGGTGTGGCTGTGCAGGAACCACATTCACCCAGTGGGCAGTAAAGGACATGTATTGTCCCTGACCGTAGTTACAGCTCCACACGTCTGATCTACATGAGTGTGCAGGGCTGGTACTGCCTTTTTGGCAAAGAAATGATGGCTTGAGACTCTCCACCTCGGCTCGGCACAAGCGATCAGTTCTCTGAAAGGTGCAGAGTCCACCACTTGGAAAGGGAGTGACTGCAGCACCAGCATACAACAGTATATGTGCACTCATCCAACGGCACAGAAGCTTGGCAATTGCTTCAGTGATTGATTCATGGCGGAATGACTGACGAGGAGTAGAAGGAGCAGGAGCATCAGGACCAGCAGATGATGAGAAGGACAGACAGCTCCCTTCGGCTGATGTGGAGGAGCCTTGACTGCCTGAAACTGGGTGGGTGCCACTGGGTGATGCAGTGGTTGCTGTGGCAGGTTGGACCACCACATTGGAGCCACGGTTCTCCCAGGCCATTTTATGGCGACGCTGCATATATTGACGCAGGGCCGTAGTGCCAACATTGGCCACGCTTCACCCTCTGCCCACAGATTCTACAAATAGCCATGTTCACCTCCTCCGGCGGCTTAACAAAAAACTGCCACACCGCCAAGTAGGTGATTTTACCCCCAACACTACACACTGACTGCTACTGCTGCTGCCTCCTTGAACCCCTGCACAGCTACTTCCCGGGTTCGCGGGTGGTCTACCCCGGGCATGCTTGGCTCCCGACCACCCACTGCTGCCACCCTGCTGAATCCTGTCCATGCTAGCGACTTATTGGCTCCGCTGCTGGCTCACGGGCAAGCTGCCACCCTCTTCTCCCGATGATGATGAAGCCCCTTCGTCACCCGGCTCCCAAGTGCGATTAGCTACATCATCATCATCGAGTACTGTCTGCACGTCACTGATGTCCTCCACAACCGTCTCTGGGTCAGGAGCCTGACCACTCGCAACACCAGCTCCTACTCCACTCTCCTCATTACTACTTGCCCGCCTAGCGGAGGAAGCGCCGGATGTCTCCTCCAGATCTTGGCTGGGCAGTAGCTGCTGACTCTCCTCTAGAAGCTTGTCCTCGCTGAAAAGTGGAGCCGAACCTACAGTGAGGGAACTGAAAATGACAGAGGAAGGTTCAGGACAGGTGGGGTCACAGGGCCTGCTCCCGGGCCATCCCAACTAAGCATCGTGTCAGAGGAACCCACCGACTTTTGGCTGGGGATGTCTGATGTCACTTGGGACGAAGTGGATGACCGAGTCAACCATTTAAGATCCGCTGGGTTGTTGGTCAAGACACGACCGCTAGATGACACCGGGAGCTCAGGCCTCTCGCTGTGACCCCTGCTACCACACCCCCTTACTCTGCTGCGACCTCTGCCTGTGCCAGAAACATTTAGGCCTCTGCCACTCCCCTGTGCAGGGTCTGGCACTTCTCTGTCTGACATACTGTTAGATCAAATAATCAAATGTTAGATCAAATATTTTTTATTTCGCCACTAATACACGTCAAACAGGGCTTTAGAGTATATCACTGCACCGCTAAACGGCCATTAGGCCCTAACTATTTTCAACTTTTACACAACACAACAGGCTTTTCAACAGATAAGTGCTACGCTGAACGGCGAATATATTTTTATTTCGGCACTAATACACGGCAAAAAGGGCTTTAGAGTATATCACTACACCACTGAATGGCAGTTAGGCCCTATTTTTTTTCTACTTTTACACAACACAACAGGCTTTTCAACAGATAAGTGGAACGCTGGACGGTGAATATATTTTATTTTGCCACTAATACACAGCAAACAGGGATGTAGAATATATCACTGCACAGCTGAATGGCAATTAGGCCTTAATTTTTTTCTACTTTTACAGTACACAAAAGGCTTTTCTACAGATAAGTGCAACGCTGGATGGCGAATATATTTTTATTTCGCCACTAATACACGGCAAACAGGGCTATAGAATATATCACTGCACTGCACAAGGGCAATTAGGCCTTAATTTTTTTCTACTTTTGCACAACACAAAAGGCTTTTCAACAGATAAGTGCAATGCTGGACGGCAAATATATTTATTTTTTGCCACTAATACACGGCAAACAGGGCTGTAGACTATATCACTGCACCTCACAAGGACAATTAGGCCTTAATTTTTTTCTACTTTTACACAACACAACAGGCTTTTCAACAGATAAGTGCAACGCTGAACGGCGAATATATTTTTATTTTGCCACTAATACACGGCAAACAGGGCTGTAGAATATATCACTGCACCTCACAAGGGCAATTAGGCCTTAATTTTTTTCTACTTTTACACAACACAACAGGCTTTTGAACAGATAAGTGCAACGCTGGACGGTTAATATATTTTTATTTTACCACTAATACACGGCAAAAAGAGCTTAACATACAGTACAGACCAAAAGTTTGGACACACCTTCTCATTCAAAGAGTTTTCTTTATTTTCATGACTATGAAAATTGTAGATTCACACTGAAGGCATCAAATCTATGAATTAACACATGTGGAATTATATACATAACAAACAAGTGTGAAACAACTGAAAATATGTCATATTCTAGGTTCTTCAAAGTAGCCACCTTTTGCTTTGATTACTGCTTTGCACACTCTTAGAATTCTCTTGATGAGCTTCAAGAGGTAGTCCCCTGAAATGGTTTTCACTTCACAGGTGTGCTCTGTCAGGTTTAATAAGTGGGATTTCTTGCCTTATAAATGGGGTTGGGACCATCAGTGGCGTTGAGGAGAAGTCAGGTGGATACACAGCTGATAGTCCTACTGAATAGACTGTTAGAATTTGTATTATGGCAAGAAAAAAGCAGCTAAGTAAAGAAAAACTAGTGGCCATCATTACTTTAAGAAATGAAGGTCAGTCAGTCAGCCGAAAAATTGGGAAAACTTTGAAATTAAGGGCCATTTGACCATGAAGGAGAGTGATGGGGTGCTGCGCCAGATGACCTGGCCTCCACAGTCACCGGACCTGAACCCAATCGAGATGGTTTGGGGTGAGCTGGACCGCAGAGTGAAGGCAAAAGGGCCAACAAATGCTAAGCATCTCTGGGAACTCCTTCAAGACTGTTGGAAGACCATTTCAGGGGACTACCTCTTGAAGCTCATCAAGATAATGCCTAGAGTGTGCAAAGCAGTAATCAAAGCAAAAGGTGGCTACTTTGAAGAACCTAGAATATGACATATTTTCAGTTGTTTCACACTTGTTTGTTATGTATATAATTCCACATGTGTTAATTAATAGTTTTGATGCCTTCATAGTCATGAAAATAAAGAAAACTCTTGCTTATTGGCTGCATGCATGGCATTGTGGGTGATCCTGCCTTCCCAGAGTTCCTTTCTCCATGTCCTCACACATGCAGCAGCCATTTTAGGAAAAAATGTGATTTGTTAGCACGAAGCACGAGGAAATTCGCCTTTGGTGCAAATCTAATTTTCCCTGAAATTCGGAAGGAATTCCACTTCGTCAGCTTCGATTCGCTCATCTCTAGTTATTACATGTCCTTGATACATGTGACAAGATCACATTAGCGATGTCTGTGATCACTATTTCCAAAATGGATTGGATTTTCAGTGTATGACAACAGAAAATTTCTGAAACTGGCATTTGTTATGAAACATGTGATGACTACATTATATGTGAGAGTACAGTTCCGGTCACTGGAGCTTGTTGGTATTTTGTTCAGTTAAGGTATTGCTTAATTTTCTAAAGAATTGCTTTGTTGATCCAACTAAGTTTGTTCAGATTTTAAGACATTTTGTAACTGATGATAAGAGCAGCCAAAAATCAATGTGTCCATAAAATGGATACAAAAAACAACCACAAAGGAATTAGAAAATCACCATCAGTATAATCCCCATTAGAGATGAGCGAATCGAAGCTGATGAAGTGGAATTTGATCCAAATATCAGGAAAAATTCGTTTCGCACCGAAGCCGAATTTCCTCACGCTTCGTGGTAACGAATCCCATTTTTTCCTAAAATGGCTGCTACACATGTGAGGACATGGAGCAAGGAACTCTGGTAAGGCGGGATCACCCATAATGCCATGCATGCAGCCAATCAGCAGACAGCTAGCCCTGTGATGTCACAGCCCTATAAATAGAGGAGAAAATTGCGGCACACAGAAATATATTTGCTATTGTGTATCATTTATTGTTTAAGCATCATAATTTTTGACTCATGATCCAGGTACTTCATGCATTATTATAGCCACTTTTAGTAAACATATCGACCGGATGTTTCGATCCTATTTGGACCTTCTTCAGCGGTCTAGTTATCTGTGATATAATGACAATATATGGTCTAAAATAATATAGAAATCAAGGCTTAAAACAAACTATAGAGGCTGAGCAAGTTCTTTTGGAAAATAAAGCTGTCTGTAGTATGAGTACAGATCCCCATTGCAGGGAAGTGGGAATGAGAGGATGAAGGTAAAGAGGTAGCTGAAAAGTAGAAAAATATCATGGAGGAATGTCCTAGAGGGTAATGAGGCAATACAAAGCTAGCTGGAGATATAAGGGGGGAAAGGTTCAAGAAATATCGGCAGTATCTACCCAATGTTACCTGGTATCTGTGGCTGGAGGTATGGTGTGCTGGATCACAGGACGCTAGCCTGTAAGTGCGGTGTTTTAAAGTGTATGTGCCGCCTGGAGTTCCGGTCACGTTGTTGGAGCGTCACGTGATGCGGGAGGCGTCAGCGTGCGTTGCACTGCTGCGTCACGTGACCCCGGAAATCGCGATTTTGCGTTCCACAGGTAAATTTCTATCATGGAAGAGGCAAGGCTAAATGACTAAATCATTAGTTTATATAATAATACACTAATGATTTAGCCATTTAGCCTTGCCTCTTACATTTAGCCTTGCGCATTAGAGCGGTGCTATATGTATCTGACTATGTGAGCAAGGCTCTCTCTACCATGTAGGGGAAGGGGCAATATTTCACTCATATGCGATCACCTTATTACAGATCACAGATGCACATTATATGGGAGATGGAGAGTTAAGGATATATAGGTGGAAATAGCTAATGAAGCATAAATAGGGGGGGGGGACAGTGCAAAAGAAAAGATTATCCTATAGAGAGTAAAGTATCAATATTATGCACAGTTCATAAGCATCATAATCTTCAAAGGCACCTGGTTCTAGAGGGTGGGGGTGAAAAAGGGAAGGAAAGAAGGGGGGAAGGAGGGGGGAAAGGGGGTGGTGGGAGGGGCAAAGAGGGGGGGAAGGGGGGGTTTGTCTCACACTCACCAGATGCGACAAGAGATTCAACGGGTCTGAAAGAAAATAGAATTCATATTACACTCCAAGAATATGGAAACAATAACCAAAATATGTATATAAAGTTCACATATTAATGAAAAAATCGCGTTCAGGGTTTAGTCCATTAGGCAACAGGGTTCCAAGTTTGTGAATCCATTGGGCCTCTCTCTGCTTTTGAATCAATGTCCGCTTACCACCACATCTGGGCGGGTCCGTCTGTTCCAGTATTTGGAAGCGTAGTTGAGACGCTTGATGCTTTTTTTCGGAGAAGTGGTGGGGGATTGGCAACATAGTGTGTCCAAGTCTAATGTTGGACTTGTGTTTACTCACGCGATCACGAATGTGTTGTGTGGTCTCCCCTACATAAGCGAGACCACATGGACATTTCAATAAATACACGACGAAGCTGAAATCACATGTGAAAAATCCTTTGACGGGAAAAGCTTGTCCCATGCGTGGATGGGTGACATATTCACCCTTAATGACACTTGAGCACTGGGCACAGCTCAAACAGGGGAATGTTCCCTGTCGCTGGCTTCGTAGGAACATTTGTCTCGGTACTCTGGTAAAGCTCCCTACATCTGCTTTAATGAGTTTATGTGAGAATATGCTTAGAGAAGGCTCACCTCCTAGGCAAAAAATGGAGTGGGTGCACCTGCAGGAAGATTACACCCAATCTTCAAAGAAATTAAACGAATAGAAAGTGTAGTAGGGCACACCTACACTTGAGGTCACACAGGAGAGTATGATATACAATAATATATTTTATTTATATGAAATATAGTACCAAATTGATACAACCAAAAATTATAAAAGAATACCTATAAAATTATTATTAAACAATATGCTATATAGACTTATAATTCTCTAAAATGGGTATCGCTGAAAATGTAAAAACACATGTATGATCCTATGGGATGGATGTCCTGATGGTCAAGTTCGTTACTACTGATAGTGTCCAGTACAATTGGTATATTCAAGTTTATATACCGAAGTTCACAGATTGAAAGCAGTATAATCAGAGTGCCATTCACTCCACTTTCTTTTGCTGTGGATTGACAATGCAACAGGTAGCTCTGCCTGTGTATACACTCGTTCGGCACTATTGTTACTTACGATTCTGTAGGTTAGTGCCGGCTGTGTTGCAATTTCACGTGGCGTCCCACGTGTGATGCGTTATACAGGCTGCGGTATATCCTCCAGGAGTTAAAGTCAGGGATCCACGGTAATCGCTTGTAGAAATGCAGTCACAGTGATTTTGTAGACTTCAGTTCCTGCTCAGATGCTCATTCAAGCAGGCAGGTCAGATGTTACTGCGGCTGATGATTTTTGAAATTTTTTGGATTTTTTTCTCCAAATTTCGATTACCAATCCCGTTGTTCCTGGTTGACTTGAAGCGCTTCAGTACATCTTTGGTCTCATGGAATTGTCCTACCAGACGCGTTTCGGAGTTAACTTGACTCCTTCCTCAGTGTGAGGAAGGAGTGTGAGGAAGGAGTCAAGTTAACTCCGAAACGCGTCTGGTAGGACAATTCCATGAGACCAAAGATGTACTGAAGCGCTTCAAGTCAACCGGGAACAACGGGATTGGTAATCGAAATTTGGAGAAAAAAATCCAAAAAATTTCAAAAATCATCAGCCGCAGTAACATCTGACCTGCCTGCTTGAATGAGCATCTGAGCAGGAACTGAAGTCTACAAAATCACTGTGACTGCATTTCTACAAGCGATTACCGTGGATCCCTGACTTTAACTCCTGGAGGATATACCGCAGCCAGTATAACGCATCACACGTGGGACGCCACGTGAAATTGCAACACAGCCGGCACTAACCTACAGAATCGTAAGTAACAATAGTGCCGAACGAGTGTATACACAGGCAGAGCTACCTGTTGCATTGTCAATCCACAGCAAAAGAAAGTGGAGTGAATGGCACTCTGATTATACTGCTTTCAATCTGTGAACTTCGGTATATAAACTTGAATATACCAATTGTACTGGACACTATCAGTAGTAACGAACTTGACCATCAGGACATCCATCCCATAGGATCATACATGTGTTTTTACATTTTCAGCGATACCCATTTTAGAGAATTATAAGTCTATATAGCATATTGTTTAATAATAATTTTATAGGTATTCTTTTATAATTTTTGGTTGTATCAATTTGGTACTATATTTCATATAAATAAAATATATTATTGTATATCATACTCTCCTGTGTGACCTCAAGTGTAGGTGTGCCCTACTACACTTTCTATTCGTTTAATGAGTTTATCTCTGATATTTTGAGATCTCTTATAGAAACATAGAAACATAGAATGTGTCGGCAGATAAGAACCATTTGGCCCATCTAGTCTGCCCAATATACTGAATACTATGGATAGCCCCCGGCCCTATCTTATATGAAGGATGGCCTTATGCCTATCCCATGCATGCTTAAACCCCTTCACTGTATTTGCAGCTACAACTTCTGCAGGAAGGCTATTCCATGCATCCACTACTCTCTCAGTAAAGTAATACTTCCTTATATTACTTTTAAACCTTTGCCCCTCTAATTTAAAACTGTGTCCTCTTGTGGTAGTTTTTCTTCTTTTAAATATGCTCTCTTCCTTTACCGAGTTGATTCCCTTTATGTATTTAAAAGTTTCTATCATATCCCCTCTGTCTCTTCTTTCTTCCAAGCTATACATATTAAGGTCCTTTAACCTTTCCTGGTAAGTTTTATCCTGCAATCCATGTACTAGTTTAGTAGCTCTTCTCTGAACTCTCTCTAGAGTATCTATATCCGTCTGGAGATATGGCCTCCAGTACTGCGCACAATACTCCAAGTGAGGTCTCACCAGTGTTCTGTACAGCGGCATAAGCACTTCACTCTTTCTACTGCTTATACCTCTCCCTATACATCCAAGCATTCTGCTGGCATTTCGTGCTGCTCTATTACATTGTCTTCCCACCTTTAAGTCTTCTGAAATAATTACTCCTAAATCCCTTTCCTCAGATACTGAGGTCAGGACTGTGTCAAATATTCTATATTCTGCCCTTGGGTTTTTACGCCCCAGGTGCATTATCTTGCACTTATCCACATTAAATTTCAGTTTCCAGAGTTCTGACCATTCTTCTAGTTTTCCTAAATCCTTTTCCATTTGGCCTTTCCCTCCAGGAACATCAACCCTGTTACATATCTTTGTGTCATCAGCAAAAAGACAAACCTTACCAGCGAGGCCTTTTGCAATATCACTTATGAAGATATTAAACAAAATCGGTCCCAGTACAGATCCCTGTGGAACTCCACTGGTAACATTACCTTGTTTTGAATGTTCTCCATTGACTACAACCCTCTGTTGTCTGTCACTTAGCCACTGCCTAATCCACTCAACAATATGGGAGTCCATGCTCAATGACTGCAGTTTTTTGATAAGTCTTCTATGTGGGACAGTGTCAAAAGCCTTACTAAAATCTAGATATGCGATGTCTACTGCACCTCCACCGTCTATTATTTTATTCACCCAGTCAAAAAAATCTATAAGATTTGTTTGACATGATCTCCCTGAAGTAAACCCATGTTGTTTTTCATCTTGCAATCCATGGGATTTTAGATGTTCCACAATCCTATCCTTTAATAGGGTTTCCATTAATTTGCCTACTATTGATGTCAGACTCACTGGTCTATAGTTGCTCGATTCCTCCCTACTACCTTTCTTGTGAATGGGCACGACATTTGCTAATGACGACTCCTGTTACTAATGATTGGTTAAATAAATCTGTTAACGGTTTTGCCAGCTCACCACTAAGCTCTTTTAATAATTTTGGGTGTATCTCATCAGGCCCCTGTGACTTATCTGTCTTCACCTTAGACAGCAAACTTAGAACATCTTCCTCTGTAAAGATACATGCATCAAACGATTTAATAGTCATTCTTTCTAGTGGAGGTCCTTCTCCTTTTTCTTTTGTAAAAACTGAACAGAAGTATTTATTAAGGCAGTCGGCTAGCCCTTTATTCTCTTCTACATACCTTCCGTCCTTTGTTTTTAATTTAGTTATTCCTTGTTTTAATTTCCTTTTTTCATTTATATATCTGAAGAATGTCTTATCCCCTTTTTTCATAGACTGAGCTAGTTTTTCTTCTGCCTGCGCTTTAGAAGTTCTTATAACTTGCTTGGCCTCTCTCTGCCTAATCTTGTAGATTTCCTTATCTTCATTGCTCTGGGTTTTTTTATAATTACAAAATGCTAGCTTTTTATTTTTAATGACATGTTAATGGAGGTAGGTGAAACTCTTCGATGTTTGGATACGCTTTAGTAAGTAATGGCCAGTGTTTCCTTATAGCCTGATGGATCTTGGGTATTAGTGGATGGTACGTGGTGACACATGCAACTCTCTTGCATGTGTCACCACGTACCATCCCCTAATACCCAAAAACCTACCTCCGTTAACATGTTATAAGAGATCTCAATATATCAGAGATAAACTCATTAAAGCAGATGTAGGGAGCTTTACCAGAGTACCGAGACAAATGTTCCTATGAAGCCAGCGACTGGGAACATTCCCCTGCTTGAGCTGTGCCCAGTGCTCAAGTGTCATTAAGGGTGAATATGTCACCCATCCACGCACGGGACAACCTTTTCCCGTCAAAGGATTTTTCACATGTGATTCCAGCTTCGTTGTGTATTTATTGAAATGTCCATGTGGTCTCGCTTATGTAGGGAAGACCACACAACACATTCGTGATCGCGTGAGTAAACACAAGTCCAACATTAGACTTGGACACACTATGTTGCCAATCCCCCACCACTTCTCCGAAAAAAAGCATCAAGCGCCTCAACTACGCTTCCAAATACTGGAACAGACGGACCCGCCCAGACGTGGCGGTAACCGGACATTGATTCTAAAACAGAGAGAGGCCCAATGGATTCGCAAACTTGGAACCCTGTCGCCTAATGAACTAAACTGTAAATGCGTTTTTTTCATTAATATATGAACTTTATATACATATTTTGGTTATTGTTTCCATATTCTTGGAGTGTAATATGAATTCTATTTTCTTTCAGACCCGTTGAATCTCTTGTCGCATCTGGTGAGGGTGAGACAAACCCCCCTGTACCCCCTTGAAAAGCCTGTTGTGTTGTGTAAAAGTAGAAAAAAATGAGGGCCTAATTGCCATTCAGCTGTGCAGTGATATATTCTAAAGCCCTGTTTGCCATGTACGGTATTAGTGGCAAAATAAAAAATATTTGATCTAACATTTGATTATTTGATCTAACAGTATGTCAGACAGAGAAGTGCCAGGCCCTGCACAGGGGAGTGGCAGAGGCCTAAATGTTTCTGGCGCAGGCAAAGGTTGCAGCAGAGTAAGGGAGTGTGGCAGCGAGAGGCCTGAGCTCCTGGTGTCATTTAGCGGTCGTGACTTGACCAGCAACCCAGCGGTTCTTGAATGGTTGACCGGGAGTCAGCAGTGTGGCAGCAGTGGGAGGTAGATAGCCAAACGTGCCCGTGGTAGACCACCCTCTTCGCGGCAGTCTACCTCCTCGGGTAGTAGCGGTGCAGGGGTCCACGGAGGCAGCAGCGGTAGCAGTTAGTCAGTGCGTAGTGTTGGGGGTAAAATCACCTACTTGACGGTGTGGCAGTTTATTGTTAAGCTGCCGGAGGAGGTGAATGTGGCTATATGTAGAATCTGTGGGCAGAATGTGAAGAGTGGCCAGGGTGCCCATGTTGGCACTACGGCCCTGCGTCAACATATGCAGCGTCGCCATAAAGTGGCCTGGGAAAACCGTGGCTCCAATGTGGTGGTCCAGCCTGCCGCGGCAACCGCTGCATCATGCAGTGGCATGCACCTGGTTTCAGGCAGTCAAGGCTCCACCACCTCAGCCGAAGGGAGCTGTCTGTCCTTCCCATTATCTGCTGGTCCTGATGCTCCTGCTCCTCATCAGTAATTCCGTCAGCAATCGATCACCGAAGCTATTGCCAAGAGACAACAGTATGCGTGCACTCATCCAATGGCGCAGAAGCTGAATGTGCTCCTGTCCAAGTTGCTGGTGCTGCAGTCACTCCCTTTCCAAGTGGTGGACTCTGCACCTTTCAGAGAACTGATGGCTTGTGCCGAGCCGAGGTGGAGAATCCGAAGCCATCATTTCTTTGCCAAAAAGGCAGTACCAGCCCTGCACACTCATGTAGGACAGAAGGTGGGCCAGTCCTTGAGCCTCTCAGTGTCTGCCAAAGTGCACGGCAGCGCCGACGTGTGGAGCTGTAACTACGGTTAGGGACAATACATGTCCTTTACGGCCCACTGGGTGAATGTGGTTCCTGCACAGCCACACCAGCAACTTGGCCAGGTGACGCCGCTTCCGCCCCCACGTTGCCACGCTGTTGGTCCTGTGACAATGTCTGCCTCCTCATCCTCCACCGTGTCCTCAGCCTCCACTGCAGGGACACTTCACAGTGCCCCTCCAGCATACCAAATGTGCAGGGCACGGCGGTGTCACACTGTTCTGCACCTCGTTTGCCTGGCCGAACGTAGTCACACGGAGAGGAACTGCTCCATGTCCTTCATCAAGAAATGGAATCCTTGCTTTCTCTGCGACAACTCAAAATCGGAACCTGGGTGACCAACAATGGGAAGAACATAGTGTCGGCGCTGCGTCAAGGAGGGCTGAGCCATGCGCCCTGCGTGGCACACATGTTCAATCTGCTTGTCTAGTGTTTCCTGAAGTCTTCCACCAAGCTGCAAGACATCATAAAAATGGCCATGAAACTTTGCATGCACCTCAGCTACTCGTACAGCGCAAAGCACACCTTCTTTGAGCTGCAGCAGCAGAACGGCATCCCCCAACATAGGCTGATATGCGATGTTTCCACCCATTGGAATTCCACCCTCCATATGTTGGACCGACTGTATGAACAGAGAAAGGCCATAAACAATTTCCTGATGATCCAAGCGGACAGGAGTACTCCTCTGTGTAACTTCGATGTCAGCCAATGGCAGCTCATGCATGACACCTGCCATTTGCTTAGGCCCTTTGAGGAGGCCACGTTATTTGTGAGTCGCCAGGACTACGGGATGAATGTTATCATTCCACTGCTTCATGTCCTGGAACAGATGCTGGTAAATCTGGCTGGTCAGGGGACTGGAGACGTGGCGCCTAGATCTCACGGCCACATGAGCCCTGTGGGGGCTGAACTGGAGAAGGAGGAGGACATTGGATCACAAGCAATGTGTAGCGAAATGGGTGGTTTTTCTACACAGGTGACAGGAGAGGAGGAGCAGGACCAGCCAGAGGAGCTACAGGGCGATGAGGCAGAGAACCCAGACACACTGTGGAAGTATGCAGTGGAGATGGAGGCAGGGAGTCTCTCTGAGTCACTTGCGCAAATGGCCCGCTGCATGCTCACTTGCTTGGGTAGTGAAAGCCCAATTGTCACCATTCGGCAGAGGGATGACTTCTGGCTCTCTACCTTATTGGACCCTCGCTACCGGTCTAAAATGGGGGCCCTTTTTACACCCGCTGAGAGGGAGGACAAACTGAACTACTACAGAGACATCCTGTGTTGTCAGTTGGCCGCTGCCTATCTGCGCCATTGTCCATCCCATCGCAGGTCTGATCGGGGTCCCTCTGCACTCACTTTCCACTGCCATAGCTGCTGGGGAGGGGTGGCAGGAGCAGTACCAGCTAGTCTAGAGTCGCTGATGAGCAGCTTTCTTCACCAGCATAGTGAAGAAACTACTCACCAGCAGCAGCATCTAGACCTGGACCAGAACCTGAACCAGCAGGTGGTGGCATACTTGGACAACAGCCTGCCACTACTGGGCAGCCAAACTGGATTTGTGACCGCAACTGGCAGAGTTTGCCATGGAAAAGCTGTCCTGCCCGGCCAGTAGAGTTGCATCAGAGCGGGTGTTTAGTGCAGCGGGGGCCATAGTTACCCCAAGAATAACTTGTCTGTCGTACCCAAAATGTGGAGAGGCTGACCTTTGTCAAGAGGCATGGATCAGCCAGGATTTCCACCCACCAATTCCTGATGCATCAGACTAGATCATCCATGGTGCCACACCAACACTTTGAAAAAAGAGACCGGTTTCCTCTGGCTACCTGCCTCAGCTACTATTCTGATGCTGCCACCTGCCTGATGCCACACATCTGATGCTAAGTGCTTCTTCTTTCACCCACCATCTTCAGCTGCAAGTGGTATTGCCACCCACCTCCACACTATGTCACCTTGCCACTCTGTGGCCTCCTGATGCTGCTGCCACCTCCACACTATGTCACCGGGTCACTCTGTGGTCTCCTGATGCTGCTGCCACCTCCACACTATGTCACCTTGCAACTCTGTGGCCTCCTGATGCTGCTACCACCTCCACACTATGTCACCTTGCAACTCTGTGGTCTCCTGATGCTGCTACCACCTCCACACTATGTCACCTTGCCACTCTGTGGCCTCCTGATGCTGCTGCCACCTCCACACTATTTCACCGTGCCACTCTGTGTCCTCCTGATGCTGCTGCAACCTCCACACTCTGTCATTGTGCCACTCTGTGACCTCCTGATGCTGTCACCGCCTCCACACTGTCGTTGTGCCACTCTGTGGCCTCCTCCTGATGCTGCCGCCACCTCCAGACTCTGTCATTGGGCCACTCTGTGGTCTCCTCATGCTGCTTCCACCTCACCACTATGTCATAGGGACACTCTGTGGACTTCTCATGCTGTTCCCACCCTCTCCACTTCATGACTGGGCTGCTATTTTGCCTTTTGGCCTGGCTGACATAATCATTTATTTGACCCTTCTTCTGATCTGTCAGAAGGAAGGAAAAATGAGACGCACAATGGATCCGGTCTATGTAGCAGCTCTAAGGCCTGTATGGTCCCATCAGAATTGACTTGTGATTTGGTAGCCAAAAGCAGTAGTGGGTACAAAACACTGAAGACATGCAAATATTGCATTCACGTGTCATCTCTGTTTTGGATCCACTCCTTATTTTTTGGCATTAGCAATACTGATGGATTACTGACCAAATGCTGACCGAGTGAAGGCGGATGCTCCACAGACAGGATCCGTTTTTTGTGGGTTATTGTTCTGACGGATCAGAGGAAGGGCAAAATAATCAGTGACGTCAACGCAAACTTACTGCTGACACCCTCTCCACTATGTCGGGGGGGGGCGCTACTTGTATAAGCGTTTAATAGAACAGGTTCTGTAGGCATCTATGTGGAATCAGCTGACGGCGGTATAAAAGGAGTGCGCTTCTTCATGGCACTAACATTGACCTGTAAGGGTGCGTTCATACTTTGAGTTATTTGGTCAGTTTTGGCCCCGTGACTGCCCAAATAAGTGAAGTGTGCAGTGATTCTAAGAGCAACGCCTGTCATCTGCATGTCATACGGACTCACAGTATAATTTCACTACCACAGCAGACTCCCTATGCGTGTTACTGCAAGGCACAGTGTTCTACACCACTATACAGGCTCTCTGCAGCCAGGAAATAGACGTTCTTTAATGTTATCCGCCACGAATAAATTCGGATCAAACCGAATTTTTTCGAAAAAATTCAGCGAACTGGCAAATCGAATTTTTTAAAAATTTGCATAAGGGTGCATTCACACGACCGTATAAATGGATCCCCATCCGTTCCGCAAATTTACAGAACGGGTCCGGACCCATTCATTTCAATGGGGCCGCAAAAGATGCGGACAGCACACCATGTGCTGTCCGCATCCGTTGTTCCGTTCCATGGCCCCGCAAAAAAGATAGAGCATGCCCTATTCTTGTCCGCAAGCGCGGACAAGCTTAGGCATTCTCTATATAGTGCTGGCCATGTGCGGTTCGCAAATTGCGGAACGCACACGGCCGGTATCTGTGTTTTGCTGATCCACAATTTGCGGACCGCAAAACACATACGGTCGTGTGAATGTAGCCTAACTCTAATCCCCATAAGCCCCAGCTTCTGAAATGTTTCAGTCTATAGAATCCATTAAGTGGTTACCAAAGAAGGAACCCAACCTTTAGAAATGCTTTGTGTTTTCGTGAATAAACCAAGAAACGTTTTTGCATTCCAGTCTGCATGCCGTTGTCTCATCTGTCGTATTCTTTAAGGTTGTCACAACTATACTGTTGCAGCTGAGGAGTCAGGTGTTAATTACAGGCAGGAAGGTCTTAACAAACAGAAGCTTATAGACCACACATTGGAAGTGGCCAGCCTGAAGGGTGGTGTATTGGTAACATCATCTGGGTATGGGCATAGTGGTCAAGCAGTAATGATGTTCTTTTTTAGGTTCATTATTAGTATATTGGTTCTTCTAAAAAGGCGAGCCTGAGGGTAACACCACTGGACTGCCTTTGGATGAAGTCAATAACAAACTTTGTCGCTCCCAGTCTTGTATGCTGTGTATAGGGTTCCTTTGGATGAAGTCAGACAGCTCAGGGATGGTACACTATTTGTGAATATCAAAGGGCACTTGCCAACCACTGAAGTCACAACTTATATATATATATATATATATATATATATATATACATATGTATATTACTCAAAAAGTTAGGGATTTTTGGCTTTCGAGTGAAATTTATGGAAAATGTAAAAAGATCACGCTACAGTGATATTATATCACAAAAGTAGGGCATGCAATGGTGATTTCCTCATGTGAAACAATTTACTGAAACAAAAAAAAGCCAACACCAGTGGTGGGTATACCCCCACAAAAATGTGAATGTCTCAATAACCTGTCATGTGGCCTTGAGCATCATTTACAGCTTGACAACGACGTCTCATGCTGCTCACAAGTCAACTTATTGTCTGCTGAGGCATGGTATCCCATTTTTCTTGAAGGGCGGCCCTCAGGTCATTGAGGTTCTGGGGTACAGAGTTACGAGCCTCTACACGACGACTCAGATGATCCCATAGGTTCTCAATGGGATTCAGGTCTGGAGAAAGTGATGCCCACTCCATTTGAGGTACCCCAGTCTCCAGCAGCCATTCCCTAATGATGCGACCTTGATGAGCATCCATAAAGATGAAATTAGGCCTGTGTTGTTCATGCAGAGGCACAATGACTGGATTAATGATGTTATTCAAGTACTATGGGCTTGTCACTGTACCGTTTACAAAGTGTATGGTAGCTCTGTATTCATACCTCCCAACTGTCCCTGAATCGGCGTGACAGTCCCGCATTTCAGTGGCTGTCCCGCTGTCCTGGTACAGGGGAGGTATGTCCCACTTTCTGTCAGCTCTCTCTGCGTCCATAGGAAGCAGAGACAGTTGCTATAATGAAGCCGGCATCCGCTCCCTGCTTCATCATTCCTTCTCCCCTGCCGTCTCTCCACACCTCTGGTCTGTGCGGGGGGTGGGGGCGGCAAGCAGTCAGCCTCGGCTGCGCCTACTTCACAGACTAGAGCATCCGATGTCCTGCTGCTGCTAGGAACAAGGTAAGTATGTGGTATTTATTTTATTTACATTCTGTGAGGGGCACAATGTGGGCATATTACTGGGGGCACAATGTGGGCATATTACTGAGGGGCACAATGTGGGCATATTACTGGGGGCACAATGTGGGCATATTACTGAGGGGCACAATATGGGCATATTACTGGGTGGAACAATGTGGGCATATTTCTGGGGGTACAATGTCGGCATATTACTGGGTGGCACAAATTGGGCATATTACTGGGAGGCACAATGTGGGCATATTACTGGGGGGCACAATGTGGGCATATTACTGGGGGCACAATGTGGGCATATTACTGGGGGCACAATGTGGGCATATTACTGGGAGCTCAATGTAGGCATATTACTGGGTGGCACAATGTGGGCATATTACTGGGTGGCACAATGTGGGCATATTACTGGGGGCACAATGTGGGGATATTACTGGGTGGTACAATGTGAGCATATTACTAGGGGCAAAATGTGGGCATAAATACTGTGCGGTGGCATGAAGGGGGAATAATTACTATGTGGGGCATTAAGTGTACTGGGTGGGATTAAGTGTATAGTTATGTTTTGGGCGGAGTTAGAGGCGTGGCCTAGTGCAGAAGAAATGTGTCCCTCTATGCTCGTTTACAAAGTTATGTGTATTGACTAGACACACCTGCCTACACTGTGTCTGTAACACAACCACCACCACCAACGGCTCACCTGGTGACAACAATTGCTGATGCAAATCGCTCTTCTTGACGTCTCCAACATCGTTAGCGGCTATCATTTCTGCTCAGCGTGAATAGAATTTCATCAGTGAACAGCGCTGAGGCCTACTGGTCCCTCGTCCAGCGTAGATGCTCCGTGGCCTATGCAACATGATGACACCTGTGGTCAGGTACCTTTGCAGATCGTCTAGCACGAAGAAAATACCTGTTTTCCTAGACAAAACCTCTCACTGTGTCACATACCCCCCCTTCCTTTGTTGAACCCTCAGGGGGTGAACACATGCCAGACAGTGTACTCGAGACAGGGCATCCGCGTTTCCCTGTAACCGGCCTGCCCTGTGTTCCACCAAAAACTTTAAGTTTTGTAGGGAGAGAAACCATTGAGTGACCCAGACATTTCTGTCCTTGGCCTGGCTCATCCACTTGATAGGGGAGTGGCAGTCACCAGGCGGAATTTTCTCCCCAATAAATAATAGCGGAGAGATTCTAGTGCCCACTTGATAGCCAGGCACTCTCTCTCCACTATACTATACCGGGTCTTGGCTGGGGTGAGTTTACGGCTAAAGAAGACAACGGGATGCTCCTCCCCGTTGACTTCCTGAGACAGTACAGCACCGAGGCCTACTTCAGAGGCATCGGTCTGTACTATAAACTCCCTTTTGAAGTCGGGCGTCACCAAAACCGGGGACCCGCACAGGGCCGAAGTGGAGAAAGAATCACCTCAGGTGTGATGAAGGCAGTTTTCTCTTTGGCAGCCTCAGTTAAGGGCACCTTCCAGTACCCTTTTGTGAGGTCCAAAACAGAAAATTACCGGGCTTGTCCTAACCTCTCAATGAGCTCATCCACCCGGGGCATGGGATACGCATCAAATTTTGAAACCTCGTTAAGTTTTCGAAAGTCGTTACAAAACCGCAACGTCCTGTCCGGCTTGGGTATCAATACTATAGAACTGGCCCACTCACTTTTTGACTCCTCAATGACGTCTAGCTGCAACATTAGCTGCACCTCCTCCGATATGGCTTGTCACCAAGCCTTGGGCACCCGGTATGGTTTTAATCCGACTTTTGCCTGAGGCTCAGTGACAATGTCATGCTGGATTATGGAAGTGTGTCCAGGGAGGTCCGAGAACACATCCGTGTTCCGACTAATGAACTCCCTGGCCTCCTGAGTCTGTTTAGAGGAGAGGCTGTCAGCAATTTTTACTGTGGCAGCCGCCTCTCTTGCATCAGACAGAGGGGCCGGTACCTCTTCTCCTAGAAAACCTGGCCGCGGGCTGTCTTCTGTACAGGTTTCCCTATCTGTCCACTGTTTGAGTAAATTCACATGGTAAACCTGCTTCAGCTTTCGCCTCCCTGGCTGGTGTACCTTGTTGTTTACATCTCCAATTTTCTCGACTACCTCGCAGGGCCCCCGCCACCTAGCCAGGAACTTACTGTCCATGGTCGGCACCAGAACCAAAATCCTATCGCCCGGGTTAAAGATCTGGACCCGAGCCTGCCGATCATATACCCAACTCTGGGCTCGCTGAGCTGCTTCAATATGCTCCCTAACAAGAGGCAACACTGTCTCCGATCTTGCATCTGGGTAACGTACTCAATGACACTTTTATGTGGAGTGGGTTGTTGTTCCCACGCCTCATAGGCCACATCCAAGAGTGTCTGCCATATAGCAGTTCGAAGGGCGAAAACCCAGTAGAGGCCTGGGGTACCTCTTGCACTGTGAAAATGAGATAGGGCAGAAGGAGGTCCCAGTCCTTCCCATCTTTAGCCACCACCCTTTTCAACCTATTTTTAAATGTTTGGTTAAACCTCTCTACCAGACCGCCCGTTTGCGGATGGTAAACGGTCGTCCATAGCTGTTTTATGTGCAGCAACTTACAGAGTTCCCTCATCACCTTGGTTGGTCAGAAGCTCTTTAGGTAGTTCTACTAGTGAAAACATCTCAATTAATTCCTTAGCTAAGAGTTTGGCTGAGTTATGTCGCAGTGGCACCGCCTCCGGGTACCGAGTGGCGTAATCTAGAATGGCTAAGATGTGTTGATGCCCTCTGGCGGACTTCGGTACTGGGCCTATGAGGTCCATAGCTATTCGGTCAAACGTACTTCGATAATCAGGAGAGGTACTAGGGGACTACGGAAATGTGGTTGGGGCTAGTTATCTGTCAGGTCGGGCAAGACTTACAAAACTGTTTCACTTCTTTGAATATGCTGGGCCAGTAAAACTGCTGTAGAATATGATCCTGAGTTTTCTTCAGCCCCAGATGACACCCGAGAACGTGTTGGTGGGCTAGATCTAACACAAGCTTGCGATAAGCCTTGGGGACCACCAACTGTTCAATAGGCTCACCCCGTAGTTGGTTTACCCGATACAACATATCCTGATGAACCACAAAACGAGGAAACAATGACTCTGCCCCAGGTTGTTGTGGTTCACCATCTACTATTAGCACATTTTCCCAGGCTCGGGATAGGGTTGGGTCCCGACGTTGGGCGGTACCAAAATTATCCCTGGAGACATTGAGGTCTGCCAATTCAGGACCCTGCGGCAAGTCCTCCACGTCTCCCACCATCACACTTAGTGGGGTTGTCTCCCCCTCTTCCACCGAAGTGGCGATCACCCCTACCGCTGGCCCTTTGGTCTCAGGTTCCCATGGTTCTGGTCTCCCCCCTGAGCCGGGCCACTCTGCTAAGGTTACCCCTGTCTCATGGGCATCAGTCACTCTCATAGCAGGCCACAGTGCTGGGAAGTCTCTCCCTATTATGAGTTCACAATGTAGATTTGTGGCGACAGCCACCTTGTGGGTCCATCTACTGGTCATCGTAGTTAGAGACACCAGCGCGGTGGGGTAGTCTTTTAAGTCTCCGTGGATGCACATCACCCCGACTTTTCGGCCAGTATACTCAGTGGACCGCACCAGGGTAGCCCTTACTAGTGTCACCAGACTCCCTGAGTCTAGCAGAGCCTCTGCCAGAGTATCTCCCACTTCCACCTGGCACAAATGATCTAGAGCAGGCATCCTCAAACTGCGGCCCTCTAGCTATTGTAAAACTACAACTCCCACAATGCCCTGCTGTAGGCTGATACCTGTAGGCTGTTCGGGCATGCTGGGACTTGTAGTTTTGCAACAGCTGGAGGGCCGCAGTTTGAGGATGCCTGATCTAGAGACTCTGGGGTGTCTGTTGCACACAGCCTCCTGGCATATAGCAACTGACGGTAGCCATAGTTAGTGTCCATGGGTTCAACCCGATGGGGACAGTCTGCCCTTACATGGCCAGGCTCCTGACTCCGCCATCAGACTATCGGAGCCAGGTCTGCCGTGGGTACATCCCGGGCGGGTTTTATCGGCTCAAATCTCTAAGCCTGGGGTGAAGATTTCCAGGGTTTGCCGACCCCCTCCCGACAGAACCCTCCTTTAGATTCCTGGTAGCTTTATAGCGTTCCACCAGGTCCACCATCTCAAGGGCATTGCCAGGAGACACCTGACTGCTCCAATGCTGGAGAGGGTATGGCAAAGCCCTCCAGAACATATCGAACAAACAGACGATCCAGCATAGCAGTGGGACTCAGCATGTAAGGCTGTAGCTATTTTTGCAAGAGGTGAAGTAAGTTATAATACTGGGGTCTTGCAGGCTCAGCCGGGTTGAACCCCCACTGATACACCCGCTGGGCCCGGACCAACACATTCACCCCCAGTCTGCAAAGCCATCACGAGTTGTAGCAACAACTAGTTAGTCTCCTGCTGCTGCTCATTAGCCTCTTGTTGTTGCAGGTTTGTCTCTCGCTGCTGCAGATTAGCTTCCATGAGGGCCTTCACAACAGCCTCCATTTTGTCGTGGGGCACTGGTTGTAATACAGCTGGTTTAATGTACGACATACAACTGTGCCTGAAAAATGCAGAAACCAAAAAAATCGGCGTTCACTCCAGCCTCATTGCTGATGCCCGCATCCTCCACCAATTGTGGGGTTTCGCTCTGGTAGACAGGATTAGTGGACGCAGTATAGAGGCAACAACAAGTTCTTTGGATCAAATAGTTCAGTGTTTTATTCACAATTTGGGCAAGTGACAAAACAAGCAGTCATAATCAAGCAAAAAGTCACCTTGCGGTGTTGGTGGTAATTCACACCATGCGGCAATTCTGCCTCAAAGAGTCCTTGACTATAGCTGCACCAACCTATTTTCACGCCAAACGTAGTTATGCCCACATTGTGCCTCCCTCACAGTAGTTAAGCCCTCTCTGTGCCCCTTTCACAGTGGTAATGCCCTCTTTGTGCCCCCTGCACAGTAATAATCACCATTGTGCCCCCTTCACAGTAATAATCCCCATTGTGCCTCCTTCATAGGAATAATCCCCATTGTGTCCCCTTCATAGTAATAATCCCCATTGTGCACCCTTTATAGTAATAATGCCCATTGTGCCGCCTTCATAGTAATAATGCCCTTTGTTCCCCCTTAATAGTAGTAATACCCACTGTGCTTGTAATGCCCTCTGTGCCCCCTCCCTTTATAGTAATAATCCCCATTGTGCCCCCTTCATAGGAATAATCCCCATTGTGTCCCCTTCATAGCAATAATCCCCATTGTGCATCCTTCACAGTAATAATGCCCACTGTGCCCCCTTCATAGTAATAATGCCCATTGTGCCCCCTTAATAGTAGTAATGCCCACTGTGCTAGTAATGACCTCTGTGCCCCCTCCATAGTAGAAATCCCCATTGTGCCCCCTTCACAGTAATAATGCCCACTATGCCCGCTTCACAGTAATAATGCCATCTGTGCCCCCTTCATTGTAGTAATGCCCTCTGGCTCTGTGCCCCCTCCATAGTAGAAATGCCCATTATGCCCCCTTCACATTAGTAATGCCCTCTGTGCCCCCTCCATAGTAGTAATGCCCTCTGTGCCTCCTCCATAGTAATAAAGTCCTCTGTCTGTGCCCCCTCCATAGTAATAAAGTCCCCTGTCTGTGCCCCCTCCATAGTAATAAAGCCCTTTGTGCCCCTCCATAGTAATAAAGCCCTCTGTGCCCCCTCCATAGTAATAAAGCCCTCTGTGCCCCCTCTGTATTAAAAAAACAGATCGCTCTGCAGCACTATGTGGGTGGAGCTTATGCAGATTTCCGGGCTGCAGACTCCATCCACACAGGCTGACAGCGCGATCTGTGTCTGCAGGCTGAATGGTGGAGCAGGGAAAGTCTTCCTGCTTCACCATTCTGTGCGCCGCCGGCCTGAAGGAGGGGAGGAGCGCTTGGGAGCTGAGCGGTGAGTGACAGGACCGCAGCTTCCAGCACTCGAGCAATGATAGCTTACATCTGTATTGATGGAAGCACTCATTGCTTCTGGCGCCCCCCTTAGAGCCAGCACGCGGGGCGGACCGCCCCCCATGCCCCCATCCTTAGTACGCCACTGGCAGGTTCCACATGTATGTTGAGCCCACACTATATTGTACTTCTTTGGTGCCACACTGTCTTCCACTATTGTATTTACTTTATTATTTGTGTTTGCAGAATGCTGTTGCATTGTTTGATTTTTGCTTTTGTGCTTCCAGCCATGGCGATGAGCACCTGCGCACTGGGATGTGCTGACTAACCCCCATTTTCATCTTCCCCTATTACCTGAGCAATAGGTTTACTAGCTTTCTAGATTCTGCAAAGGTGTTGTTTGCCTGCCCGATTACTGGATTCTGACCTGAACTGTCCCTAATTACCATATTGACCCTTAGCTCTCTGTCCTGAACTTGAGACTGCTTCTGAGATACACAAATATTCTGCCTGCCCGGACCTCTGTCTGTTACCGAGTATGAGTTTGCCTGATCCTTCAGTACTCCGCACTGTTGAATCTATTGTCCACACAATGACTACTCCAAGAGGTGGCAGCCTGGTTGCTTCCCTGGTTGCGTCCAGATCCCTCTATAGGAGTTAAAGGGTGAATACCAGGGGACTTCCTGGATAACACCCTTAGGTTTAGCCCAAAATCAAACTTGTTGGTCGCTACAGTGGTTCTCCTCTCACTGTCCATAACAGTAAACTCAGTCTCACTTTGTTTTCTGTTGGCTTTGCTCTTTCCAGAAGCGCACTTTGTCATTAAAAAAGCTAAGGTGACCTGATATGAGACAATAAGTCATATTTCACCATGTTAACATGATCATGACATTAAAACTATAAGTGTTGATTTTATTTAGTTGATTTAAGAACACATTTCACATAATATTTATTGCCATAATGATAGAAGACACGACTTCATTATATATATATTTTTTATTGTGTAAGAGTGGAGTCATTTAGGTTGCAGAACAGGTCAGTGTTTCATGGTAAAGGATTTTCACAATTAGCGTATGTGACATAGAAAATGAAAATGTCTAGAACTGGATATTTTATTTCTTTATCAATAATTTAATTCCAAGAAACGTTTTACAAGTAAATGTTATATTATTTTCAAAGAAACTGCAACTAGTTGTAAGCAGCAAAGATGTGTGAAGATCTCACACGTTAGAAGGTGGATGAATGGGTCATATAGAGAATAACATACAAGCAGCTGTATAGACATAGGTAATGTATAGACAAGGATGATACTTGAGTCGGAAATCAGCACAAACTATTTAAATATGAATTATTTATAAATGTACCGTACATAAACTGTTACAAACCGTTCCTTTCAAAAAATGAATGGTGCCCTATTGTATTACAGCTGCTATACCTGGACTTTCAGTTCTGTGGTTCTACTCTACTGAATTTAGAACGTCAGAAGGTTCCAGGTATTATAGCCATAATACTGATGCTAAAATACTGCCTAATTGTCCATATCAACACGTCTGTAGAAAGACCTCAAATCTGCAACTCAGAGCTGGTGGTATTTTTAAGTTACAGTCCTTTATTCTTAAAGGAGTATTCCGGTTGTAATGATTATATTTATTTATTTAGAGAATAGGTTTTCTAATATACATCTATTTATAATTTTGCAGAACTTCATTATATCTATACAGTAGCATCTCCCTAAAGAAAAAAAAAAATGGTACAGCCCATTTTAGTCCTATAAAATGCATCCATAGGAAAGCTGGATAGGATTATGTAATTTGTGTGAGCCATCATGTGACCTGGCTTTCAGCTAACTGCCCGGGTATCTAACAGATTAATTGTAGTATATTAAGGACTAGGAGCAGAACATACACAGTATACACAGTATTACTACCTGCAGCAGCATCTGATATCTGTCATTGTCTGTATAAAGGCAGCTATCTGTGTGTGTGTGTGTGTTTTTTTATAAACAACATGACAACATCACCTAGAGACAGGTAGCCATTTCACAAATCACCTACAGCCATATAACTACACACAGTAATGTGGTAACTGTAATATGCATTGGAACTGAATACGGTACGGCAACATGGTTGGATCAAGGCTTTTTACAATGTGGATTCAATGCAACGTGACGTGTAACTGGAAAAGTGTACACATATTGGGGGCGCTAAAAGATTTGAGATTCTATTTGCTTTCAGGAACAGCCAGCAGTGCTTGATAGCTGTCATCTCCACTACTAAATTGGCTGAAAGAGTTTAGAAAGATTGTTATGGTCACCTTAAAGGGGTTTCTTGAAACACAGGATGGTTAGGATAGATCAACACTTGAGGTAGTTTTCTGCAAAGTGTTGCTGCTCCTCCTAGCCCAGCTGCTCCTTCATTCTCAGGATTGGTGAGGGTCCTGGCAGTTAGACTCCCATCTATGGCATATTCTAGATCAAGGCATTCAAGTACATTTTGTTAAGGTCCACATACCCGGGTCTACCGGCGGGTAAAGGTCCGAGCTGCAAAAAAATATTGTGAAGGACCACCAGTGGCGTTTAGTACTTGTAGGAAGTTTTTTTTTTTTTAACAATAAGCAACGCCTCTAATCCCACCCAATCCTCTAAGGGCCACTACACAAGAATGTCACCTTAGTGCCACCTCACAATAATGATGCCCCTTAGTGTCCATTTAATGCCTCCCACAGAGTATGATGCCCCCATAGTGTGCATAGCACCTCCCCCCACAATATGATGCCCCCTTAGTACTTCCTCTCATATCATGATGTCTCCTTAGGACCTCTCTTGCAGTATAAGTGGCCGCCATCCAGTATTATGTTCCCTTAAGTGCCCCCGACACGTGATCTCCCTTTAAATGCCCCCCTCACAGAATGATGCAACCTTAATACAGTATTATACCCTTTTAAGTGCCCGCTCACAGTGATGTCCTCTTACATGTGCCCTAACAGTGAAGTCCCCTTGAGTGCCTCCCTCACATAGTAATGACCCTTTAAATGCTTCCTGCTGAGCCAGTGGGACTGAGAATAGATTTTGTAACTACTGCAATGTGTAAGATACACGTGCCTCTCAATTATCGTGAACATATTTAGCAATAAGTAGATGAATGAGCAGAAGGTATTGTGCAATCTACATTAGGTCTCGTGCTTTGCAATATTTTTTGCCACAAATTGACAGAAGGAGCAGATCTTGAGATTTCATAGATATTCTCCTGGACCAATACCAAGTAATGATAGCTACACAGAATGCTGCTTACTTCACTCTCTACCATTTTCTGTAACACGTTATGAGTCTTAATAGGAATCAAGGTCAAACTGTGGCCATGACACTGTTTCCAGGTACACCGTGAGTCACATCTCAGACATCTTGGAAGAACTTAGAACAACTTGTTCTATTTGATGCACGAGACTGAAGCTGTCTTAAATTTGGACATTTTTAGATGTTATGAGAAGACAGTACAATTTAGTACAAAAAAAAACAAAAGATTGCTCAGAGACTTTAAATGGAAACTAAGAAGAGAATAACTAGTAACAGATGTACGGCTGTATATGATGTACAGTACCACTATACAACCATATTACAGTGAGCAGTGAGGCTTGCACCACTGGAATAGTGATTTGGAGTCTGAAGAAGTGTAGCATCACCATGGAGTCTGCATGTTCTTCCCATGTTTGCATGAATACTACAGTTTACCCTTGTACTCCAAAAACATAATGTGGCTGCTCCAAAAATGGCTAAAAAGTGGTGCAAATTTGTACAATTTGGCACATCTAAGGTCTGTACACTTTTTTCCAAAATTCTTATCAAGGGTTAGGGCTTAGCGAAAAGGGTGTAGGGCTTCACTTGAAGAGGTGCATAATTTTGCAACCAAAATTGCACCACAATTCTGGTGTAAAATCTCAAAGTAAGACAGCCAATATTTGGTATAGAGTCAGAGAAAAGTGTCTATCCCCGCACCACATTTATCATCCAGTCTCAGGCCATGTGATAAATCTGGTGCAGGTCTAGATGGACTGTCTAAGCTTATGTTATCTTTAGGATTAGTAAATGTGGGCCACTGTTGATGGTTTCTGTACAGCATTAGGAAATAAATTGGTGGCAACAGTTGTTTCATACATTGTCTGGAATACTTGTTCCTCAATGAAAGCAGTTTGCCTAACCAGCACTGGGTCTGTCAATATGTATCAAACTGAGCCTAGTGGCAGGTTTTCATGTTTAAGAGTAGCAATATACTAAAGTATCATTTAAAAGTAGAATGCGTAAAAAAGCTCTAAGTCTACTTTCACACTTGCGGCAGTGTGATCCGGCGGGCAGTTCCGTCGTCGGAACTGCCTGCCGGATCCGCCGATTTGGATGTGACTGAAAGCATTTGTGAGACACATCTGGATACAGATCCGTCTGACAAATGCATTGCAAGAACGGATCCGTCTCTCTGCTTGTCATGCGGACTGACGGATCCGTCTTGTATTTTTTTCCCCATTTTTACCGGTCTGCGCATGCACAGGCCGGAAGGACGGATCCGGCATTCCGGTATTTTGAATGCCGGATCCGGCACTAATACATTCCTATGGGAAAAAATGCTGAATCCGGCATTCAGGCAAGTCTTCCGTTTTTTTTCGCCGGAGATAAAACCGTAGCATGCTACGGTTTTATCTTTTGCCTGATCAGTCAGAATGACTGAACTGAAGACATCCTGATGCATCCTGAACGGATTACTCTCCATTCAGAATGCATGGGGATATGCCTGATCAGTTCTTTTCTGGTATAGAGCCCCTGTGACGGAACTCTATGCCGGAAAAGAAAAACGCTAGTGTGAAAGTACCTTAAAAAGATTTACACAAAAAAAAAAGTAAAAAAAACTACCATTAAGCAAAGAGAGAAAATATAAAGCAGAATGAGCCACCTACTGCCGCAACAGTACTTGATGGATATTAGTCCACTCTACAGTTATAGTATAGCTCAGTGAGTCCTCATGGCTTCACTGAGGTAGAACATTCAAACTCTAAGCAGATGTTGCCCTTGGTCATATGCAAGGCCAGAACCCCAGTGCTACAAGGCCACAGTGCTGCCCACTATGCAGAGTTCTAAGAGGAAATGCTCCAGAATTTCGATTTTATGAGAAGTACAAGTAGTTACTAAAACAGAAATGTCAGGAGAGCTGACAGATCCTTTCAAAGGGGTCAGCCCATCTCGGACATTGATGGCATATTGCTAGGATATGGTATCAATGTTAGATAGGAGTTGGTTCCAGACGTGGGACCTGCATCTATCTCCAGAATAGGGATTCCGACGTGAACTGAGAGCAGATGTGCATGAAAGGCCATCCTCCGTTCACCGTTATGGGAGTTCCATAAATATCATGCCAGCTTGGCTATTGCCAGCATTGCCATACATAGCAGTCAATGAAGCGGAGGCCACGCTTGCACTCTGTACTCTCCATTCACCATTATGGGTCTTCTGAAAACAGCCAAGCGGCACACTCGCTTAGCTATTTTTAGAACTCTAATAGCAGTGTATGATGTGTTCTCCTTCGCTTCAGAGGCTACGTTCTGGAGATAGGAGCGGGGCCCGGAGGTGAGACCCATGCCTAGGTAACATTCATGGCATATTCTATGAATATGTCATCAATATCTGAAATGGATCAACCCCTTTAAAGAGACTTTCAGAAGATCCCATTGGTTGGGGGCATGTGCCTTGGGTATTGAGTGCAGGTGATCATGGAAGGACACCTGAAGTAACACTTCTCTTGTGCCATTACTCCTTTTTACCTTATTGTCCTATCATCTTTTAACAAAGATTGTTAATCAAAATTGTGATATTAAAGGGGTAACCCCTTTAATGCCCCCCCCCCCCAATGCCCAGGCCCCTCATATACAATATACTTGTTTGCTCCCCGATACCCACATCACTCCAGATCCCTGCATGGCTGCCGCTGCATCTGCCCGTCGCTCGGATCAAAACATCCAGTGAGGGGGGGCAGCCAATAGCAGGCCGCGATGGGGACAAGCCTCCCTAACATCGCGGGTGACACTAAGGAAGCATATGCCCACTGCGGCCTGCTATTGGCTGCTTTCCCCGTCGCTGTATATTTTCATCCGAGTGACAGGGAGATGCTGTTAAGGCCGTGAAGGGAACTGGAGCGCCGCGGGTGCGTGATCAGGTAACTATATTGCAAACGAGGGGCCTGGGCATTGGGGGGGTCAATATAGGTGTTGGATAACCTCTTTAATGAGTTTGTGGTGGTTAGCACTGCTAGTGTACATACTATGATACAGGGGCATACAGGGAATTTAAAGTAGTCGTGGAAAAAAAAGGTGAGGCCAACAATACTATAGAGGAGCAGAATATTGTGCTACATTTTGGTGTTTGGGTACTGCAGCAGAACCCAATGCCAAAGTGCTGCATAATACACTGCTCCAGAAGAACCAAATACCACAATGCGGCACAAAATACTCTCCCAGCAGAACCAAATACCACAATATACCGCCCCAGCAGAACCAAATACCATAGTTCAGCACAATATACCGCCCCAACAGAACCAAATACCATAGTTCAGCACAATAAACTGTCCCAGCAGAACTAAATACAATACAACACAATATACTGCCCCAACAGAACCAAACACCACAGTGTAGCACAATATGCTGCATACCTCCCAACTTTATAAACAAACAAAGTGAGACACATTTTTCAGCATATTTTTTCTGCACTAGGCCACGCCTCTAAAGCCGCCCAAAACATAACTATACACCTAATTCCACCCAGTCCCCTTAATGCCCCACATAGTTATTACCTCTTCATGCCACTGCACAGAATTATGCCCAGTTGTGCCCCCAGTAATATGCCCAGTTGTGTGCCCCCAGTAATATGCCCAGTTATGTGCCCACAGTAATATGCCAGGCTGTGCCCCCAGTAATATGCCCAGCTGTGCCCCCAGTAATATGCCCAGCTGTGCCCCCAGTAATATGCCCACATTGTGCCTTCAGTAATATGCCCATATTGTGCCCCCCAGTGATATGCCCACATTGTGCCCCCAGTAACATTGTGCCCCCCAGTAATATTCCCACATTGTGCCCCTCACAGAATGTTAGAAAAATTTACATCACATACTTACCTTGTTCCTAGCTGCAGCAGGTCATCGGCTGCTTTAGTCTGTGAAGGAGGCGGAGCTGACGCTAACTGCCGGCCGCCCCCGCACAGACCAGAGGTGTGGAGAGCCAGCAGGAATGATGGAGGTATGATGCTGCCCTAGAAGAACCAAATACCATAGTGCAGCACAATATACTGTCCCAGCAGAACCAAATACAACAGCCCAGCACAAAACACCTCCCAAATAGAACCAAATACCACAGTGCAGCACCATATATTGTCCCAGCAGAACCGAATACCACAGTGGTGCACCATATATTGTCCTAGCAGACCCAAATAGCACAGTGCAGCACCATATATTGTCCCAGCAGAACCGAATACCACAGTACAACACCATATATTGTCCCAGCAGAACCAAATAGCACAGTGCAGCACCATATATTGTCCCAGCAGAACCGAATACCACAGTGCAGCACCATATATTGTCCAAGCAGAACCGAATACCACAGTACAGCACCATATATTGCCCTAGCAGAACCGAATACCACAGTACAGCACCATATATTGTCCCAGCAGAATTGAATACCACAGTACAGCACCATATATTGTCCTAGCAGAACCGAATACCACAGTACAGCACTATATATTGTCCCAGCAGAACCGAATACCACAGTACAGCACCATATATTGTCCCAGCAGAACCAAATACCACAGTACAACACCATATATTGCCCTAGCAGAATTGAATACCACAGTACAGCACCATATATTGTCCTAGCAGAACCGAATACCACAGTACAGCACTATATATTGTCCCAGCAGAACCGAATACCACAGTACAGCACCATATATTGTCCCAGCAGAACCGAATACCACAGTACAGCACCATATATTGCCCTAGCAGAACCGAATGCCACAGTACAGCACCATATTTTGCCCTAGAAGAACCGAATACCACAGTACAGCACCATATATTTTCCCAGCAGAACCAATTACCACAGTACAGCACCATATATTGTCCCAGCAGAACCGAATACCACAGTGCAGCATCATATATTGTCCTAGCAGAACCGAATACCACAGTACAGCACCATATATTGTCCTAGCAGAACCGAATACCACAGTGCAGCACCATATATTGTCTCAGCAGAACCGAATACCACAGTGCAGCACCATATATTGTCCCAGCAGATCCAAATACCACAGTACAACACCATATATTGCCCTAGCAGAACCGAATACCACAGTACAGCACCATATATTGTCCCAGCAGAACCGAATACCACAGTACAGCCCCATATATTGTCCTAGCAGAACCGAATACCACAGTACAGCACCATATATTGTCCTAGCAGAACCGAATACCACAGTACAGCACCATATATTGTCCCAGCAGAACCGAATACCACAAATATCTGTCCAAAAAAAAAGTTGCCACCTGGATTTAACTAAGCAAATAGTTATGAGCCTCCTATTGGATAATTACTGCATGGGCGATTATCTTTTAGCTGCCAACAAGTTATTTAACCCCAACTGGTACAATGAGTTGCTTCTCATTTCTTAAACAACCATGTCGAAAGACACATCTCGTGCTTGTGGAAAAGATGTTAGTCTGTTTGAGAAGGGTCAAATCACTGGCATGCATCAAGCAGAGAAAACATCTAAGGTGATTGCAGAAACTACTAAAATTGGGTTAAGAACTGTCCAACGCATTATTAAAAACTGGAAGGATAGTGGGGACCCATCGTACTCGAGGAAGAAATGTGGCGGGGAAAAAAATCCTGAATAATCGTGATCGGCGATCACTTAAAGTTTTGGTGAAATCAAATTGAAGAAAAACAATAGTAGAACTCAGGGCTATGTTTAATAGTGAAAGTAAGAGCATTTCCACACGCACAATGCGAAGGAAACTCAAGGGAACGGGACTGAACAGCTGTGTAGCCGTAAGAAAACCACTAATCAGTGAGGCAAACCAGAAAAAAAGGCTTCAATTTGCTAGGGAGCATAAAGATTGGACTCTGGAGCAATGGAAGAAGGTTATGTGGTCTGATGAGTCCAGATTCACCCTGTTTCAGAGTGATGGGCGCATCAGGGTAAGAAGAGAGGCAGATTAAGTGATGCACTCATCATGCCTAGTGCCTACTGTACAAGCCTGTGGGGGCAGTGCTATGATCTGGGGTTGCTGCAGTTGGTCAGGTTTAAGTTCAGCAACAGTATGTTCTCCAAGAATGAGGTCAGCTGACTACCTGAACATACTGAATGACCAGGTTATTCCATCAATGGATTTTTTCTTCCCTGATGGCACGGGCATATTTCAAGATGACAATGCCAGGATTCATCGGGCTCAAATTGTGAAAGAGTGGTTCAGGAAGCATGAGACATCATTTTCACACATGGATTGGCCACCACAGAGTCCAGACCTTAACCCCATTGAGAATCTTTCAGATGTGCTGGAGAAGGCTTTGCGCAGCAGTCAGACTCTACCATCATCAATTCAAGATCTTGGTGAAAAATTAATGCAACACTGGATGGAAATAAATCTTGTGACATTGCAGAAGCGTATCGAAACAATGCCACAGCGAATGCATGCCGTAATTAAAGCTAAAGGCGGTCCAACAAAATATTTTTGGTGGCGGCTTTTTTTTTTGGACAGCAGTGTATAATAAGGCACTGTAGGGGTTTAGAAGGTTAAAATGACCTGACAAGTTTTGAAACTAATTAAAAAAAATAAATGGCATTTTACAATTATTTAGGGACAGCAGTGAACACAGTTGAAGATCTTTTTCTCCCTTGATGAGTAAAATACACTGTGTAAAAGTTAGTGGAGGTAATTCTCTCTATGCATTCCTATGAGTGCTTCTTTTAAAAGGGTGTCTGTCACCAGCGACTTTCCCAGAGGCGGACTGGGAACTTAAAGTGGCCCTAGAAAAAGAACCTAAAAGTGGCCCCAAGTTGTAGGCGAGTCCAAATTGACAGAAGGCAGGGCCAACAGAGGTAGGCGGGGTCAGCAATATAGTGCAGCACAAAATAGCGCCCCAGCAAAACCAAATACCATAGTGCAGCATAAAATACTGCCCTATCACTGTACTGAGGACAGTGATACAGTTGAATTCAGGAGGACACATGCAGCTGCTGGGCAGGTGCATAAGTACCTGACGCTCCTAGCATTAATTACTGCTGAGAACATCATATCATTATGTACCTGGCCAGCGGCCGTGAAGAGGGCTCGGGCGGTCCCTTGAGCATCGGTCCACCTGTAGGGTATATGGCTAGTCCGCCTCTGGACTTTCCTATCTGTTTGCATAGACACAAAGCTGTGGTTTACGTGATTAAAATGCTGTTTTTCTTTGTTGATCCGAGGTTCTCTATTCTTAATATGCAAATTCAGCATTTGGTGCAATGAGGGCGTCACTGTTGGTCTTGTTGCACATAAGCTCCACTCTTTTCTGTGGCCATCCCCTCCCTGACTCCTGGCTCTGTCAATTAAAGCAGCTAGGGAGGAGCTGGCCACAGAAAGTTGCAGAACATAGGTGCAACATCAGCAGTGGTGACACCCTCATTGCACCAAATCTCTAATTTGCATATTAAGAAAAAGTATCATAACTCGGGAATAGAACCCGATACTGTCACTAAATTTCGAGTCTATAATAATTATTCGGCTTTATGATTCAAGTGTTCTAGCTGCTGTCATTTACTTTGAACCAAAATTTTTGTATAAACACTACAGAAAAAACAACCGTTTCCCATTATATTTTTTAAGCTAATGCATGAAACTGGGGGGTATTAATAGCAAAGACAGGAACCAGATGGAGGATATTAATTGGCAACTTTTATGACAGCTAAGGAAATAAAGGACATTTGTTTTATTGTCATTTTGGACTTTGAGATAAAAATGGATTCCTGTTAATTGGCCAGTATGTCCTATCTAGTTTTGGGTGGTATACTGGTGGGGCCAATATACTTTGATATTGGATTGACAAGACATGACTGTATTGCTAAATTCCAACATTGCTCTATTCTGTCCCAGGGTTGTCAACTTAATTTTTCTTTTTCTTTTTTTTTTACTATGCAATGTATCCTAAATTCACTTACCTCCAAAATTTTTGATAACAAAAACAGAAAAAATTAATTATAAAGATTCATTCGAGCATCAATAATTTTGGGGGAAAAGGTCTTCCTTTTTTACAGTCTGTGAATGTACAGATGGTTGACAACCCTGATTTTGCCCCTGTTGTCTCTGTCCATGATACGCACAGCCTTCTCGCTTTAGAAGCATCACACTGCCTTGTGAGGAAAAACATAAGTACCCTGCCCTTTTTTGGGCAAGGAAATAAACTGCAAAGAATCTATAAATTATTTTTTGTATTCTCTTCCACAAACAAATTAAATACATCTAAGGCTACTTTCACACTTGCGTTTTGGTTTCCGTTTCTGAGATCCGTTCAGGGCTCTCACAAGCGGTCCAAAACGGATCAGTTTTGCCCTAATGCATTCGGAATGGAAAAGGATCCGCTCAGAATGCATCAGTTTGCATCAGTTCAGTCTCCATTCCGATCTGGAGACGGACACCAAAATGCTACTTGCAGCGTTTTGGTGTCCGTCTGATGAAACTGAGCCAAACGGATCCGTCCTGACACACAATGTAAGTCAATGGGGATGGATCCATTTTCACTGACACAATCTGGCACAATAGAAAACGGATCCGTCCTCCTTTGACTTTCAAGACGGATCCGTCTTGGCTATGATAAAGATAATACAAAAGGATCCGTTCTAAATGGATGCAGACGGTCGTATTATCTGAACGGATCTGTCCATAACGGTACCGCACAAAACGCGAGTGTGAAAGTAGCCTAAATGAAATGCTATGCTGTATTTATTATATACTAAATATACCATAAAATGTACACACACATCACACAGCAACGCCATAGTAAGGATAAAAGTTATAGCTCTTGGAATGAACTATAGTTAGGCTACTTTGACACTAGCGTTTTTGCTGGATCCGGCAGGGTTCAGCAAAAACGCTTCCGTTACTGATAATACAACCATCTGCATCCGTTATGAACGGATCCGGATGTATTATCTTTAACTTTTTTTTTAACATTGCCAAAACGGATCCGTCATGAACTCCATTGAAAGTCAATGGAGGACGAATCCGTTTTCTATTGTGGCAGAATGTGCCAGAGAAAACTGATCCGTCACCATTGACTTGCATTGGGGGTCATGACGTTTTTCCGTTTTTCCCAGGACGGAAAGCCAACTACAACATGTTGCAGTTTGCTCTCCGGTATGGGAATGCAACTAAACGGATGCATTTTGGAGCATTCTGTTTAGTTTTGTCCCTATTGCCAATGAATGGAGACAAAACTGAAGCATTTTTTTCCGGTATTGAGCCCCTAGGAAGGAACTTAATACCGGAAAACTTTAACGCTAGTGTGAAAGTACCCTTAGGCAAATCCAAAAATATGCCACATCTTCAAGGACAAACTTAGCTGGCCAAAATGCGGCCTAAAAATTATGCACTGAAGGGTGAAAAGTCATGAAATCGCCATGAAAACTGTTCAGCAATGTTTGTAAATTCACTTTGACAATAGTAGAAATGGATACTTTCCCAGAATGGAACAAAACCTATTGGTATCTATATGAATACAGGTAATGCCACGTTCACATCAGTGCTAGTTATTTCCATCGTTCTCCATCAGAGGAGCAGAATGATGAATATAACGCAGGTGCTGGATCCGGCACATAAATGAAACCTACTGAGCCCAACAGACTATACAGGGAGTGCAGAATTATTAGGCAAATCAGTATTTTGACCACATCATCCTCTTTATGCATGTTGTCTTACTCCAAGCTGTATAGGCTCGAAAGCCTACTACCAATTAAGCATATTAGGTGATGTGCATCTCTGTAATGAGAAGGGGTGTGGTCTAATGACATCAACACCCTATATTAGGTGTGCATAATTATTAGGCAACTCCTTTCCTTTGGCAAAATGGGTCAAAAGAAGGACTTGACAGGCTCAGAAAAGTCAAAAATAGTGAGATATCTTGCAGAGGGATGCAGCACTCTTAAAATTGCAAAGCTTCTGAAGCGTGATCATCGAACAATCAAGCGTCTCATTCAAAATAGTCAACAGGGTCGCAAGAAGCGTGTGGAAAAACCAAGGCGCAAAATAACTGCCCATGAACTGAGAAAAGTCACGCGTGCAGCTGCCAAGATGCCACTTGCCACCAGTTTGGCCATATTTCAGAGCTGCAACATCACTGGAGTGCCCAAAAGCACAAGGTGTGCAATACTCAGAGACATGGCCAAGGTAAGAAAGGCTGAAAGACGACCACCACTGAACAAGACACACAAGCTGAAACGTCAAGACTGGGCCAAGAAATATCTCAAGACTGATTTTTCTAAGGTTTTATGGACTGATGAAATGAGAGTGAGTCTTGATGGGCCAGATGGATGGGCCCGTGGCTGGATTGGTAAAGGGCAGAGAGCTCCAGTCCGACTCAGACGCCAGCAAGGTGGAGGTGGAGTACTGGTTTGGGCTGGTATCATCAAAGATGAGCTTGTGGGGCCTTTTCGGGTTGAGGAGGGAGTCAAGCTCAACTCCCAGTCCTACTGCCAGTTTCTGGAAGACACCTTCTTCAAGCAGTGGTACAGGAAGAAGTCTGCATCCTTCAAGAAAAACATGATTTTCATGCAGGACAATGCTCCATCACACGCGTCCAAGTACTCCACAGCGTGGCTGGCAAGAAAGGGCATAAAAGAAGAAAATCTAATGACATGGCCTCCTTGTTCACCTGATCTGAACCCCATTGAGAACCTGTGGTCCATCATCAAATGTGAGATTTACAAGGAGGGAAAACAGTACACCTCTCTGAACAGTGTCTGGGAGGCTGTGGTTGCTGCTGCACGCAATGTTGATGGTGAACATTTCAAAACACTGACAGAATCCATGGATGGCAGGCTTTTGAGTGTCCTTGCAAAGAAAGGTGGCTATATTGGTCACTGATTTGTTTTTGTTTTGTTTTTGAATGTCAGAAATGTATATTTGTGAATGTTGAGATGTTATATTGGTTTCACTGGTAAAAATAAATAATTGAAATGGGTATATATTTGTTTTTTGTTAAGTTGCCTAATAATTATGCACAGTAATAGTCACCTGCACACACAGATATCCCCCTAAAATAGCTAAAACTAAAAACAAACTAAAAACTACTCCTAAAAATATTCAGCTTTGATATTAATGAGTTTTTTGGGTTCATTGAGAACATGGTTGTTGTTCAATAATAAAATTAATCCTCAAAAATACAACTTGCCTAATAATTCTGCACTCCCTGTAATGGGATCTGTCTGGTTGAGTTTGGTGTCGGATTTTTTTAGTGGGGAAAAAAAGCTCCTGCATGCAGGACTTTTTTGGCGGAATCCGCAACTCAGGCCCCGAACTGAGCCTCCAACATAGATGTGAACAAGCCCTAAAAAATATAGACAAACATTAGTAGTGATATGGTTCATACTGAAGAGCTCAATGACTTAATGTGGTACTTTCATTTCTGATCTGCTAGGTCTGCTCTGATCAATCAGTTAGCGCTATTGTTGAGCGAACTTGCGATTTGCAAGTTCGGCGTTAGGGTTCGGGTTATCTAAGAATTCTGTAATGGATTCCATTACCACGGACCATAATGGAATTCTATGACGGCATGCACCATGGAAGCCTATAAGAGGCATGCTGGCTATAGACTTCTATTATGACGGAATGCAATACGGAATGCCTCTTATAGGCTTCTGGGGTGCATTCCGTCATAGAATTCCGTTATGGTCCATGGTAGCGGAATCCATAACGGGAATCTTAGATAACCCGAACCCGAATGCTGAACTTGCAAATCGCAAGTTAGCTCAACACTAGTTAGCGCTATTAGGAGAAGCAAACAGCTCAGTCATGCGGCTGTAGACCAGACAAGCTCAAGGAGCAGAGCCAATGACTGCTGAATAGCATGGCTCTCTACACAGTCCCAAAATGCCTCTGGAAATGACGACATCAGCACAAGTACTATGCTCCAGGAGCTTTGTTATTCGGGTTCCCATATGTAGTCAAGCCTAAGATCACCAGGTACAATACTACGTGATCTTAGGCTTGACTCTGGAGCAGAGGAAATGAGTTTTCCAGAGTGATGAACGTTTCACTATCTGGCAATGTGATGAATGTGGGTTTGGCAGATTTCCAGAGAATGCTACCAGATTGCATAGTGTTTACTGTAAAATTAAGTCAAGGATGATTAATGGCATGAAGCAGCTTTCTGGGGTTTGGGCTATGCCCTTTATTTCCAGTGAAGGGTAATGTTAATACTGAAACAAATACATTTTAGACAATTGTATGGTTCCTACTTTTACAATTTGTTTTGGATCCTTTCCTGTTCCAGTATGACTTTACTCTTGTGCACAAAGTAAGCCCCATAAAGATACGGGTTATTTAGTTTGCTTTGGGGGAACTTGGTTGGCCTGCACAGAGCCCTGACTTTAACTCCATCCAACACCTTTGGGATATATTTGTATGGCGATTGTGCAGTGACCCGGTTGTTTACTACGAAAGAGTTAATGTTCTAATGCAATGTGCTTCTCTGTTACAAGGGTTGATGTACACTATGTATGCACCTTCATTGATAACAATAGATAATGTGACTTTACTATGCGCTCTATATTCCAAAAGGTTTTATATGAGTAGGAATTAGTTATAACCTAATGCAAAACACTGGCCAAACACTGTGTGAAATCGACCTTAGGCCTGTATTACACCAACAGATTATCTGATCAATATCTGTCCAATCAGACCAATAGTTGGTGTGTATAACAAAAGATCTGTGTGTGTAATCGGCCATCTGACCAATGATTGGTCAGAAAATCTGTCACATAATCTGTTGGTGTAATACAGGCCTTAGTCCTAGCTAATTTTATTTTACAGCAGTTAGTTTATCAGAACTGGCTTAGTTGCCCATAGCAACCAATCAGATTCCTCCTTTCATTTTCAAAATGAAAGGTGAAATCTGATTGGTTGCTCTGGGCAACTAAGCCAGTTCTACTTTACACCAGTTTGATACATCTCGCCCAATATTTCCAGTAAACAATATAGCTTGTATTCTAAAAGTATTTCATGGAGGGAGCATTAGAGTACCTTTCAACATGGTAACAGGGTTGCAGTATGAATTTCTATACGTGGGAGGGCCATAGTCCATTTGCAATACCTTGGCTTGCCAAAGTCATACAAAATATTATCTTATCAAGTATGTGCAAATGTTCAATTTCAGGTGATATCCTTCTCTTATAACCTCCAGGTTCCCAGGAGCATTTTTTTCTCAGTTATGCCAAACTTTAAAGGAGTTGTCCCAACATGTACTCATTACATACTGGTACACGTACACATGCACACTATTGTCTCTCAAATAATGACCCTTTTACTCTGTCTAAAAGAGGAGTATAGTGATGCATTATAGGCCTCCATGCCAGGAAAGTCAGAGACAACTTCTGTAGAGAGGTTGAGTTCTCCATAATGTAAACTTAGTATGAACTATGTGTGGTCCCAAGAACAATAGCCGCACAGTCACTCATTTACTTCTTCACATACACAAGCTGCTTCTGCCTAGACAAACCTTCCTTCCCCTCTGGTGGATACCAGCAATAGCCTGACCTTGGTGACAGCAACTACATACACTCATAATGCTGTCCTAGGCATATGCCCTCAGGTGCTTACTGGCAAATACAGCCTTGGACAGCACCTTAAAAGGGAATGGTTGGTTCCATTTCTTTTGGACCTGCCCAGCTACAGTCAGGTCCATAAATATTGGGACATGGACACAATTCTAACATTTTGGGCTCTATACACCACCACAATGGATTTGAAATTAAACGAACAAGATGTGCTTTAACTGCAGACACTCAGCTTTAATTTGAGGGTATTTACATCCAAATCAGGTGAACGGTGTAGGAATTACAACAGTTTGCATATGTGCCTCCCACTTGTTGAGGAACCAAAAGTAATGGGACAATTGGCTTCTCAGCTGTTCCATGGCCAGGTGTGTGTTATTCCCACATTATCCCAATTACAATGAGCAGATAAAAGGTCCAGAGTTCATTTCAAGTGTGCTATTTGCATTTGGAATCTGTTGCTGTCAACTCTCAAGATGAGATCCAAAGAGCTGTCACTTTCAGTGAAGCAGGCCATCATTAGGCTGAAAAAACACAACAAACTGTCACGGAACCATGAACCAGACGTACAACAAGAGATAAGTGAAAATAAGAAGGCTTTATTGAAAATAAAGCAAAAGTCCAAACGGATGGTGAAACCGAGCAGAGTCTTTGCGAAGCCAGAGGTCAGGAACCAGAAGGGTAGTCAGACGAAGCCAGGATCAGGAACCAGCAGGGTAGTCAGACGAAGCCAGGATCAGGAACCAGCAGGGTAGTCAGACGAAGCCAGGATCAGGAACCAGCAGGGTAGTCAGACGAAGCCAGGATCAGGAACCAGAAGCAGCAGCAGTCTTAGAAGCATGTGAACACAAGAGGACCAAGCAAGGAACTGAAGCCACAGCCCTCATATATATATGAGCTAGGCATCCAGCTCCTCCCAGGGGAAGGAGGAGCCGCAGGGTGGAAGGCTACAAGAAACCCAGAAACCAAGATGGCCGCCAGCACATGTCAAACGAAGGAGAGCAGCAAGCAGGTAAGACCATGACAGTACCTCCCCCTCAAGGGCCCCTCCTCCGCGGAGCACAAAACGGTTTCTGAGGGAAGCGTGCGTGGAAGGCTCGGAGCAAGGCAGGAGCATGGACATCTGCGGAGGGAACCCAGGAACGCTCCTCTGGACCATAACCACGCCAATGGACCAAAAACTGCAACCGACCGCGGACCAGGCGTGAGTCCAGGATATTGCTCACCTCATATTCCTCACGATTGCCCACTTGGACCGGACGAGGCCGAGGAACCGAGGAAGTGAAACGATTACACACCAGAGGCTTCAACAGGGAGACATGAAACACGTTGGAGATCCGCATGCCAGGAGGAAGCGCAAGGGCATAGGCTACCGGGTTTACCCTGCGAAGCACTCGGAAGGGACCAACAAAGCGAGGCGCCAGCTTGGGAGTGGGCACTCGAAGGTTGAGGTTGCGGGTGGACAACCATACACGGTCTCCGACCTGGTAGGAAGGAGCAGGCGCTCGTCTGCGATCAGCCTGGAGTCTCTGGCGCTGCGCAGAGACCTCAAGGGACTTCTGGATCTGTACCCAAGAAGCACGTAGGACGGAAAGGTGATCCTCCACAGCCGGAATATCCTGGGGAGAGAATACCTCCGGTAACACGGCAGGTTGGAACCCATAATTGGCCATGAAGGGAGACGTCCCAGAGGAAGAGTTCACCGCCGTGTTCCTGGCAAACTCAGCCCAAGGCAGGAGGTCAACCCAATTGTCTTGGTGATCGGAGACATAGCAACGAAGGAATTGCTCCAAGGCCTGATTGGATCGTTCTGCGGCCCCATTGGACTGAGGGTGGTAGGCCGAGGAGAAGGAGAGATGAATCCCCAACTGGGAGCAAAAGGCGCGCCAGAACCTGGACACAAACTGACTCCCCCGATCCGACACAATCTCCTTAGGCAAACCGTGCAACCGGAAGACCTCCCTGGCAAAAATCGTGGCCAACTCTTGTGCAGAGGGTAACTTCTTGAGAGGAACACAGTGGCACATTTTGGAAAACCGATCCACAATCATGAGAATGACCGTATGGCCTCGGGATGCAGGGAGGTCCACAATGAAATCCATCCCCAGGTGTGACCATGGGCGCTCCCCGGTGGCTATGGGTTGCAGAAGGCCCAACGGAAGGTGCCGAGGGGACTTACTCTGGGCACAAACGGAGCATGCCGCTACATATGCGGCGATGTCGGAACGTAGGGAAGGCCACCAAAACAGACGTGAAACAGCCCAGGACAGCTGATTCTTTCCAGGATGCCCCGCGGTCTTGGAGTTATGGTAGGTTCGCAACAACCGAGTGCGCAACTCCTCAGGCACAAAACATCTGCCGTTGGGTCTCCCAGAGGGAGCACCAGATTGAGCCGCCAAAATCTGCTCACCCAGGGGAGAGGCCAGGCTGGTGCGAATGGCGGCCAGGATCTGATTCGGAGGTATGACCGAAGTCGGAATCGACTCCTCCCTGGACAGCTCGGAGTACTGCCGTGATAAGGCATCCGCCCTGATGTTCTTGGAACCGGGTAGGTAGGAGACCACGTAATTAAAACGTGACAAGAACAGAGCCCATCTGGCCTGACGTGGTGTCAATCTCTTGGCCTCAGAAAGGTAGGTCAGATTCTTGTGGTCCGTCAGGATGAGAACCGGAACCACCGAACCCTCGAGCAAGTGCCTCCATTCTTTAAGGGCCTGCACGATGGCCAATAACTCCCTGTCACCAATCTGATAGTTGCACTCCGCGGAAGACAGTTTCCGGGAGTAAAACCCACAAGGAAGCAGAGGACCCTCTGGTGTTCTACGCTGAGACAGAAGGGCGCCTACTCCCGTCTCAGACGCGTCCACCTCGAGGACAAAGGGCAACCCAGGGTTGGGATGCGACAGAATCGGAGCCGACACAAAGGCGGACTTTAGGGCCTCAAAAGCTCGGATGGCCTCGAGCGGCCAGACCTGGGAATTACTGCCCTTCCTGGTCAGATCCGTGAGAGGCTTGGCCAGCATGGAAAAGTCCCTGATGAACTTCCGAAAATAATTGGCGAAGCCCAAAAAGCGCTGCAGGGAACGAAGACCACTGGGCTGGGGCCACTGTAAGACAGCCGAAACCTTCTCAGGATCCATGGAGAACCCCTCAGCGGAAATGATGTAACCTAAGAAGGTTACCTGGGATCGGTGAAATTCGCATTTCTCAAGCTTACCGAACAGCTTGTTCTCTCGTAACCGTTGCAACACTCGTCTGACATCCAGAATGTGGGCCTCCATGGATTCAGAATATACCAAGATGTCATCCAAATAGACTACCACACACTGCTGCAACAGGTCACGGAAAACATCGTTGATGAATTCCTGAAAGACTGCGGGCGCATTGCACAACCCAAAGGGCATAACCAAGGATTCGTAATGACCGGTCCTGGTGTTAAACGCGGTCTTCCACTCATCGCCCGCCTTGATCCTTACCAGGTTATATGCCGCCCTCAGGTCGAGTTTGGTAAAGACCGTGGCCCCTTTAAGGCGATCGAACAGCTCGGAAATCAAGGGTATCGGGTAAGCGTTCTTGATCGTGATGCGATTGAGACCCCTGTAATCGATGCAAGGCCTCAACTCACCGCCCTTCTTTTTCACAAAGAAAAATCCAGCCCCTGCCGGGGACGAAGATTTGCGAATGTGTCCGCGTGAAAGCGCCTCCCTCACGTACTCCTCCATGGCCTCATTCTCCGCTACCGACAGTGGATAGACTTTGCCACGAGGAGGAACGGCACCAGATTGTAACTCTATGGCACAATCGTATGGGCGGTGCGGAGGTAGGGCAACCGCGCGCACCTTATCGAATACATCCCGGTACTCCTCGTATTCAGGAGGCAACAGAGAGTCCGAGGAAGTACACAGCAACTTGACAGACCCATGGATGCAACTAGCCCCACACTGCGGTGACCACGAGAGGATCTCGACCGATCTCCAATCGAAAGTCGGATTATGCTTCTGGAGCCAGGGGTACCCCAAGACCACCGAGTAGTGTGGAGACGAAATAACCTGGAGGCAGACCGACTCTCTGTGAACGGCACCAATGGCTATCCCCACTGGAAGGGTCTCATGAGTCACGTGTGGCGGCAGAAGGGGTCTGCCGTCTATCGCCTCAAGAGCCAGTGGGGAACCTCGAGCCTGCAGAGGAATGGAATTGGCGGCAGCGAACACACTATCAATGAACAAACCACCAGCACCAGAGTCCACCAACGCCTGGGTCGTCACCGAGCCCCCGACCCAGGAGAGGACAACAGTGATCAGTGGTTTGTCAACACGGGAAACCGGGGACGAGGAGACTCCACCCAAGATCTGCCCCCGACAGGATCTCAGGGTACGAGTGTTTCCCGGACGGTTCGGACATGCCAACCGAAAATGCCCACCGAGACCACAGTACATGCATCGGCCCTCGCGTCTCCGGAGTGCCCTCTCCCCCTCGGACAGGCGAGCAAACCCCAGCTGCATGGGTTCACCCCCAGACAAGTCATCCCCAGGAGGCGTGGGAGGAGAGGGAGGCACGGGTGGGACAGCAAACGTAGGCACCAATCTGTTAGAAGACCTCCGCAGGTTCTCCTTAAAGGAAGGTCTCTCCCTGAGTCTGGTGTCAATCAAAATCAGGAAAGAAATAAGAGACTCGAGCTCAACTGGTAGGTCCTTAGCTGCAACCTCATCCTTCAAGGCATCCGAGAGACCATGAGAGAAAGCAGCGACCAGAGCCTCATTATTCCAGCCCACCTCTGCTGCCAGGGTACGAAACTCAATGGCGTATTCAGCTACGGATCGTGAACCCTGTCTGATGGACATAAGGAGCTTCGCAGCAGAGGCAGCACGAGCCGGCACATCGAATACCTTCCGAAGAGAAGCAACAAAACCGGAAAACTCGGCAACCACCGGATTGTTGTTCTCCCATAAAGGGCTGGCCCAGGCCAAGGCCTTGTCCGAGAGCAGCGAGATCAAGAAGCCCACCTTTGATCTCTCAGTAGGAAAGGCATGTGGCAGCAACTCGAAATAAATGCCCACCTGGTTAAGGAAACCTCGGCACTGAGTTGGCTCTCCCCCAAAGCGCTGTGGAAGAGGGGCAGAACCGGTCATACCCCGAAACACCGCAGGCGCAACAGGTGTCGGGGTAGACTCTGGCGCAACAACCGGAGCGGCAGTAGGAGCGAGCCCAGGAGCGACAACCGACCCATCGGCAACAGGAGCGAAATGAGCCGTGCGTTCAAGCAGGGTTTGCAACGCCACAGCGAACCGACCCAACAGGTGATCCTGCTGATCAAGTCTGGCAACCAGCGTGGGTAGCGAGGATGGCCCTGTACCGTCAGAATTCATGGCTTGGTCCTAATGTCACGGAACCATGAACCAGACGTACAACAAGAGATAAGTGAAAATAAGAAGGCTTTATTGAAAATAAAGCAAAAGTCCAAACGGATGGTGAAACCGAGCAGAGTCTTTGCGAAGCCAGAGGTCAGGAACCAGAAGGGTAGTCAGACGAAGCCAGGATCAGGAACCAGCAGGGTAGTCAGACGAAGCCAGGATCAGGAACCAGCAGGGTAGTCAGACGAAGCCAGGATCAGGAACCAGCAGGGTAGTCAGACGAAGCCAGGATCAGGAACCAGAAGCAGCAGCAGTCTTAGAAGCATGTGAACACAAGAGGACCAAGCAAGGAACTGAAGCCACAGCCCTCATATATATATGAGCTAGGCATCCAGCTCCTCCCAGGGGAAGGAGGAGCCGCAGGGTGGAAGGCTACAAGAAACCCAGAAACCAAGATGGCCGCCAGCACATGTCAAACGAAGGAGAGCAGCAAGCAGGTAAGACCATGACACAAACCCATCAGAGAGATAGCAAAAACATTAGGCGTGGCCCAAACAACTGTTTGGAACATTCTTAAAAAGAAGGAACGCACCGGTGAGCTCAGCAACACCAAAAGACCCGGAAGACCACGGAAAACAACTGTGGTGGATGACCGAATAATTATTTCCCTGGTGAAGAAAACACCCTTCACAACAGTTGGCCAGATCAAGAACACTCTCCAGGAGGTAGGTGTATGTGTGTCAAAGTCAACAATCAAGAGAAGACTTCACCAGAGTGAATACAGAAGGTTCACCACAAGATGTAAACCATTGGTGAGCCTCAAAAACAGGAAGGCCAGATTAGAGTTTGCCAAACAACATCTAAAAAAGCCTTCACAGTTCTGGAACAACATCCTATGGACAGATGAGACCAAGATCAACTTGTACCAGAGTGATGGGAAGAGAAGAGTATGGAGAAGGAAAGGAACTGATCATGATCCTAAGCATACCACCTCATCAGTGAAGCATGGTGGTGGTAGTATCATGGCGTGGGCATGTATGGCTGCCAATGGAACTGGTTCTTTTGTATTTATTGATCATGTGACTGCTGAAAAAAGCAGCAGGATGAATTCTTAAGTGTTTCGGGCAATATTATCTGCTCATATTCAGCCAAATGCTTCAGAACTCATTGGATGTCGCTTCACAGTGCAGATGGACAATGACCCAAAGCATACTGCAAAAGCAACCAAAGAGTTTTTTAAGGGAAAGAAGTGGAATGTTATGCAATGGCCAAGTCAATCACCTGACCTGAATCCGATTGAGCATGCATTTCACTTGCTGAAGACAAAACTGAAGGGAAAATGCCCCAAGAACAAGCAGGAGCTGAAGACAGTTGCAGTAGAGGCCTGGCAGAGCATCACAAGGGATAAAACCCAGGGTCTGGTGATGTCTATGCTTTCCAGACTTCAGGTTGTAATTGACTGCAAAGGATTTGCAGCCAAGTATTAAAAAGTGAAAGTTTGATTTATGATTATTATTCTGTCCCATTACTTTTGGTCCCTTAACAAGTGGGAGGCACATATGCAAACTGTTGTAATTCCTACACCGTTCACCTGATTTGGATGTAAATAGCCTCAAATTAAAGCTGGTAGTCTGCAGTTAAAGCACATCTTGTTCGTTTCATTTCAAATCCATTGTGATGGCGTATAGAGCAAAAAAGGTTAGAATTGTGTCCATGTCCCAATATTTATGGACCTGACTGTAGTTTCTCCTGATCTGTTTACTACAGACAGTTTTTGCTACCAAGATCTGACCCGTACGCCCGGATACAAGGCCTACATTTCCTAGAATATTCTGTGGCCCTTCTATGCGGAACCACCACTAAGTTCTTGAAAGTTTGGTCAGCATGGGACACTCATCTCAACATTATAGCTCTATAGTTGTTGAGAGAAAGTCCATGATTCTTGTTGTTCTTACAAGGGTTCGATGCTTGTTCTTGGTTAATTTTTCCTGGACCACCATGCATGTCTTCTGTTCACCTAACATAAAAACTTAATAAAAGCTAAGTTGGAAAAAAAAGGGATTGGATCATCAGAATATGACCTATTGTTTAAACAGAACCACAAAATGCAGTGCAGTCTGCAGGCAGCATGTGAGAGCGCAGGAGGAGCTGAGCAGATTGATATATAGTTTTGTGGGAAAAGATTCAGTAAAATTTGTAATCTATACATTTATATTTTAGCATTTTCCACTTCCTGTATGAACAGCATTGGTACAGGAGGAAGGTGTTATCAGTGACTGACAGCAATGTGTGTATAAGTGTATATAAAGAGACAGCTGTCAGTCACTGATAACACCTCCTCCCCATACCAATAGCTATTCACAGGAAGTGAAAATGCAAAGATATAAATGTATAAATTACAAATTTTACTGAACCCTTTCTCACTAAACCATATATCAATCTGCTGGGCTCCTGATGCTCTATAACATGGTGCTTTCAGATTGCATTGTGTGGTGACCGGTCCTCTTTAAATCTAGTTTTTATCTTAATAAGCCTTAATGGCTAGGCATTTTTTAGCAACCCTAACGTTATTTATTTGATGGACTTCCAAAATTATTTTTGCTACTTTATTACATGACACCCAGGGCTTTTTATTAATTCTTGTTTTTCCTTTTTAGGTTTAATTTGGGGAAAACTGCAATTTTTTTTAAAAGTTGTTTTGTCAAACTATTTTTTAAATATACAAACTGCCAACAAAATAAATTATTGCAATGGTTTCCCTATTGTGTGTTAGTCGTTTTGATATATAATATGTACAGTATATAATTTTGCATGAAGAGGGCAATTATGGCGACAGTTTTGGTTGGTGTGTGAGTTTTTTTGTTTTTTTTTCTTAGTATTTTTTATTATATTTTTTTACTTATTTTTTTATTTATTTTTGGCACATTAAATGCACCTCAAGGGCTATTAAAAGACCTCTGGGGGCACACTGACACTTTTTTTTATTATTACTAAAGTGGTTCAAGCCTTCCCTGTGATACTGAAAATGATCTAGGCACTATGTAATCCAAAGAGGCTCTGTAAGATACAGTTAAACTGGCAGCCCCTAGTTGCAATTGCCGGGTTATGGGCTGATTCAATTTTTTTGCCTGGCTAGAATTAGAGACTAGTTCCTAGCAAGCCATGCTAGAGTGAAGACCGGTGTTGGTGTCCTCTGCCAAGTAGGTCTGAAAGAAAACACATTTCCTTAGAGCAAAGAAGCAACCTTGCTAAGAACTACCTCTGAGAGAAAGCATAGTAATTTTATAGATCATGCAGGCTGTTCTTGGATTGAGTCAGTAAAGGTAACACATGCTTATGGTTTTGGACTTTACTGCCCATTGGTTTATCGCTTCTGATGCCTGCCACACTTCTGAGATGGACTGTCCACCCAATCTAGGACTACACCCTGAAGACTGGGCACTGCAGATACATTTTGGGAACTGCACACTGGTGGTCATTTGGGAATATTGCTTGCTATTCTAGAGAGAGGCTCAGGGAGGACTACTACTATTATTGCCACCTTCTATGTATAGCCTTTTGGGAAAAAGCCTACTCTGTGAAATATTTCAGAACTGTGTCTGCTGCATGTATTTATACTGCGACTCCTATCATCTATTCTGTAGAGGAGAGACTTTATTTTGTCATAATGAAGTCGACTTAGTCTGTGCTCTCTATACCTGATCATTGTTATCCACCTTCTGTTCTACTGCCTTGCACGCTATTGCTCATCCCAACATCAAGGGGACCCTGGTCACCATGAGGCAGGAGATCTTCATTCACTGCACTTGTATCCTGAGGGAGAGTTGGAGTAGGATAAGCCACCGTGAGGACTACAACCACCTGCCACAAGGTCATGAGGAGCAGGGGTGGAGGATGGGAGTGGTAGTGGCTCTGACTGTGTGAATCACACTGGCAATCCTCACACTGATGATCCCTAGGGCCATGCCAGTGAAAGGAGGGTGCACCTTTTCTCCCCTTGGAGCACACCCTGATGTTGGGGCTCCTGCCTGATGATAGTAAGGGTGCCCTTGATGTTGTAGGTTTGGTGGGGGTGCAAAACAGAAGGTGAAGGGTGCAATGGCTGGTGTATGGTGCAGTAGTCAGTAACTAGGCCAAGGGTAGAAAATAAATGTAGAATGAGAGTTGTAGTACGTCCAATGGTATCAAAACACAGTTTCAACAATTCACAGTGCAGATCTCCCCAGATAGAAATATAAGTATTTGAGCAAGGATGGGAACAGAGTGCTCTTTCTTCTCTATCTTTCTAAAGTCTCTTTCTGCAGAATCTATGGCTGGAAATAATACTTTTGCAATGGTGGCTGTCATTTCCAACGGAGAGGACAGGGTTTAAAGGGAGTCTGTCACCAGATTGTGACCTTATAGACCGCTTACATAGCGCTCTAGCATAGCAGTCTATGATTCCAATGGTACCTTTGATGTTTTCTTCTGAAGTTCCCCAAGGCAAAAACAGACTTTTATTCATATGTAAATTAGGGCTCGCAAGTGCCCAGGGGCGGCGTTCACCTCGTTGGTGCCCAGGCTGTTTTGCCTCTTTTCGTCATATCCCCGCCCCAGCCTCTTTCTCTGCCCGCCCCGCTCTTCCTTTGCGTCCTCCTTCTCTGCAGCGAGATCCCGCGCCTGCACTATCTATTGCTTGGCCGGGGCATGCGCACTGTGATGCCCATTGTGGGCACGGCATCGCAGTAGCTACTGCGCATGCGCCGGCCAACGGCGAGAAACAGCGGTGAGGAGGCGGACCAGAGACACCCACAATGGTCATCGCAGTGCGCATGCCCCGGCCAGGCAATGGATAGTGCAGGCGCAGGATCTCGCTGCAGAGAAGGAGGACGCAAAGAAAAAGCGGGGCAGGCAGAGGAAGAGGCTGGGGCGGGGATATGACGAAAAGAGGCAGAACAGCCTGGGCACCAACGAGGTGAACGCTGCCCTGGGCACTTGCGAGCCCTAATTTACATATGAATAAAAGTCAGTTTTTGCCTTGGGGGAACTTCACAAGAAAACATCAAAGGTACCATTAGAATCATAGACTGCTATGCTAGAGCGCTATGTAAGCGGTCTATAAGGTCACAATCTGGTGACAGACTCCCTTTAAAATACTCACTGGTGATCTCATTAAGGTAAAGCAACAAAACTTTGATTGGTCACTAGCAGTGGCGTAACTACCGGGGAAGCAGGGGAAGCGGCTGCTTCGGGGCCCGGGCTGCCAAGGGGCCCGGCGCCCAGCTTGTGTGACAGTTTATTTTCAACTTAAATAGTTAATTAAAATGATCGATTCTCATCAGGGCCCCTGGATTCACAGCAGGCGCAGCGGCAGCGGCGGGCCCCCCCCCCCCCTCCCCCGTAAATATGTTGATCGGATCATGCTCTTTGTCTTTATTCTTTCTAATCTTATCTTACTGTCTCCTGTCCTGAAGTCTGCGCTGCGTGCAGGCTGTAGTCCCGCCCACATACTGATGAATGATTCAGACGCAGGGAGCTGCAAGTGAGTGACAGTCACAGCCTGACAGGTCAGCGGTCAGGTCACAGAGGGCGGGAGAAAACAGCCAGGAGGACAGGAGCTGCAGGCAGCAGTAGAGAAGAAGATGGCAGAGCGCAGAGGCAGACGAGCAGTGCACTGAGTGAGTCAGAGAGCAGCACCACGTCAGGTCCAGCAGACCAGCGCCCAGCCCAGAGCCAGAGTGTGAGTGTGGTAGTGGTACTACTACTAGTTAGTAAGTTGTAACTACTTTGTGACTGAGGTACTAATGGAATATGGCTACTGTGGGGGCTGGGCCTGGGGCAATAAAGGGGCATTGCTTGGCATAACTAGTGTGTGGAGTTGTGGACACTAATGGAATGGGCCTTGGGGAATAATAATAACATTTTACTGTGTGGGGGCAATAAGGGAGGCTGGGAGCACAACTACTGTGAAGGGGAAATAATAGAGCATAATAACTACTGTTTAGGGGTACTAAGGGGGGAATAACTACTGAGTGAGTGGGACGTCCGACGTTGTGTGGTGAGTGTAGGCGTCTTACAAGCCGCTGCTGAGGGAGGAGGGAGGGGTTGTGGGGAAGTTGCTCTGGGCATTCATAAATTTGCTCTGGCTGGGGCCCATACATTTCTAGCAACTGTCTGCACCTCCCTGTCCACTGTCTGAACCCGTGGGCCCTGGCCCTTATCTGTGCCCCCCTGCCTTTGTCTGCACCCCTGGCCCCTGAGTGCACCTCCCTGGCCCTTATCTGCGCCTCCCTGGCCTGTGGGCTGTGCCCCCGGCCCTTGTCTGTGCACCCCTCCCCCCGGCCCTTGTCTGTGCCGCCCTGACCTGTGCCCCCCTGCTTGCTGTTCTGCCATCTACTACTGCTTATTTTATTGCTCTTATATATGCATAGGGTGTGCGCTTATATGTGCCATAATAACCACTAGTACATGGCAGAACTGCGGGCAGAAAGGGGAGGCTGCCATGTACTGCAAGCTATAGACATTTTATATAAAGATAAATAAAAATAAATAAAAAAAAGACTTCACTATTAAAATATAAAAAATACTAAAAACATGGTTTTGGTGACCATAACCCCCCCTCCTCCCCAACACTCACACACACACACACACCCCAAGCAAAAAAAATTGAATAAGGGCCCATGCACACGACCATACGCCCTCTGAAACATTCGGTTTTTGAGATGCATTGATCGTGTGTACGGGAGCGCACAGCTTCGTAGATTACTAAAACGTATGATTATGGGACAGTAGTCTCGCGCGCAGCCCAACGCGCAATTAACCTATGATGCTGTGCGCTCCTGTGCACACAATCATTGCTGCTCTGGGACATATGGCTCGCAGCTCGCTCATGGACTGTATGTCTCGGAGGGCATACTGTTGTGTGCATGGGCCCTAACAATGATCAAAAAATTGAACACACCCCAAAAATGGTACCAATAAAAACTACAGTTCACCCACATAAATGCCCTCATAAAGATCTGTAGACAGAAATATGAAAAAATTATGGATATCAGAAAATGGTGATGCAAAGAAAAAAGTATTTTTCTGAAAGGTTTTATTTTAACCCCTTCTACCCCAGAGGCTTTTTTTCCTTTTGCATTTTCGTTTTGTGCTCTCTGCCTTCCCAGAGCCTTAACTTTTTTTTTCCCATTAACATAGTTGTATGAGGGCTTGTTTTTAGCAGGACAAGTTGTACTTTCCAACGCAACCATTTAATATTGCATAAAATGTAGTGGGAAGTGGAAAAAATAAAATTTTACCACAGTTCTATAGTTTGTTTTTTCACTTGTGATCTTGATTCTCCAGGTCAGTATGAATCTGGCGGATATCACATATGTATAGTTTTTCTTTGTTTTCTTCTAATAGTATATTTCTTATAATAGTATATTACAAGATATTTTTTTCTACCTTCTAGATTTCATTGCTTGGAGCAGTGCGTCGCCAGAACTTGAAGAGGAGAAGAGCACGTCAGTGAAGACTACAGTCCAGTGAGAAAGATCCCAACAAGGGTGAGTAAGGCTGGCTTTAGAGCTGTGGACCCGAGTGTCTCCTTCTCAGCCTCTACATTAGTAAAATTAGAGGAGGAGAAGGATGGACTTCCGTGGCATCCGGCACTGGCCGCCAAGCTATATGGGATTTGGACTTAGAATGTGCAGGGTGTTGGAAGAGGGCAGCAGCAGACTACTAAGAGAATCTCCTTAAAGGCTTTGTCTGTTTTTTTTTTCTATTCATGACCTATCCATACAAACGCTGCCTTCTCCTCATTGTTAACCTGCTTACCAACTGCAGTGAAGAGCAGTGTAATTGCTACTATGGCATCCACATTCACTTCTATGGGCCATTACCCTACTACTCACTTGGACAGGAAGGAGCTGTCCCATTGAAGTGAATGCAGTTACGAGGGTAAGCAGGCAAACAATGAGGAGAAGGCAGTGCTTGTATGCACTGCTTTCTCTTCAAACTGTTGATCAGCGGGTGGGCCGGTGTTATACAAATTATATAGGAAAAGGGTGGCGTGGCAGCCTGGTCTGGTCTAAATCGTGACTTGCCAAAGGAGTGGGGCTTACACAGGAGGAGGGAGGTGCGAAGCGCACTGGGGGGGCCCTTACAAATATTTGCTGTGGGGCCCAGTCACTTCTAGTTACGCCCCTGGTCACTAGGGGTAGTGTAGAGACCCTCATGGACTTATCCCCCTGAGGAATCAACTTGCATGTGTTGGGGTATCTGTATGTGTCATATTTGGGTCTGTATTATGTCTATTTATTGGTTGGACCTGGTTATTATTTATTATGTATGTACAGTGCCTTGCAAAAGTATTCACCCCCCCTTGACTTTTTTCTTATTTTGGTGCCTCACAACCTGGAATAAACATGGATTGTTTGAGGATTTGCATCATTTAATTTACAGAACATGCCCACAACTTTGAAGATGTTTTTTTTTTTTTTTTATTATTGTGAAGCAAACAACAAATAGGACAAAATAACAGAAAAAGTCAATGTGCATAACTATTCACCACCCTAAAGTCAATACTTTGTAGAGCCACCTTTTGGGGCAACCACAGCTCCAAGTTGCTTTGGATAAGTCTCTATGAGCTTGCCACATCTTACCACTGGGATTTTTGCCCATTCCTCCTTGCAAAACTGCCACAGCTCCTTCAAGTTAGATGTTTGCGCTTGTGAACAGCAATCTTTAAGTCTGACCACAGATTTTCTATTGGATTGAGATCTGGGCTTTGACTAGGCCATTCCAACACATTTACATGTTTCCCCTTAACCTCTTAAGGACACATGACGTACCGGTACGTCATGATGTCCTGGTACCTAAGGACACATGACGTACTGGTACGTTATGTATGGTTCCGATCACTGCCGCCCGGCGGGCGGTGATCGGAACCCAGTGCCTGCTCAAATCATTGAGCAGGCACCTAGGCTAAATGCGTCGGGGGGTCCTGTGACCCCCCCATGTCAGCGATCGCAGAAAACCGCAGGTCAATTCAGACCTGCGGTTTTCTGCGTTTCCGGGTTATTCGGGTCTCTGAAGACCCGATAACCCGGAACAGGATGGTGATGGTGGTGTGATTTCACCCCAGCAATCACCATCCAGCGATCCTGAGTGGTGATGGTGACATCACCTCTCAGGATCGCCACTGATTGGTCTGTGGGCGGGCCGGCGGCAGATTCAAAAGATGCAGGCGCTCCTCTCCTCCTCCTTTGGTGTTCCGGAGCCGGAGGAGAGAGGAGCTGCCTGCACGTGTCGTCCATCGGTGCCAGCATCACCCCATCTGTGCCCCCCAGGACCTGATCTGTGCCCCAGCACCCCCCATCTATCCAGCAGGTACATAGGGAAAGCATAGGGAAAGTTTGGGTTAGGCAGGGGAAAAAAAGGGAAAGTTAGTTTGTTCAACTTTGATTGCATCACCCTAAGTTGGGGTGTCTGGGGTCCACAGCACAGCTGTGTGACCCTAGACCCCCCCAGGGGTGCTGCCGCTTGCCCTCCCCCCCCCTTACTTTTTTGGGGTGCAGGATTTTTTAAAAAATTTTTGTGTACGCTGACTGTGGCCGGCACTCTTAGCATCCGGCCACTGTTAGCGAATCGCACACCCCACTGCTGATCAACTTCGGAGGGTTGATCAGCGGTTTTGATTTTTTTTTTCAAATTTTTTGCCCTTTTTTTAGTTAGTTTATTATTATTTTTTTGTTAGTTTTAGGGTGAGTTAGTAAACACCCGTGCCCCCACACACGCACACAAAATAAAGAGTTACACACACGCACATACACACGCAGACACACACTCCCCTATGGCCCTCCGGACGTTCTCGGCCGAGGAGGCATACGCCCAGCTTGCCTCCGACTCCGAGAGTCCCAGTGAGGACGAGGATGACCCCACATTCCTGTTGTCATCCGCGTCCTCCTCATCATCTAGCGATGATGATGAGCCCCCAAGGTGGTGGAGACGCCGCCAGGCGGAGCAAGTGGACCGCCATGTTAGGGACCCTGTGGCCCAGCCTGGTACGAGCAGCTCTGGGGCTTAAAGCCACCGGAGTACCCTGCCGGTGAACTAGTCTGGTGTAGCCCAGAGCGATACGAGCCCGTGATTCCTGATTTTGTAGGCCAATCAGGAATACAGATTTCCACAGTGGGCTACACTGAATATGACTTTTTTTTGTCATTTTTTCAGTGACCCACTGGTAAATCTGATGGTGGAGCAGACGAACCTGTACGCCCAACAATTCGTTGCTCAACACCCGGGCTCCTTTTTGGCCAGGCCCGGTGGCTGGACCCCGGTCAGTGCAGCCGAAATGAGGACATTTTGGGGCCTCGTGCTGCATATGGGCCTGGTCAAGAAACCCAGTGTCAGGCATTACTGGAGTGGGGACGTCCTATACCAGACCCCACTTTACAGTACGGCCATGACACGCTCCCGGTTTGAGGCCATCCGGAAATGTCTGCATTATTCCGATAATGCAGCATGTTCCCCCCGAGGTGATCCTGCCCATGACCGTCTGTATAAGATACGGCCGGTCATCGATCACTTTGGGGCCAAATTCATGGAGGCCTATGTACCTGGAAGGGAGGTCGCGGTTGATGAGTCTCTCATTGCGTTCAAGGGGAGAATCATTTTCCACCAGTATGTGCCCTCCAAGCGGGCGAGGTATGGCGTGAAGCTATACAAAATTTGTGAGAGTACCTCAGGGTACACTTACAAATTTTGTATATACGAGGGGCGAGATTCCCGGATTCAACCCCCAGAATGTCCTCCCACTCTGGGTGTTACCGGGAAACTTGTGTCGGACCTTATGCACCCACTGCTGGATAAGGGTTACCACCTGTACGTGGATAACTTTTATACGAGTATCCCCTTGTTCCAGTCCCTTGCCGCCAGATCCACGTCCGCTTGTGGGACCGTGCGGAAAAATCAACGCGGCCTCCCTGCCCTCCCCCTCCAGGTACTGTCCACAATTTATGGTAACGGCATCACCCCTGTCCCTGTGCGACTTTTGTACTATCCCAAAGCGCTGGCAGCACAGGGACATTCCTCCAGTTCTATGAGGCAGTCCTCAAGGCCCTGATCTTTTCGGACCGGGAAAGAGCAGGCCGGAGTACCTGGCCAACACTTTCCAGGTGTGGTCCCCATACTGGAAAGAAGGGACGAACCCAAGAAAGGTGCAGAGTGTGTCACAGGAGGGGGATACGGAAGGACACCACAACTCAATATGACATGTGCCCCGATCATCCGGGCCTCTGCATTATTGGTTGCTTCAGAGAGTATCACACTTCCATGGAGAACTAAATTTATATCCCAATTTAGCACTGACATCGGATAAAAAAACTGGTTCTCAGACTTGAAAAAAATGACACTTAGACTTTAAAAAGGATAATATAGTCAAAAACCTAAAAAATTGTAAAAAAAAAGTAGACTTATTAGGTATCGCCGCGTCCGTAAGAATCTCCTCTATAAAAATATCCCATGACCTAACCCCCCAGATTAACACGGTCAAAAAAAAAAACGTGCGAAAAACCGCTATTTTTGGCACTTTTCCATTTCAATCAGTTTTTTCCGGTAACAAAACAAGGGTTAACAACCAAACAAAAGTTAATATTTATTACCCTGATACTACAGTTTACAGAAATGCCACATTTGTGGTCGTAAACTGCTGTATCAGTAAAAGGGAGGCCGCAAAAGGAAAGGACCGACATGGTTTCTGGAAGGCCGATTTTGATGGCCTTTTTTATTGACAACATGTCCCTTTTGAAGCCCCCCTGATGCCCCCCTAGAGTAAAAACTCCCTAAAAGTGACCCCATCTAAGAAACTACACCCCTCAAGGTATTCAAAACTGATTATACAAACTTTATTAACCCTTTAGGTGTTCCTCAACAGTTAATGGCAAATGGAGATTAAATTTCATAATTTCAATTTTTGGTAACCTTGCCTCACAAAAATGTAATATAGAGCAACCAAAAATCATATGTACCCTAAAAATAGTCCCCCAAAAAATACCACCTTATCACGTAGTTTCCAAAATGGGGTCACTTTTAGGGAGTTTCTACTCCAGGGGTGCATCAGGGGGGTTGAAACAGGACACGGTGTAAATAAACCGGTCCATAAAAATCAGCCCTCCAAAAACCAAACGGTGCACCTTTCACTCTACGCCCCGCTGTGTGGCCGTACAGTAGTGTACGGCCACATATTGGGTGTTTCTGTAAACGGCAGAGTCAGGACAATAAAGATACAGTCTTGTTTGGCTGTTAACCCTTGCTTTGTTAGTAGAAAAAATGGGTTAAAATGGAAAATTAGACAAAAAAAGAAATTCAAAAATGTCATCCCCATTTGCCAATAACTCTTGTGCAACACCTTAAGGGTTAACAACATATGTAAAATCAGTTTTGAATACCTTGAGGGGTGTACTTTCTTAGATGGGGTCACTTTTAGGGAGTTTCTGCTCTAGGGGTGCATCATATTGGGTGTTTCTGTAAACGGCAGAGTCAGGACAATAAAGATACAGTCTTGTTTGGCTGTTAACCCTTGCTTTGTTAGTAGAAAAAATGGGTTAAAATGGAAAATTAGACAAAAAAATTAAATTAAAAAATTTCATCCTCATTTGCCAATAACTCTGGTGCAACATCTAAAGGGTAAACAACGTATGTAAAATCAGTATGTGAATTTCTTGAGGGTGTAGTTTCTTAGATGGGGTCATTTTTGGGTGGTTTCTATTATGTAAGCCTCGCAAAGTGACTTCAGACCTGAACTGGTCCCTAAAAATTGGGTTTTTGTAAATTTCTGAAAAATTTCAAGATTTGCTTCTAAACTTCTAAGCCTTGTAACATCCCCAAAAAATAAAATATCATTCCCAAAATAATTCAAACATGAAGTAGACATATGGGGAATGTAAAGTCATCACAATTTTTTGGGGTATTACTATGTATTACAGAAGTAGAGAAACTGAAACTTTGAAATTTGCTATTTTTTTTAAATTTTTGGTAAATTAGGTATTTTTTTGTGCAAAAAAATAAAAAAAAATTGACTTCATTTTACCAGTGTCATGAAGCACAATATGTGACGAAAAAACAATCTCAGAATGGCCTGGATAAGTCAAAGCATTTTAAAGTTATCAGCGCTTAAAGTGACACTGGTCAGATTTGCAAAAAATGGCCTGGTCCTTAAGGTGAAATAAGGCTGTGTCCCTATTGGGTTAAACCACTCAAGTGTTGCTTTAGCAGTGGGTTTGGGGTCATTGTCCTGCTGGAAGGTGAACCTCCGACCTAGCCTCAGATCACGCACAGAGTGGGACAGGTTTTGCTCAAGAATATCCCTGTATTTAGCACCATCCATCTTTGCCTCAACTCTGACCAGTTTCCCAGTCCCATCCCCACAGCATGATGCTGCCACCACCATGTTTTACTGTGGGGATGGTGTTTTTTGGGTGATGTGATGCATTGGGTTTGCGCCAGACATAGCGTTCTCTTTGATGGCCGAAAAGTTCAATTTTAGTCTCATCAGACCAGAGCACCTTCCTCCATACATTTTGGGAGTCTCCCACATGCCTTTTCGCAAACTCACAATGTGCCTTTTTGTTTTTAGCTGAAAGTAATGGCTTTCTTCTGGCCACTCTGCCATAAAGCCCAACTTTATGGAGCGTACGGCTTATTGTTGTCCTATGTACAGATACTCCAGTCTCTGCTGTGGAAATCTGCAGATCCTCCAGGGTTACCTTAGGTCTCTGTGCTGCCTCTCTGATTAATGCCCTCCTTGCCCGGTCCGTGAGTTTTTTTTGGGGGGCGTCTCTTGGCAGGTTTGCTGTTGTGCCATGTTCTTTCCATTTGGTTATGACAGATTTGATGGTGCTCCTGGGGATCATCAAAGATTTGGATATTTTTTTATAACCTAACCCTGACTTGTACTTCTCAACAACATTGTCCCTTACTTGTTTGGAGAGTTCCTTGGTCTTCATGGCAGTGTTTGGTTAGTGATGCCTCTTGCTTAGGTGTTGCAGCCTCTGGGGCCTTTCAAAAAAGGTGTGTATATGTAATGACAGTGACACTTAGATTGCACACAGGTGACATCATTTCACTAATTATGTGACTTCTGAAGGTAATTGGTTGCACCAGAGCTTTTTATGGGCTTCCTAATAAAGGGGGTGAATACATACGCACGTGCCAATTTTCTGTTTTCTATTTCTAAACAATAGTTTTAGTTATATATTTTTCTCATTTTACTTCACCAACTTAGACTATTGTGTTCTGATCCATCACATAAAATTCAGATTAACAAAACATTGAACTTAAGGCTGTAATGTAACAAAATACAGAAAAAGTCAAGGGGGGTGAATACTTTTGCAAGGCAATGTAACTTGTACTGTTAGTATTTTGTGTCCATTTCTTGCAATTTGAGATTCTGACCCTACTAGACACCCACCCTGTGGATGATGTGCCCTTTGATTATATGTGTCTTTTACATAATGTTTCAATAAACATTGTATTTATTTTTAATACATTATTGCCGTGTGTTATTTTGATCAGTATTGATAGTTGCATATTAAGCACATGCACTTTACCCTTTGCAGCCCATTTTGTATATGTGTAATAAAGGTTTAATATACGTCATGCCCAAGTGTGAAGGGTGTGTCAGCAATGTCCCTCTCACAGCAGTAACATCTGTAGCTTTGATCAGCCAATACTTTACTCTCCGACTCCAATGCTTGGCCATGCAGATTCCAGACCTTTTTGGCTCTTTCCTTCATCATTCTTTTTTCTGAGTACTGTAGAAATGGTGAGGTGACAGGTCTCTAACTTTGATACAGTCAGATGGAATGGAGTGGAGCACATGCAGCAGCCTCCTCTCTCTTTCACTGCTAACACTCTACTAGCTAGACTGAGCTAGAGGTGGACCCAGGATCCACACCCATACCTCCTGATCTGGCTGAGCAAGGGTAAATAACCCTGTCTCATCCGTACTTACATATGCTAGGTACGTTTTAAAGCATGAATTAATTAAATTGCATTAAATAACATTATACAACATGAACACTTTGCAAGTACCCTGGTCTAGGTTACTGCACACCCTCATTGCCTCAGCCACAGCTCCCATCCTCTCTGCATACAGTATATGTGGGATGATTTATGTAGACAGCAGTGTATTCAAATTATCTTTAGACACAGAAAGGGCATCCAAGAATAGGTTCTGATCTGAGGGTAAAATTGCATTGCCGGAAATGATAAGCAAATGCAGCTGTGATGACATCTGAGCATTCTGCAGACACTAGGGCAGTCTTTATCCTCACGCGATCCTTCTCAGAAAGTTATCATATACATATTGTTTCATTTTCCCAGAAATCGCCTTAAGGTTTACTTGAAATGTACAGTCAAACAATTACTCTCAGCAGCATGTGGCTGTTCTTCTCTATCAGAGGGATTATGTTAATTTGAAGAATGCCCCCAAAAAATGTTAATCTCCTCCAGATGTTTTTAGCAGAACATTTTTTTTCCTGGCCCTTTTCCTCAAAGTAAATGCAGTCATATTTGGTAATATTTGTAAGGGTGTGCCAGTGAGTACACAGGGAACTGCCGAACTAAATCCAACCAAGTAGGAGCTTCATACAGTAGAGTGCTGATCCTGAACACTTATTTCAATGAGACCAATCAAATTTCCAACCTAAACCAGCTCTGCATAACCCCTTTTTATAGCTTTCACACTGAACGTCACATAACACTGATACCTTGCCGTATAGAACAGATCCTGGCTAAGTAGAGAAGAAAAACTCAGTTGGGATTGATTCTGACACAAGTGTGCACAAGACACTTACAGTTAGATAACCGCCCAGGATTATTGTGACCCTACAATGGAAAATCCCAATTTAAAGCAAACGTGTGACCGAAAAAAAATTCTGCTAGGTAAAACAAGATATTGTGATTGACGTTAGTCATGTCATGTAATATGGCAATGAAGCGGTATTATGAAGGCGTCATTTATTGTGGCCAAACACTGAACATTACTATGTATTGATTATTTTTTTTCACTATTGTCTCATATTTGGAAAGTCTGGGGAGTTGTACTTTTACTGGATTTTTATCCACTGAAATTAAACAATAAAGGTTACTATTGAATGACAGCAAGCAGCGACATGTGAAGAGAACAGTGAGCAACCAATACACAGCACAATTCCACAATCACTCGATCACACTACATAAAATTTTCTGCAACAGAATTCACACATAACCTAATCCTTTGGGAAGGATTCTAAATGCGCAGCATGTCAATTTATGCTGCAGAATTATGAAGTAGGCTTCACCTACTGAGTGTGGCATCCAAAGTCATGATTAAGGTATTGGTTGATATCCCGGGTCTTCCACTCTTCCTTTACCTACCATGTTCCACCTGTCCTCATTCCCCCCGGATCCCCTCACCATTATCCCCGAAATAACCACATAACTCCTCCAATGGATTTAATTGGCCACAGCAGCCATTTATTATAAACATAAATACATAACATAAATATATATATATAACATAACCACAGACGAAGGAGGTCCTGGAAGCCCCCAAATTGTCCACCTGCACAACCACACGGCAAATCCACCTTGCCTCCAGCCGCAGTATACTAGCTCGGAGACACCCGGTGGTGGATGCCTCACCACACCAAACAGGTAAGTCCCACCATGAGAGTCCAGCCCCCACCATAAAGGGGCCCTCTCAACCTCAAATCCTGATCCGTACTCCCAGCTTCCAGTACCTCCTGCCGCCACGACTGCCATGACATCACCTCCCCCTCTACCCCAACCGACCCCCCCCCCCACTTCCCACAACATATGGGAGGGTGGGTGGGAGTTTTTCACCTACTGAGTGTGGCATCCGAAGTCAAATCTGCAACAAAATAGGGTGAGTTCACATCATCGAATAACTGAAAAATAAAGAAAAAAAGTGGATCTGTTATTTTGAGCATCCGTTATGATCAGTTTGTATCACTTTGTGTCACTTCCCTTAGAGATCAGTTATTTTTTAGGGGAGAAAAATGGATGGAAGGGACACAAACTGATGCAAATTGATCGTAACATATGCTCAAAAAAAGACGGATCAGTTATTTTTAATGAAACCCTATGATAACTGAGCATAACTGATGCTCGAAATAACAGCCTGCCGGCAGAGAACAGCCTGGCGAGGTTCTCTGGAATCGGCACTGCTGGATACAAATGGAATGCCCGCCGGACCCATCAAATATAATGGGGTCTGGCTGAGATACGGCCGCATTTAATCATGTGCTCCACCTATGCAGATATCGTCCACATATCTTCCAATTCTTTTAAGCCAATATGTGTAACAACATTAGCAACATAAACACATACATTATATAGGATAGCTTGCAATGTTTTTTAAAAAAGATTATTACCTCAAGGTTACCATTAGGCGCTCCTTTAGGAGAGATACTTATACGAAACCTGGTGTCCTTCCTCCGAAGGCAATGAGAAAGGCGCTGTAGCAGGTCATCAATTGAGGGCACTGTCAAGATACATTTGTAAATATAGCTTTGGGTATAGTACGGCATATGCCCCACGTGTCATCCATGCAGAAGTTATGGGATGCAGCCAATAATGCCTTCTTACGCGCTGGCAACGCAGTCTTCTCCAAAGCAATCTCAGAATTAAGTAATTCAAAACAGAAACATCTTCTTCCACACCAAAGGACTTCATCTACATCCAACTCAAAATTTAGCAGAGATTTATGCTCTATACAGTATATAGAGAATGTCAATTCACTCCTATTCAGGTATGTCTACCAACAAGCGGCACATGCTGCTTGAGGGACACGTCACTGCTGAGACCAATCTTGGCTGAAATGAAACAAGTGAGCCCTGTCCATTTCGGAAGTTCACAAGTAGGAGTACGTAGCATGGCGAACGCAGCGGTGGAACAAAGGAGCTGGAACTAAGCAGCACAGAGCAGGTAAGTATGCTTCCCTCCACGTGTTCGGGTTGGGGTTGACTAAAAAAACTGTTATGCCCACCCATGCGGAAAAACCACAGAGTATTAAACTAGCAGCAAAATGTATGAGATTACACAAATGTCATGTACACTTTGCGGATTTTTTCCAAGCGGAAATTGACCTGCCGAGCGGATTTCAAATTATGTCAATTATGTTTGCGGTTTTAGCTGTGGATTTCGCCCTAAGGAAGGGTAAGATCTGCGGCAGAACCATATCAAATCTGCACCAAAATCCGCAGAAACACATATAAGCCCACACAGAAATTCACGCGGTGTTTGGGATGTGACCATGCTGAAGTCGAGTACCAATTAGGCCTCAGCTGCCTCTTATTTAACTAATGAAGACTACAGTGTAAAGTTGGTCTGCATTGTTAATGGTCGCGAGGCAACTTCAATACCACACGGCCATTAACAATACTGTACAAGCCTACAGAGCGGTCTCATTGGTTTAATTAGGCCCATATGACCGCAGCAGTACTTCATCGCAGCAAGGTCACAACCACGCCATGTGGTTGTACCCTTACAAAGCTGGGCAACCCCTTTGAACTGAAAGGCTCATATTTCCAATTTTGTCTGCCTCTGATGTTGGTGCTCTTTTTGATCACAGGGTATCATCTCATTTTTTTAACTGAATGCGCTAGAAAGAATATTTCCTTTCGTCCAGCTTGGCACTTTTTTCCGTGTAAAAGTGGACATGGCTGTACAGTGAGAGATTCAGAAAAGGTTTGGTCAGTTTTTGGCGCAAATTTCTGACGCAATTTATGCCAACTTGGCTTTGGTATAACAATGTTCCTGAGTGTCTTAACTTATTACAAGAAGTGCCAAATCTATCACACAGTATGTGGCACTCTGATAAATTTGGAGCATCTTGTGACTGCCAGGAGTTTATAGGCAGAATTGGTAATTGTTGGCCAATGTAATAAAATTCTACAGGAAAATGTTTTTATACATTTTCAAACTCTTCTTGACATCTGCAGACGTCGGGTCTTTAAAGATGGCGCTTGTTTAAGAGCCAAGAGGGCACCATAGCTGCTGGATGCCTGCTGTTTTACAGTGTCTGTGATCGGAGACAACTCTAATCATGGACATTTAAACCAGATTTAAACCAGATGCCATGGTCATTTGCAACCAAGACTGCCCTCTTCCCCTTTCTGATGAGATTGTAGAAGCCATTCAGTTGTCATGACAGCCTCAGACCTTTTGAAGAATCCCAGGGCTGACATAGAGAGGTTGCTCTTGAGCCCTGTCTCTGGCATCACAATTCTGTCATAGACTACAATAGAAGAGTATATTATTGTAGTCTATGGTATAAGTGACCCAACAATCGTATGTTTAAGTCCCCTAGTGGGGGCTAAAAATAAAGTTGAAAATAGTTTTTAAATCACCCCCCATTCCCCATTTTGCAAATAGAAATAAAAAAAAATAGGCATTATTGGTATTGCCATGTCCAAAAACACCCAAACGTTTAAAATATAAAAGCACTTAAAAAAAACAAAATTAGTAAATCACCAGTTTTGGTCGCTTTGTACCCCCCGCCCCCCAAAAAATAAAATAATAATAATAATAATAATTTTTGAATAAAAAAGGCTTTAAAAAGTCATACAAACTTTTGATATGTCATAGAGACATACAAATGTAGCAGAGATAACAGTCACACTTGGTGAGTTATCACATCTAGTTAACACGTTATGATCAGTGGAGGTCTGATTGCTGACCACAAATGATATTGCCTGAATACTTACATTGGGTGAGCACGTGTTCCTCTGCTTTATAGGCAGGACTGTTCCAATTTCATGACTCACTTTATAATTTTGCTTATAATGTGGACATTTAGAAGCGTTATGGCTTTTGGAACGCAAGGAGTGAAATACAAAAATGATAAATGGCTATGTCAAGAAGGGGTTAATGCAGTAGAGGCTGAGCCCTGGATAAATAACATCAGGTGCATGAAGTAAGCAGAAAATATTGTAGGGCGTGAACCCTGTAATTATATTGTTGTGTACATTGCTGCTTGTCGACTTGACAAGTTCTTTTAAAGCTGCAGGTTTCATTTTCCTGTAAATCACAAGCGAAGTGAACTTAACTTTCAGTTTCATTTTTCCAAGCCATCGAGAACCAGCAGCTGTCCAAACAGCTTTCCCAGAAAGGACTTGTATTTACTGTCACCCTGAACATCGTCCTTGAGATTTCAGCTTCTGGGTCTAAGGGTACCTGCACACAGTGTGGATTATGCACGTTTTTTCAGCGCAGCGGAAAAAACACTGCATCCGAGCCGCAGTATTTGCGACTTGGATGCGGACCCGTTCACTTCAATGGGGCCGCAAAAGATGCGGACAGCACTCCGCGTGCTGTCTGCATCCGTTGCTCCGTTCCGTGGTCCGCAAAAAAAATATAACCTGTCCTATTCTTGTCCGTTTTGCAGACAAGAATAGGCAGTTATATTAATGGCTGTCCACGACGTTCCACAAATTGCGGAACGCACACGGACGCCATCCGTATTGTGCGGATCTGCAATTTGCGGACCGCAAAACACACAACGGTCGTGTGCATGAGGCCTTATATAGTACAGGACCTGCAAAGTGTATGAGATTAAAAAAACCTCATGTACGCTGCTTTTTTCTTCCATGTGGATATTGATCTGTTGGTTGGATTGTGAAACACACAGCATGTGCAATTTGTGGTGCAGATTTCACCCTTTTCAAAGGAAGGACGAGATCTGTCGAAAATCCAAATCAAACGTGCAAAATTTCTGTTTTGAAATCTGCACTCTAGTGCAAGTGAACGCACATAATTTCCATGCAGATTTATGTGCGTTTCTTAAGCATATCTACATCAAAATCCACAGTTTCTAACAGTGGTTTTCAGTGCGGATTTGATGCGGTTTTGCCGCAGATCTCACTCTTCATTGGAAAAGGGTGAAATCTGCAGCTAAAACCTCAAACATAATTGACAAGCTGAAGATTTGGAAATCTGTACTGCGAGTCAATTTCCACAAATCTGCAAAGTGTACATAAGATTAGTGTAATCTCATACACATTCCTGGTACTGTAATATGCTGCGGTTTTTGTGCTTGGGAATCTGTGTGTATTCTGTATTCTGTCCAGTATACGGTAGGTATACCCTAAATCAGCGGTGCACAACCCTTGGCCCGCAGGCCATATGCGACCCCAGACCCATGGTTTGCGGCCCCTGTTCTGATGGGTAGAAACACAGCTGATTGTGCGATCAGCTATGTTTCTTCCTGCACTGTAGCAGGAACAGGAGCTGTCATTCATTGCTCTGCGGCGCTCTAGGAAGAAACATAGCTGTTCGCATGATCAGCTGTGTTTCTACCCATCAGAACAAGGGCCGCAAACGATGGGTCTGGGGGCCGCATACGGCCTGCGGGCCGCGGGTTGTGCAGTGTAGAGCCCTGTAATCACATGATCGCTGGGTGTGTTAGGGGCAGATGAGCGCAGAGCTGCAGGGTCAGTAAACCCTGATCAGCTATGCCTTTTACAAAGCCCCCCCCCCCCTCCCCAGCAGGCTGGTTTTCCCTGTAACTGGGGCTCCTTTGGATGCAAATAATGCAAAAAAAAAGTCTCTCATTGTCTCCCAAAGGTCTTTCAGTGACCTATTGGGAACAAATTATGTGGAAAAAAAAAGTAAGAAAATAAGTTAAATTATAAAAAAAATTGAAAACTAAATATAATTTTTTTTTAAATACAAATAAAATAAAAAATAAAATATTATGTGGCAAAAAATAGAAAATTATTACAATCAGTCAGATCTTCCAGCCGCCCCATATATTACTCCACTTCTCATCCACATCTCTCTGCCTATACACAATTTGCTCGTAGTTTTTTACCTTGTTAACTAAATTTATCCATGTATTTAATTCTGGACTGTGCCGAGCAAACCAGGTCCGACTAACCAAAATTCTAGCTAACAGCAGTATCCTGCCTAAGAGAATCTTTTGATAGTTATGGGTGCTCATTGTGGAAAACTCATTAAGCAGGAACACTTGTGGTTCAAAAGATATTCGTATTTTAAGTTTATAAATAAGGAAGTTATTAATACTATTCCAGTATTTTATGAGCTCTGGGCAGGTCCAGATCATATGGAGGTAGTCCGCACCTGAGGTGTCGCATCTAGGGCACTTGGATGAATCTCTTAGCCCACATTTATTTAGCCATGTAGGGGTAACATATAATCTATGGCAGATATTAAAGTGTACTAGAACATGGTTCAAGTTCTGGGAGAGTGAGCCTAATTTAGCAAAAATATTCCCCCATCCTTCTAATTGTATATTCGGACAATCCAACTCCCAGGCTTTTTGTCCTGGTGACTGTGTATCATAAAACCGTGCCTTAACTAATAGTTTATACACTGCTCAAAAAAATAAAGGGAACACTTAAACAACACAATGTAACTCCAAGTCAATCACAATTCTGTGAAATCAAACTGTCCACTTAGGAAGCAACACTGAGTGACAATCAATTTCACATGCTGTTGTGCAAATGGGATAGACAACAGGTGGAAATTATAGGCAATTAGCAAGACACCCCCAATAAAGGAGTGGTTCTGCAGGTGGTAACCACAGACCACTTCTCAGTTCCTATGCTTCATGGCTGATGTTTTGGTCACTTTTGAATGCTGGCGGTGCTTTCACTCTAGTGGTAGCATGAGACGGAGTCTACAACCCACACAAGTGGCTCAGGTAGTGCAGCTTATCCAGGATGGCACATCAATGCGAGCTGTGGCAAGAAGGTTTTCTGTGTCTGTCAGCGTAGTGTCCAGAGCATGGAGGCGCTACCAGGAGACAGGCCAGTACATCGGGAGACGTGGAGGAGGCCGTAGGAGGGCAACAACCCAGCAGCAGGACAGCTACCTCCGCCTTTGTGCAAGGAGGAACAGGAGGAGCACTGCCAGAGCCCTGCAAAATGACCTCCAGCAGGCCACAAATGTGCATGTGTCTGCTCAAACGGTCAGAAACGGACTCCATGGGGGTGATATGAGGGCCCATCGTCCACAGGTGGGGGTTGATCTTACAGCCCAACACCGTGCAGGACGTTTGGCATTTGCCAGAGAACACCAAGATTGGCAAATTCGCCACTGGCGCCCTGTGCTCTTCACAGATGAAAGCAGGTTCACACTGAGCAAATGTGACAGACGTGACAGAGTCTGGAGATGCCGTTGAGAACGTTCTGCTGCCTGCAACATCCTCCAGCATGACCGGTTTGGTATTGGGTCAGTAATGGTGTGGGGTGGCATTTCTTTGGAGGGCCGCACAGCCCTCCATGTGCTCGCCAGAGGTAGCCTGACTGCCATTAGGTACCGAGATGAGATCCTCAGACCCCTTGTGAGACCATATGCTGGTGCTGTTGGCCCTGGGTTCCTCCTAATGCAAGACAATGCTAGACCTCATGTGGCTGGAGTGTGTCAGCAGTTCCTGCAAGACGAAGGCATTGATGCTATGGACTGGCCCGCCCGTTCCCCAATTGAGCACATCTGGGATATCATGTCTCGCTCTATCCACCAACGTCACGTTGCACCACAGACTGTCCAGGAGTTGGCAGATGCTTTAGTCCAGGTCTGGGAGGAGATCCCTCAGGAGACCGTCCGCCACCTCATCAGGAGCATGCACAGGCGTTGTAGGGAGGTCATACAGGCACGTGGAGGCCACACACACTACTGAGCCTCATTTTGACTTGTTTTAAAGGACATTACATCAAAGTTGGATCAGCCTGTAGTGTGTTTTTCCACTTTAATTTTGAGTGTGACTCCAAATCCAGACCTCCATGGGTTGAAAATTTGATTTCCATTTTTAAATTTTTGTGTGATTTTGTTGTCAGCACATTCAACTATGTAAAGAACAAAGTATTTCAGAAGAATATTTAATTAATTCAGATCTAGGATGTGTTATTTTTGTGTTCCCTTTTTTTTTTTTGAGCAGTGTACAGTATATATTTGAAATCTTCATTCTTAAAGGTATCATCCCTATCCAGTCATTTAAAAAAGATGAACTATCTATATCCAGCACTATAGATATGTGATAACTACATTATGTGATAACTCTGTGAATGACTTAATCTCTCTATCCTTAACTACTTGTGAAATATAAAAAATTCTATTCTTTTGCCAAAATGTGTCCGCTGCAATACCATCTAACATCTGCAAGTGTACATTATGCCAAAGAGGCGTGAATGTAAGTGAGCCCTTTATCTTCAACCATGTTCTAGTAGTGGCCCACACTTTCAAAAGTAATTTTTTAATCTCTCTATAACCCCGCTCTTGGCTACTCAGTAGCCCAGATTCCAGAAGGGTAAATATATTATTATGGGCATAGCTCCCTACTAAGCTCCCTAGAAGTGCACTATTTTTTGATTAATAACACATCAGTAGCTGGGCAGCAATAAAATACCCTTTGAGATAGGGGAGATTTAGACCCCCATGTTCCAGTGGTTTATATAAATGTTCCAGTTTTAACCAAACTCGTTTTCTTCCCCACACTAAATCATTAATTATTCTTTCCATGAGTTTAAAATATTTATCTTCTATCCAGGTAGGTGTATTCCTAAGCACATACAGAAATTGTGGTAGTATCACCATTTTAACCAATGAAACTCGGTCCGCTCTGGATAGGGGAAGTCTCAACCATATCCCTATTTTTGCTCTAGTTTTTGTTATTAGGGGGATCAGATTAAGTTGGGCAAAATTTTCAACCCTGGGCGATATAATCAAGCCCAGGTATTGAAAAGTGTCAACGTTATCCAACTGAGTCACAAGGGCCTCCTTCTGAGGTAACGGGTCTATTAACATCAAACTGGTCTTGGACCAGTTTATAAGAAGACCAGACACCTCACCAAATGATTTAACCATTTGAATAGTTCTGGGGAGAGTTGTTTCCGTATGGTCTATAAAAAAAAGAACATCATCCGCATATAAGGAGATACGGTCTTGCGCTCCTAATGTTCCAAATCCTTTGATCTGATCATCCTGTCTAATGGCCAGAGCTAGGGGCTCAATGTAAATATCAAATAGCAATGGGGATAGTGGGCAACCCTGCCGCGTACCTCTATTTAAATCAAAGCTAGTGGTCAAGATGCAATTAAGACTCAGTTTCGCCGTGGGAGATCTATACAGTAATTTAAGGATGTTTATAAATCTTTCCCCAAAGCCCATCCTTATCAGAACCCTCCAGAGGAAGCGCCACTCCACCCTGTCAAAGGCCTTAGAGGCATCCAGTGACAGGATGGAGCGGGTAGTCTCCCCGGGGGCTTGTATATTGGCAAAGAGCCGATGCAGATTATGGGGCGTGCCCTTATTTTGAATAAAGCCATTCTGATCTGGGTGGACAATGGAGGAAATAACCCTAGAGAGTCTTGTGGCCAAAATCCTTGCGAGGAGCTTTACATCTGCATTAAGCAGTCAAATCGGTCTGTACGATTCCAGCTCTGAGGGGTCCTTACCTTTTTTTGGATTTAATATTATTACAGCTTCCATCATTGAGTCTTTTCCATATTTTCCCTATTCTCCTCCGTCTTATTTGTGTAGAAGGATTGTGTAGCTAAGGATGCTAGTTCTTCTAAGTTTTTCAGTTTTTTCCCGTACTCCTTTCTGAGGTTCTCAATATTACTGACCATTATTCCCCTCATATAGGCCTTAAAAGTGTCCCGTACCACCTGGATTTTTGCTGAGCCATAATTATTTTCCCAGAATCGATTCGTTTCATTTTGAACTGTATCGTGTTTCTTTATTACTGATAGCCAATAGGGGTTTAATCTGAATGGGGGTCTCTGTAAGCGTCTCTCCTGGGTCAAGCAAAGTTCAAGGAGTAACGGCAGATGGTCCGAGAATGACCTTGTTTCATATTTCATTCGGTTTAGGCTACTTTCACACTAGCGTTCGGGGCTCCGCTTGTGAGTTCCGTTTGAAGGCTCTCACAAGCGGCCCCGAATGCATCAGTTTGGCACCGTTTGTCCTCCGCTCAGCAGGCGGACACCTGAACGCAGCTTGCAGCGTTCGGGTGTCCGCCTGGCCGTGCAGAGACAAACGGATCCGTCCAGACTTATAATGTAAGTCAATGGGGACGGATCCGTTTGAAGTTGACACAATATGGCTCCGTCCCCCATTGACTTGCAATGTAAATTCAAAACGGATCCGTTTGCATTATCATGAACAAAAAAAATAAAATTATTTATTTTTATTATTTTTTTTTGTTCATGGTAATGCAAACGGATCCGTTCTGAACGTGTCATGGTCTTACCTTCTTGCTGTTCTCCTTCGTTTGACATGTGCTGGCGGCCATCTTGGTTTCTGGGTTTCTTGTAGCCTTCCACCCTGTGGCTCCTCCTTCCCACTGGGAGGAGCTGGATGCCCAGCTCATATATATAGGAGGTCTGTGGCTTCAGTTCCTTGCTTGGTCCTCCTGTGTTCACATGCTTCTAGACTGCTGCTGCTTCTGGTTCCTGATCCTGGTTTCGTCCGACTACCCTGCTGGTTCCTGATCCTGGTTTCGTCCGACTACCCTGCTGGTTCCTGATCCTGGCTTCGTCTGACTACCCTGCTGGTTCCTGATCCTGGCTTCGTCTGACTACCCTTCTGGTTCCTGACCTCTGGCTTCGCAAAGACTCTGCTTCGGTTTCGCCATCCGTTTGGACTTTTGCTTTACAGCTTTATTTTCAATAAAGCCTTCTTATTTTCACTTATCCCTTGTTGTACGTCTGGTTCATGGTTCCGTGACATTAGGACCAAGCCATGAATTCTGACGGTACAGGGCCATCCTCGCTACCCACGCTGGTTGCCAGACTTGATCAGCAGGATCACCTGTTGGGTCGGTTCGCTGTGGCGTTGCAAACCCTGCTTGAACGCACGGCTCATTTCGCTCCCGTTGCCGATGGGTCGGTTGTCGCTCCTGGGCCCGCTCCTACTGCCGCTCCGGTTGTTGCGCCAGAGTCTACCCCGACACCTGTTGTTGCACCTGCGGTGTTTCGGGGTATGACCGGTTCTGCCCCTCTTCCACAGCGCTTTGGGGGAGAGCCAACTCAGTGCCGAGGTTTCCTTAACCAGGTGGGCATTTATTTCGAGTTGCTGCCACATGCCTTTCCCACTGAGAGATCAAAGGTGGGCTTCTTGATCTCGCTGCTTTCGGACAAGGCCTTGGCCTGGGCCAGCCCTTTATGGGAGAACAACAATCCGGTGGTTGCCGAGTTTTCCGGTTTTGTTGCTTCTCTTCGGAAGGTATTCGATGTGCCGGCTCGTGCTGCCTCTGCTGCGAAGCTCCTTATGTCCATCAGACAGGGTTCACAATCCGTAGCTGAATACGCCATTGAGTTTCGTACCCTGGCAGCAGAGGTGGGCTGGAATAATGAGGCTCTGGTCGCTGCTTTCTCTCATGGTCTCTCGGATGCCTTGAAGGATGAGGTTGCAGCTAAGGACCTACCAGTGGAGCTCGAGTCTCTTATTTCTTTCCTGATTTTGATTGACACCAGACTCAGGGAGAGACCTTCCTTTAAGGAGAGCCTGCGGAGGTTTTCCAACAGATTGGTGCCTACGTTTGCTGTCCCACCCGTGCCTCCCTCTCCTCCCACGCCTCCTGGGGATGACTTGTCTGGGGGTGAACCCATGCAGCTGGGGTTTGCTCGCCTGTCCGAGGGGGAGAGGGCACTCCGGAGACGCGAGGGCCGATGCATGTACTGTGGTCTCGGTGGGCATTTTCGGTTGGCATGTCCGAACCGTCCGGGAAACGCTCGCACCTGAGATCCTGTCGGGGGCAAATCTTGGGTGGAGTCTCCTCGTCCCCGGTTTCCCGTGTTGACAAACCACTGATCACTGTTGTCCTCTCCTGGGTCGGGGGCTCGGTGACGACCCAGGCGTTGGTGGACTCTGGTGCTGGTGGTTTGTTCATTGATAATGTGTTCGCCGCCGCCAATTCCATTCCTCCGCAGGCTCGAGGTTCCCCACTGGCTCTTGAGGCGATAGACGGCAGACCCCTTCTGCCGCCACACGTGACTCATGAGACCCTTCCAGTGGGGATAGCCATTGGTGCCGTTCACAGAGAGTCGGTCTGCCTTCAGGTTATTTCGTCTCCACACTACTTGGTGGTCTTGGGGTACCCCTGGCTCCGGAAGCATAATCCGACTTTCGATTGGAGATCGGCCGAGATCCTCTCGTGGTCACCGCAGTGTGGGGCTAGTTGCATCCATGGGTCTGTCAAGTTGCTGTGTACTTCCTCGGACTCTCTGTTGCCTCCTGAATACGAGGAGTACCGGGATGTATTCGATAAGGTGCGCGCGGTTGCCCTACCTCCGCAACGCCCATACGATTGTGCCATAGAGTTACAATCTGGTGCCGTTCCTCCTCGTGGCAAAGTCTATCCACTGTCGGTAGCGGAGAATGAGGCCATGGAGGAGTACGTGAGGGAGGCGCTTTCACGCGGACACATTCGCAAATCCTCGTCCCCGGCAGGGGCTGGATTTTTCTTTGTGAAAAAGAAGGGCGGTGAGTTGAGGCCTTGCATCGATTACAGGGGTCTCAATCGCATCACGATCAAGAACGCTTACCCGATACCCTTGATTTCCAAGCTGTTCGATCGCCTTAAAGGGGCCACGGTCTTTACCAAACTCGACCTGAGGGCGGCATATAACCTGGTAAGGATCAAGGCGGGCGATGAGTGGAAGACCGCGTTTAACACCAGGACCGGTCATTATGAATCCTTGGTTATGCCCTTTGGGTTGTGCAATGCGCCCGCAGTCTTTCAGGAATTCATCAACGATGTTTTCCGTGACCTGTTGCAGCAGTGTGTGGTGGTCTATTTGGATGACATCTTGGTATATTCTGAATCCATGGAGGCCCACATTCTGGATGTCAGACGAGTGTTGCAACGGTTACGAGAGAACAAGCTGTTCGGTAAGCTTGAGAAATGCGAATTTCACCGATCCCAGGTAACCTTCTTAGGTTAAATCATTTCCGCTGAGGGGTTCTCCATGGATCCTGAGAAGGTTTCGGCTGTCTTACAGTGGCCCCAGCCCAGTGGTCTTCGTTCCCTGCAGCGCTTTTTGGGCTTCGCCAATTATTATCGGAAGTTCATCAGGGACTTTTCCATGCTAGCCAAGCCTCTCACGGATCTGACCAGGAAGGGCAGTAATTCCCAGGTCTGGCTGCTCGAGGCCATCCGAGCTTTTGAGGCTCTAAAGTCCGCCTTTGTGTCTGCTCCGATTCTGTCGCATCCCAACCCTGGGTTGCCCTTTGTCCTCGAGGTGGACGCGTCTGAGACGGGAGTAGGCGCCCTTCTGTCTCAGCGTAGAACACCAGAGGGTCCTCTGCTTCCTTGTGGGTTTTACTCCCGGAAACTGTCTTCCGCGGAGTGCAACTATCAGATTGGTGACAGGGAGTTATTGGCCATCGTGCAGGCCCTTAAAGAATGGAGGCACTTGCTCGAGGGTTCGGTGGTTCCGGTCCTCATCCTGACGGACCACAAGAATCTGACCTACCTTTCTGAGGCCAAGAGATTGACACCACGTCAGGCCAGATGGGCTCTGTTCTTGTCACGTTTTAATTACGTGGTCTCCTACCTACCCGGTTCCAAGAACATCAGGGCGGATGCCTTATCACGGCAGTACTCCGAGCTGTCCAGGGAGGAGTCGATTCCGACTTCGGTCATACCTCCGAATCAGATCTTGGCCGCCATTCGCACCAGCCTGACCTCTCCCCTGGGTGAGCAGATTTTGGCGGCTCAATCTGGTGCTCCCTCTGGGAGACCCAACGGCAGATGTTTTGTGCCTGAGGAGTTGCGCACTCGGTTGTTGCGAACCTACCATAACTCCAAGACCGCGGGGCATCCTGGAAAGAATCAGCTGTCCTGGGCTGTTTCACGTCTGTTCTGGTGGCCTTCCCTACGTTCCGACATCGCCGCATATGTAGCGGCATGCTCCGTTTGTGCCCAGAGTAAGTCCCCTCGGCACCTTCCGTTGGGCCTTCTGCAACCCATAGCCACCGGGGAGCGCCCATGGTCACACCTGGGGATGGATTTCATTGTGGACCTCCCTGCATCCCGAGGCCATACGGTCATTCTCATGATTGTGGATCGGTTTTCCAAAATGTGCCACTGTGTTCCTCTCAAGAAGTTACCCTCTGCACAAGAGTTGGCCACGATTTTTGCCAGGGAGGTCTTCCAGTTGCACGGTTTGCCCAAGGAGATTGTGTCGGATCGGGGGAGTCAGTTTGTGTCCAGGTTCTGGCGCGCCTTTTGCTCCCAGTTGGGGATTCATCTCTCCTTCTCCTCGGCCTACCACCCTCAGTCCAATGGGGCCGCAGAACGATCCAATCAGGCCTTGGAGCAATTCCTTCGTTGCTATGTCTCCGATCACCAAGACAATTGGGTTGACCTCCTGCCTTGGGCTGAGTTTGCCAGGAACACGGCGGTGAACTCTTCCTCTGGGACGTCTCCCTTCATGGCCAATTATGGGTTCCAACCTGCCGTGTTACCGGAGGTATTCTCTCCCCAGGATATTCCGGCTGTGGAGGATCACCTTTCCGTCCTACGTGCTTCTTGGGTACTGATGCAGAAGTCCCTTGAGGTCTCTGCGCAGCGCCAGAGACTCCAGGCTGATCGCAGACGAGCGCCTGCTCCTTCCTACCAGGTCGGAGACCGTGTATGGTTGTCCACCTGCAACCTCAACCTTCGAGTGCCCACTCCCAAGCTGGCGCCTCGCTTTGTTGGTCCCTTCCGAGTGCTTCGCAGGGTAAACCCGGTAGCCTATGCCCTTGCGCTTCCTCCTGGCATGCGGATCTCCAACGTGTTTCATGTCTCCCTGTTGAAGCCACTGGTGTATAATCGTTTCACTTCCTCGGTTCCTCGGCCTCGTCCGGTCCAAGTGGGTAATCGTGAGGAGTATGAGGTGAGCAATATCCTGGACTCACGCCTGGTCCGCGTCGGGTGCAGTTTTTGGTCCATTGGCGTGGTTATGGTCCAGAGGAGCGTTCCTGGGTTCCCTCCGCAGATGTCCATGCTCCTGCCTTGCTCCGAGCCTTCCACGCACGCTTCCCTCAGAAACCGTTCTTTACTCCGCGGAGGAGGGGCCCTTGAGGGGGAGGTACTGTCATGGTCTTACCTTCTTGCTGTTCTCCTTCGTTTGACATGTGCTGGCGGCCATCTTGGTTTCTGGGTTTCTTGTAGCCTTCCACCCTGCGGCTCCTCCTTCCCACTGGGAGGAGCTGGATGCCCAGCTCATATATATAGGAGGTCTGTGGCTTCAGTTCCTTGCTTGGTCCTCCTGTGTTCACATGCTTCTAGACTGCTGCTGCTTCTGGTTCCTGATCCTGGTTTCGTCCGACTACCCTGCTGGTTCCTGATCCTGGTTTCGTCCGACTACCCTGCTGGTTCCTGATCCTGGCTTCGTCTGACTACCCTTCTGGTTCCTGACCTCTGGCTTCGCAAAGACTCTGCTTCGGTTTCGCCATCCGTTTGGACTTTTGCTTTACAGCTTTATTTTCAATAAAGCCTTCTTATTTTCACTTATCCCTTGTTGTACGTCTGGTTAATGGTTCCTTGACAGAACGGACCTAAGCGTTTGCATTATAGGTGCGGATCCGTCTGTGCAGATACCAGACGGATCCGCACCTAACGCAGGTGTGAAAGTAGCCTTACAAGTCTTACATATTTTCTATTTATCAAGGCAAGGTCTATTCTAGACCTACAGTCAGGTCCATAAATATTGGGACATTGACACAATTCTAACATTTTTGGCTCTATACACCACCACAATGGATTTGACATGAAACGAATAAGATGTGTTTTAACTGCAGACTGTCAGCTTTAATTTGAGGGTGTTTACATCCAAATCAGGTGAACGGTGTAGGAATTACAACAGTTTGCATATGTGCCTCCCACTTGTTAAGGAACCAAAAGTAATGGGACAACTGGCTTCTCAGCTATTCCATGGCCAGGTGTGTGTGTTATTCCCTCATTATCCCAATTACAATGAGTAGATAAAAGGTCCAGAGTTCATTTCAGTTGTGCTATTTGCATTTGGAATCTGTTGCTGTCAACTCTCAAGATGAGATCCAAAGAGCTGTCACTATCAGTGAAGCAAGCCATCATTAGGCTGAAAAAAACAAAACAAACCCATCAGAGAGATAGCAAAAACATTACTCATGGCCAAAACAACTGTTTGGAACATTCTTAAAAAGAAGGAACGCATCGGTGAGCTCAGCAACACCAAAAGACCCGGAAGACCAAGGAAAACAACTGTGGTGGATGACCGAAGAATTCTTTCCCTGGTGAATAAAACACCCATCACAACAGTTGGCCAGATCAAGAACACTCTCCAAGAGGTAGGTGTATGTGTGTCAAAGTCAACAATCAAGAGAAGACTTCACCAGAGTGAATACAGAGGGTTCACCACAAGATGGAAACCATTGGTGAGCCTCAGAAACAGGAAGGCCAGATTAGAGTTTGCCAAACGACATCTAAAAAAGCCTTCACAGTTCTGGAACAACATCCTATGGACAGATGAGACCAAGATCAACTTGTACTAGAGTGATGGGAAGAAAAGAGTATGGAGAAGGAAAGGAACTTCTCATGATCCTAAGCATACCACCTCATCAGTGAAGCATGTTAGTGGTAGTGTCATGGCGTGGGCATGTATGGCTGCCAATGGAACTGGTTTTCTTGTATTTATTGATGATGTGACTGCTGACAAAATCAGCAGGATCAATTCTGAAGTGTTTCGGGCAATATTATCTGCTCATATTTAGCCAAATGCTTCAGAACTCATTGGACGGCGCTTCACAGTGCAGATGGACAACGACCCAAAGCATACTGCAAAAGCAACCATGGAGTTTTTTAAGGGAAAAAAGTGGAATGTTTTGCAATGGCCAAGTCAATCACCTGACCTGAATCCGATTGAGCATGCATTTCACTTGCTGAAGACAAAACTGAAGGGAAAATGCCCCAAGAACAAGCAGGAACTGAAGACAGTTGCAGTAGAGGCCTGGCAGAGCATCACCAGGGATGAAACCCAGCGTCTGGTGATGTCTATGCGTTCCAGACTTCAGGCTGTAATTGACTGCAAAGGATTTGCAACCAAGTATTAAAAAGTGAAAGTTTGATTTATGATTATTATTCTGTCCCATTACTTTTGTTCCCTTAACAAGTGGGAGGCGCATATGCAAACTGTTCTAATTCCTACACCGTTCACCTGATTTGGATGTAAATACCCTGAAATTAAAGCTGACAGTCTGCAGTTAAAGCACATCTTGTTCGTTTCATTTCAAATCCATTGTTGTGTTGTATAGAGCCAAAAATGTTAGAATTGTGTCGATGTCCCAATATTTATGGACCTGACTGTAGATTTACCTGCTTTACTGATGCATGAAAAGGCCCTTTTCCCCTGACCTAGATATCCCCAGACATCCTCAAACCCAGCCTCAGAACAAAACCGTGCCAAGGGAGACCCCTGAACAGGATTATCACCCTTGACACTCGTAGACACCCTATCCAATACAGGATCAATAACACAATTAAAATCGCCAATAATCAATGTTGGGCACTCTGGCCATTTATCCATGAATGATAGCAGAGAGTTGAGGACTGAGAAAGAGAATGGCGGTGGAATATAGACAAAGGCCAAAATGCATATCTTCCCCATCAACCTGCAGTATAGGAAGACAAATCTCCCTTGCTGGTCGACTGAGGATGCCCCGCACACAAAATCAATCGTTCTATGTATAAAAACAGTAACACCCCTAGAATAACTAGAAAAAGTAGAATGATACGTGTGCGCAGCCCATCCCCTGTCGACCGCCCTGGAGGTCTCCCCAGTGAGATGCGTTTCCAACAAACATACTATTGCTGGGAGATGATTCCGTGTTAGATCAAAAACCGCTTGTCTCTTTCTTCTATCCCCCAGACCCCGTACGTTCCAGGCAAGAATTCTAATAGACATTATAGGAAGCGGTTAAGTGTAGAAATAAAAATAAAAAAGACGCATCACAGCCCAGACCCCGCCCCCCATACAGGTAATCCACCACATATTGTAGCAGATCTCTCTCCTATGACCATCCCTCCCACACTCCCCCCTACTCGGCACCTCCCCACTAAGTAACAGAAAAAAGGATTGAGGGTATAAACCCCTTCTAGCAATTTTATTTTTTTTCCCCTCCCCTCCCCCCCTGTCTCTGCCCCCTTTTCTTTGGGGGGGTCAGGGGGGGAGAGGAGGGGGTGGACGCATCACAGGTTCAGGGTGGGGGGGAGGGGGGTTGGTCTGGGGGTAATAGGGACAAGGGGAAAACATATTGAATATGTGGAGTGCCTACTTAAATTTATTGTTCGTTGTAATATGTTTTGATATATTAATAAAGATAATTAAATAAAAAAATTTCAAAAATTGAAAATTATAAAAAAAAAAAAATGCCATAAAAATTAAAAACAAAAATAAAAAGGAAAAAGTGCAAAATAAAAGAGTGTTCACTGTCCCTCAACAGTCTTTTTATGAACCCTTGGGGGACATATTATGTGGCAAAAATATATTTAAAAAAGTAGAAAAAAGATAAAAAAAATAATAAAATACAAATAAAATAGAAAAAGAAAAAGAAAAAAAGTGCAAAATAATAATGTTCATTGTCCTCTAACAGTCTTTTATGACCTCTTGGGGGACATATTATGTGGCAAAAATATATTTAACTAAATAAGTAATAAACCAATTATAAAAAAATATATTACAATAAAATAGAAATAAAAGTAAAAAACAAAAACAAAAAAAAGTGGATTTTTTTTTTTTAAAAGTCATTGTCCCCCAAAGGTTTTTTTATGACGTCTTGGGGGACATATGTGGCAGAAATATATTCCAAATTATTTTTAAAAAAGATTAAAAAAATAATAAAATACATAAAAGAGAAAACACCAACCAAAACCATCTCCATTATCACCCCATTCATGTGAAACTATACATGTTATATAACAAAACGGTCAAGACAAAATAGGGAACTAATTATAATAATATATTTTATTTGCATATTTGAAGAATAAGGAGCTATAGTTTTAAAAAAAAAAACTTTTTAAAAATGTTTTGTACAGTTTCCCCCAAATATAACTAAAAATAAATAAATTATAAGGCCCTATGTGTCACCAAAAAAATTGTTGCAAAAATAATTTTGGTAGTCCAACAAATAATATAGTTATAACCGTTTGAATCACCACGTGGTCATAAAGGCCTTTTCAGACCTGGTCATTAAGGTGTTAACCAATGAGCGCTTTCGCTGCTAGTAAGGTAAACTGGGGGAAAGGAGATGGTAATAACCAGGGAGCGCCATCCTCTGCAGTGAAGGAAAGCGCTGATTTATGAATCGGAGGCAGGATGGACGGAAATGTTGCAATTTTTAGAGTAAAAATAATTTTTAACAAGTTCTTGCAGGATGGCCCTGAAACAAAAGATTCATAGTTACCTGCTTCCCACTGCTCTGGTCCTTTGCGCTGCCCCTATGGTCCGGTCCCTGCCCTGTTTACACCTGGCAGTGCATGGCCATGGTCACATGCACCTCTCCAGCCAATGACAGGCTTCAGCAGTGACATGCTGCTTGTGGCCACATCACCACTGAAGCTAGCTATTGGCTGGAGAGGTGCATGTGACCATGGCCATGCACTGCCAGGTGTAAACAGCGCAGGGACCATAAAATGGAGGCCATGGGCGCAGTGCAGAGGAAGAATAATGATGTAACCGTACATCATGAAGCCGCCTTTGTAAGGACTCATTTAGATGGGCAATTTTCACATCTGGGTCCCCTTTGAGTGTACAACTGAACAGTAACCCATTAAAGTCAATGGGTCAACTCACATGTGTTGTTCTCCCAAAGGACCATCGGTCTATGCAGAGGAAATTGCAGGCTGGACTGTTCAGCTCTGATTCTCCCACAATACTCTCTCAATCAAGTGAATACATCTGTGGGAACCAAAGAACCAATACATATGAGGCCCATTTAAAGACTTGTCTGTATTTACTGGCCAGAACATGGTGGAGTCTCATATTGCTAGTCTTGAAGAGCCCTAAAGATTTCTTCTCCAGTTCTTCTCAGCACACTGTTCTACCTCTGTATTGTAGATAAAAGAAACACCTTCTGTTTCTTTTTCTCCTGAAGTATGTGGAGTAGGATTACACCTCTTACTCACGTAACCTTTGTTAGACAAACATAACCTCTTTATCATATGCAATCATTCCAAGGCGTCTTCAGATCTTTTACCTAGTAACACAACACACTGAGCTCTACAATAGTTCTAGTTGAGAATGGATATAACGTCTGCAGAAAAGGGAGAAAACGAAACAGTGGTATCTGTTATTTGGAAAAGAGAAAATCTATGTCAAAAATTTCTATAGTTAACCACCTCAGCCCCCAGTGCTTAAACACCCTGAAAGACCAGGCCACTTTTTACACTTCTGACCTACACGACTTTCACCGTTTATTGCTCGGTCATGCAACTTACCACCCAAATGAATTTTACCTCCTTTTCTTCTCACTAATAGAGCTTTCATTTGGTGGTATTTCATTGCTGCTGACATTTTTACTTTTTTTGTTATTAATCGAAATTTAACGATTTTTTTGCAAAAAAATGACATTTTTCACTTTCAGTTGTAAAATTTTGCAAAAAAAAACGACATCCATATAGAAATTTTGCTCTAAATTTATAGTTCTACATGTCTTTGATAAAAAAAAAATGTTTGGGTAAAAAAAAAATGGTTTGGGTAAAAGTTATAGCGTTTACAAACTATGGTACAAAAATGTGAATTTCCGCTTTTTGAAGCAGCTCTGACTTTCTGAGCACCTGTCATGTTTCCTGAGGTTCTACAATGCCCAGACAGTACAAACACCCCACAAATGACCCCATTTCTGAAAGTACACACCCTAAGGTATTCGCTGATGGGCATAGTGAGTTCATAGAACTTTTTATTTTTTGTCACAAGTTAGCGGAAAATGATGATTTTTTTTTTTTTTTTTTTTTTCCTTACAAAGTCTCATATTCCACTAACTTGTGACAAAAAATAAAAACTTCTATGAACTCACTATGCCCATCAGCGAATACCTTGGGGTCTCTTCTTTCCAAAATGGGGTCACTTGTGGGGTAGTTATACTGCCCTGGCATTCTAGGGGCCCAAATGTGTGGTAAGGAGTTTGAAATCAAATTCTGTAAAAAATGACCTGTGAAATCCGAAAGGTGCTCTTTGGAATATGGGCCCCTTTGCCCACCTAGGCTGCAAAAAAGTGTCACACATCTGGTATCTCCGTACTCAGGAGAAGGTGGGGAATGTGTTTTGGGGTGTCATTTTATATATACCCATGCTGGGTGAGAGAAATATCTTGGCAAAAGACAACTTTTCCCATTTTTTTATACAAAGTTGTCATTTGACCAAGATATTTATCTCACCCAGCATGGGTATATGTAAAAAGACACCCCAAAACACATTCCTCAACTTCTCCTGAGTACGGGGATACCAGATGTGTGACACTTTTTTGCAGCCTAGGTGGGCAAAGGGGCCCATATTCCAAAGAGCACCTTTCGGATTTCACTCCTCATTTTTTCCTGAATTTGATTTCAAACTCCTTACCACACATTTGGGCCCCTAGAATACCAGGGCAGTATAACTACCCCACAAGTGACCCCATTTTGGAAAGAAGACACCCCAAGGTATTCCGTGAGGGGCATGGCGAGTTCCTAGAATTTTTTATTTTTTGTCACAAGTTAGTGGAAAATGATGATTTTTTTTTTTTTTTTTTTTTTTTCATACAAAGTCTCATATTCCACAAACTTGTGACAAAAAATAAAAACTTCCATGAACTCACTATGCCCATCAGCGAATACCTTGGGGTCTCTTCTTTCCAAAATGGGGTCACTTGTGTGGTAGTTATACTGCCCTGGCATTCTAGGGGCCCAAATGTGTGGTAAGTAGGTAAATGACCTGTGAAATCCGAAAGGTGCTCTTTGGAATGTGGGCCCCTTTGCCCACCTAGGCTGCAAAAAAGTGTCACACATCTGGTATCCCCGTATTCAGGAGAAGTTGAGGAATGTGTTTTGGGGTGTCTTTTTACATATACCCATGCTGGGTGAGATAAATATCTTGGTCAAATGCCAACTTTGTATAAAAAAATGGGAAAAGTTGTCTTTTGCCAAGATATTTCTCTCACCCAGCATGGGTATATGTAAAATGACACCCCAAAACACATTCCCCAACTTCTCCCGATTACGGAGATACCAGATGTGTGACACTTTTTTGCAGCCGAGGTGGGCAAAGGGGCCCATATTCAAAAGAGCACCTTTCGGATTTCACAGGTCATTTTTTACAGAATTTGATTTCAAACTCCTTACCACACATTTGGGCCCCTAGAATGCCAGGGCAGTATAACTACCCCACAAGTGACCCCATTTTGGAAAGAAGAGACCCCAAGGTATTCGCTGATGGGCAAAGTGAGTTCATGGAAGTTTTTATTTTTTGTCACAAGTTAGTGGAATATGAGACTTTGTATGAAAAAAAAAAAAAAAAAAAAAATAAGCATTTTCCACTAACTTGTGACAAAAAATAAAAAATTCTAGGAACTCGCCATGCCCCTCACAGAATACCTTGGGGTGTCTTCTTTCCAAAATGGGGTCACTTGTGGGGTAGTTATACTGCCCTGGCATTTTCCAGGGGCCCTAATGTGTGGTAAGTAGGTAAATGACCTGTGAAATCCTAAAGGTGCTCTTTGGAATATGGGCCCCTTTGCCCACCTAGGCTGCAAAAAAGTGTCACACATCTGGTATCGCCGTATTCAGGAGAAGTTGGGGAATGTGTTTTGGGGTGTCATTTTACATATACCCATGCTGGGTGAGAGAAATATCTTGGCAAAAGACAACTTTTCCCATTTTTTTATACAAAGTTGGCATTTGACCAAGATATTTCTCTCACCCAGCATGGGTATATGTAAAATGACACCCCAAAACACATTCCCCAACTTCTCCTGAGTACGGCGATACCAGATGTGTGACACTTTTTTGCAGCCTAGATGCGCAAAGGTGCCCAAATTCCTTTTAGGAGGGCATTTTTAGACATTTGGATACCAGACTTCTTCTCACGCTTTGGGGCCCCTAGAATGCCAGGGCAGTATAAATACCCCACATGTGACCCCATTTTGGAAAGAAGACACCCCAAGGTATTCAATGAGGGGCATGGCGAGTTCATAGAAATTTTTTTTTTTTGGCACAAGTTAGCGGAAATTGATATTTTTAATTTTTTTCTCACAAAGTATCCCGTTCCGCTAACTTGGGACAAAAATTTCAATCTTTCATGGACTCAATATGCCCCTCACGGAATACCTGGGGGTGTCTTCTTTCCGAAATGGGGTCACATGTGGGGTATTTATACTGCCCTGGCATTCTAGGGGCCCTAAAGCGTGAGAAGAAGTCTGGAATATAAATGTCTAAAAAATTTTACGCATTTGGATTCCGTGAGGGGTATGGTGAGTTCATGTGAGATTTTATTTTTTGACACAAGTTAGTGGAATATGAGACTTTGTAAGAAAAAAAAAATAAAATTCTGCTAACTTGGGCCAAAAAAATATCTGAATGGAGCCTTACAGAGGGGTGCTAAATGACAGGGGGGTGATCAATGACAGGGGGGGTGATCAATGACAGGGGGGTGATCAGGGAGTCTATATGGGGTGATAACCACAGTCATTGATCACGCCCGTGTAAGGCTTCATTCAGACGTCCGGATGCGTTTTGCGGATCCGATCCATCTATCAGTGCATCCGTAAAAATCATGCGGACATCTGAATGGAGCTTTACAGGGGGGTAATCAATGACAGGGGGGTGATCAGGGAGTCTATATGGGGTGATCACCACAGTCATTGATCATGCCCCTGTAAGGCTTCATTCAGACGTCCGGATGCGTTTTGCGGATCGGATCCATCTATCAGTGCATCCGTAAAAATCATGCGGACATCTGAATGGAGCTTTACAGGGGGGTAATCAATGACAGGGGGGTGATCAATGACAGGGGGGTGATCAGGGAGTCTATATGGGGTGATCACCACAGTCATTGATCATGCCCCTGTAAGGCTTCATTCAGACGTCCGGATGCGTTTTGCGGATCGGATCCATCTATCAGTGCATCCGTAAAAATCATGCGGACATCTGAATGGAGCTTTACAGGGGGGTAATCAATGACAGGGGGGTGATCACCACAGTCATTGATCATGCCCCTGTAAGGCTTCATTCAGACGACCGGATGCGTTTTGCGGATCCGATCCATGTATCAGTGCATCCGTAAAAATCATGCGGACATCTGAATGGAGCTTTACAGGGGGTGATCAATGACAGGGGTGTAATCAATGACAGGGGGGTGATCAGGGAGTCTATATGGGGTGATAACCACAGTCATTGATCATGCCCCTGTAAGGCTTCATTCAGACGTCCGGATGCGTTTTGCGGATCCGATCCATCTATCAGTGCATCCGTAAAAATCATGCGGACATCTGAATGGAGCTTTACAGGGGGGTAATCAATGACAGGGGGGTAATCAATGACAGGGGGGTGATCAGGGAGTCTATATGGGGTGATCACCACAGTCATTGATCATGCCCCTGTAAGGCTTCATTCAGACGTCCGGATGCGTTTTGCGGATCCGATCCATCTATCAGTGCATCCGTAAAAATCATGCGGACATCTGAATGGAGCTTTACAGGGGGGTAATCAATGACAGGGGGGTGATCACCACAGTCATTGATCATGCCCCTGTAAGGCTTCATTCAGACGACCGGATGCGTTTTGCGGATCCGATCCATGTATCAGTGCATCCGTAAAAATCATGCGGACATCTGAATGGAGCTTTACAGGGGGGTAATCAATGACAGGGGGGTAATCAATGACAGGGGGGTGATCAGGGAGTCTATATGGGGTGATCACCACAGTCATTGATCATGCCCCTGTAAGGCTTCATTCAGACGTCCGGATGCGTTTTGCGGATCCGATCCATCTATCAGTGGATCCGTAAAAATCATGCGGACGTCTGAATGGAGCTTTACAGGGGGTTGATCAATGACAGGGGGGTAATCAATGACAGGGGGGTGATCAGGGAGTCTATATGGGGTGATCAGGGGTGATTAGGGGTGATCAGGGGCTAATAAGGGGTTAATAAGTGATGGGGGGGGGGTGTAGTGTAGTGTAGTGGTGCTTGGTGCTACTTTACTGAGCTACCTGTGTCCTCTGGTGGTCGATCCAAACAAAGGGGACCACCAGAGGACCAGGTAGCAGGTATATTAGACGCTGTTATCAAAACAGCGTCTAATATACCTGTTAGGGGTTAAAAAAAACACATCTCCAGCCTGCCAGCGAACGATCGCCGCTGGCAGGCTGGAGATCAACTCTCTTACCTTCCGTTCCTGTGAGCGCGCGCGCCTGTGTGCGCGCGTTCACAGGAAATCTCGCGTCTCGCGAGATGACGCGTATATGCGTGACTGTGCGCAGCGCTGCCACCTCCGGAACGCGATCCTGCGTTAGGCGGTCCGGAGGTGGTTAAAGAGCAAATAAACTTTTGAATACATTTCTGTTAACATGTCCCTAATGCTCTAATAACACTTTTTGTAATATACTTTATTAATGGTTTTTGTATTTTTGATGCACTTTTCCCTCCCTAAAGCGCACATTTTACTGTGTGCTTAAAATCTACTTTTCAGTAGCAGTCAGCGGTTTACAGAGTACGGAGTACACATCTATAAGAGCTGATTCTTAGTTTAGTGGAGCCAGTGGCGACTCTAGGATCAATATATAGGGGGGGCACAGAAGATACACAGTCAAAAATGGGGGGGCACTAATAATTTTCACCAGCTATTCATACTACTGAAAAATACTAAAGCAGCCGCTTCAACCCTGACGCCGGGGTAATATAATTAAGGGGTATCAGGGTACATTGGGTGTAATATAACTGAGTAGGGCTATCAGACATTATAAAGGGGTAATATAGCTTCCATTACCCCTGTATTAGGTCCCTGATAGGATAGAACTCCTTAGTTATATTACCCCTGTATAATGCACCCTGATACCCCTTAGTTATATTATATAACTAAGGGATATCGGGGTACATTACACAGGGGTAATATAACTGAGGGGTATCAGGGTACATTATACAAGGGTAATATAACTGAGGGGTATCACGATACATTATAAATGTAAACCCAGAAATAACGAATGGCGAGTTCGGCCAATGGCAAACCCAGCTCTGCTACATCTTTACTATGTAACACACCCATGGAATTGTGCAGAATACTTTAATAGACTATTTGCAAAATTTACTCCAAGAAGTGCAGAGAACATAAGACTTCCATAAAATCCCCAGCGTCCATCCCTTTGTGTCTGCTTTAACACTACACCCAGCTCAACTTCACCACCAGAAAATACCACAAGGCAATTACTAAGACATCCTTCCCAGAGATGTCTCCGGTCTGTAATGACACCTAATATCCCCCCCATTATCCCGGCCCATGGCAGCTGCCCGGCCTCTGCTCTTTTCCATCAATAACCCAAAGAGGAGGACTTCCACCAGCTCCCTTCACTGGCTCTACTGGTTCCCACATTAATCTCCACTATGGTAAATCCAGGAGATGTGTCCTCATCGCCAGCTCCTGATGACAGAGCCCTTCATCGATGACCTTAGCTACAAAGTGTTAAATGTGACCAAGTGCAAAAGGGGAACATAATAGAAGATGTATCCGGCAATTCTCTATGATATTGGGGGGGGTGGACTTCCTTCTAAAAGTTGGGGGCAGACTACCATCCAATGGTGACAAATGTGTTAATCTGATGATTGCCAGCAGTGGCATACAGAATAGTATATATACAGTACAGACCAAAAGTTTGGACACACCTTCTCATTCAAAGAGTTTGCTTTATTTTCATGACTATGAAGGCATCAAAACTATGAATTAACACATGTGGAATTATATACATAACAAACAAGTGTGAAACAACTTAAAATATGTCATATTCTAGGTTCTTCAAAGTAGCCACCTTTTGCTTTGATTACTGCTTTGCACACTCTTGGCATTCTCTTGATGAGCTTCAAGAGGTAGTCCCCTGAAATGGTCTTCCAACAGTCTTGAAGGAGTTCCCAGAGATGCTTAGCACTTGTTGGCCCTTTTGCCTTCACTCTGCGGTCCAGCTCACCCCAAACCATCTCGATTGGGTTCAGGCCCGGTGACTGTGGAGGCCAGATAATCTGGCGAAGCACCCCATCACTCTCCTTCATGGTCAAATAGCCCTTACTTTCAACGTTTTCCCAATTTTTCGGCTGACTGACTGACCTTCATTTCTTAAAGTAATAATGGCCACTCATTTTTCTTTACTTAGCTGCTTTTTCTTGCCAAATTCAGTAGGACTATCAGCTGTGTATCCACCTGACTTCTCCTCAACGCAACTGATGGTCCCAACCCCATTTATAAGGCAAGAAATCCCACTTATTAACCGCCTCCGGACCGCCTAACGCAGGATCGCGTTCCGGAGGCGGCAGCCCTGCTCACAGTCACGCATCTACGCGTCATCTCGCGAGACGCGAGATTTCCTGTGAACGCGCGCACACGTTCACAGGATCGGAAGGTAAGCGAGTGGATCTCCAGCCTGCCAGCGGCGATCGTTCGCTGGCAGGCTGGAGATGCGATTTTTTTAACCCCTAACAGGTATATTAGACGCTGTTTTGATAACAGCGTCTAATATACCTGCTACCTGGTCCTCTGGTGGTCCCTTTTGTTTGGATCGACCACCAGAGGACACAGGCAGCTCAGTAAAGTAGCACCAAACACCACTACACTACACTACACCCCCCCTGTCACTTATTAACCCCTTATGAACCCCTGATCACCCCATATAGACTCCCTGATCACCCCCCTGTCATTGATCACCCCCCTGTCATTGATCACGCCCCTGTAAGGCTCCATTCAGATGTCCGTATGATTTTTACGGATCCACTGATACATGGATCGGATCCGCAAAACGCATACGGACGTCTGAATGGAGCCTTACAGGGGGGTGATCAATGACGGGGGTGATCACCCCATATAGACTCCCTGATCACCCCCCTGTCATTGATCACCCCCCTGTCATTGATCACCCCCCTGTAAGGCTGCATTCAGATGTCCGTATGTTTTTTACGGATCCACGGATACATGGATCGGATCCGCAAAACACATACAGGTGTCTGAATGGAGCCTTACAGGGGGGTGATCACCCCATATAGACTCCCTGATCACCCCCCTGTCATTGATCACCCCCTTGTAAGGCTCCATTCAGACGTCCGTATGATTTTTACGGATCCACTGATACATGGATCGGATCCGCAAAACACATACGGACATCTGAATGGAGCCTTACAGGGGGGTGATCACCCCATATAGACTCCCTGATCACCCCCCTGTCATTGATCACCCCCCTGTCATTGATCACCCCCCTGTAAGGCTGCATTCAGATGTCCGTATGATTTTTACGGATCCACTGATACATGGATCGGATCCGCAAAACACATACGGACATCTGAATGGAGCCTTACAGGGGGGTGATCACCCCATATAGACTCCCTGATCACCCCCCTGTCATTGATCACCCCCCTGTCATTTATCACCCCCCTGTAAGGCTGCATTCAGATGTCCGTATGATTTTTACGGATCCACTGATACATGGATCGGATCCGCAAAACACATACGGACATCTGAATGGAGCCTTATAGGGGGGTGATCAATGACAGGAGGGTGATCACCCCATATAGACTCCCTGATCACCCCCCTGTCATTGATCACCCCCCTGTCATTGATCACCCCCCTGTAAGGCTGCATTCAGATGTCCGTATGTTTTTTACGGATCCACGGATACATGGATCGGATCCGCAAAACACATACAGGTGTCTGAATGGAGCCTTACAGGGGGGTGATCACCCCATATAGACTCCCTGATCACCCCCCTGTCATTGATCACCCCCTTGTAAGGCTCCATTCAGACGTCCGTATGATTTTTACGGATCCACTGATACATGGATCGGATCCGCAAAACACATACGGACATCTGAATGGAGCCTTACAGGGGGGTGATCACCCCATATAGACTCCCTGATCACCCCCCTGTCATTGATCACCCCCCTGTCATTGATCACCCCCCTGTAAGGCTGCATTCAGATGTCCGTATGATTTTTACGGATCCACTGATACATGGATCGGATCCGCAAAACACATACGGACATCTGAATGGAGCCTTACAGGGGGGTGATCACCCCATATAGACTCCCTGATCACCCCCCTGTCATTGATCACCCCCCTGTCATTGATCACCCCCCTGTAAGGCTGCATTCAGATGTCCGTATGATTTTTACGGATCCACTGATACATGGATCGGATCCGCAAAACACATACGGACATCTGAATGGAGCCTTATAGGGGGGTGATCAATGACAGGAGGGTGATCACCCCATATAGACTCCCTGATCACCCCCCTGTCATTGATCACCCCCCTTAAGGCTGCATTCAGATGTCCGTATGATTTTTACGGATCCACTGATACATGGATCGGATCCGCAAAACACATACGGACATCTGAATGGAGCCTTACAGGGGGGTAATCAATGACAGGGGGGTAATCAATGACAGGGGGGTGATCACCCCATATAGACTCCCTGATCACCCCCCTGTCATTGATCGCCCCCCTGTCATTGATCACCCTCTGTAAGGCTCCATTCAGACATTTTTTTGGCCCAAGTTAGCGGAAATTATTATTATTTTTCTTGCAAAGTCTCATATTCCACTAACTTGTGTCAAAAAATAAAATCTCACATGAACTCACCATACCCCTCACGGAATCCAAATGCGTAAATTTTTTTAGACATTTATATTCCAGACTTCTTCTCACGCTTTAGGGCCCCTAGAATGCCAGGGCAGTATAAATACCCCACATGTGACCCCATTTCGGAAAGAAGACACCCCAAGGTATTCCGTGAGGGGCATATTGAGTCCATGAAAGATTGAAATTTTTGTCCCAAGTTAGCGGAAAGGGAGACTTTGTGAGAAAATAAATATATATATCAATTTCCGCTAACTTGTGCCAAAAAAAAAAAATTTCTATGAACTCGCCATGCCACTCATTGAATACCTTGGGGTGTCTTCTTTCCAAAATGGGGTCACATGTGGGGTATTTATACTGCCCTGGCATTCTAGGGGCCCTAAAACGTGAGAAGAAGTCTGGGATCCAAATGTCTAAAAATGCCCTCATAAAAGGAATGTGGGCCCCTTTGCGCATCTAGGCTGCAAAAAAGTGGCACACATCTGGTATCGCCGTACTCAGGAGAAGTTGGGCAATGTGTTTTGGGGTGTCATTTTACATATACCCATGCTGGGTGAGATAAATATCTTGGTCAAATGCCAACTTTGTATAAAAAATGGGAAAAGTTGTCTTTTGCCAAGATATTTCTCTCACCCAGCATGGGTATATGTAAAATGACACCCCAAAACACATTGCCCAACTTCTCCTGAGTACGGAGATACCACATGTGTGACACTTTTTTGCAGCCTAGGTGGGCAAAGGGGCCCACATTCCAAAGAGCACCTTTCGGATTTCACCGGCCATTTTTTACAGATTTTGATTTCAAACTACTTACCACACATTAGGGCCCCTAGAATGCCAGGGCAGTATAACTACCCCACAAGTGACCCCATTTTGGAAAGAAGACACCCCAAGGTATTCGCTGATGGGCATAGTGAGTTCATAGAAGTTTTTATTTTTTGTCACAAGTTAGTGGAATATGAGACTTTGTAAGAAAAAAAAAATCATCATTTTCCGCTAACTTGTGACAAAAAATAAAAAGTTCTATGAACTCACTATGCCCATCAGCGAATACCTTAGGGTGTCTACTTTCCGAAATGGGGTCATTTGTGGTGTGTTTTTACTGTCTGGCCATTGTAGAACCTCAGGAAACATGACAGGTGCTCAGAAAGTCAGAGCTGCTTCAAAAAGCGGAAATTCACATTTTTGTACCATAGTTTGTAAACGCTATAACTTTTACCCAAACCATTTTTTTTACCCAAACATTTTTTTTTTATCAAAGACATGTAGAACAATAAATTTAGAGAAAAATTTATATATGGATGTCGTTTTTTTTACAAAATTTTACAACTGAAAGTGAAAAATGTCATTTTTTTGCAAAAAAATCGTTAAATTTCGATTAATAACAAAAAAAAGTAAAAATGTCAGCAGCAATGAAATACCACCAAATGAAAGAAAAGGAGATAAAATTCATTTGGGTGGTAAGTTGCATGACCGAGCAATAAACGGCTAAAGTAGTGTAGGTCAGAAGTGTAAAAAGTGGCCTGGTCATTAAGGGTGTTTAAGCTAGGGGGGCTGAGGTGGTTAAACCTGACTTCTCCTCAACGCCACTGATGGTCCCAACCCCATTTATAAGGCAAGAAATCCCACTTATTAAACCTGACAGGGCACACCTGTGAAGTGAAAACCATTTCAGGGGACTACCTCTTGAAGCTCATCAAGAGAATGCCAAGAGTGTGCAAAGCAGTAATCAAAGCAAAAGGTGGCTACTTTGAAGAACCTAGAATATGACATATTTTCAGTTGTTTCACACTTGTTTGTTATGTATATAATTCCAAATGTGTTAATTCATAGTTTTGATGCCTTCAGTGTGAATCTACAATTTTCATAGTCATGAAAATAAAGAAAACTCTTTGAATGAGAAGGTGTGTCCAAACTTTTGGTCTGTACTGTATGTATATATATATATATATATATATATATATATATTTATAGTAAACTGTGTTTGGTGATACATTTTGATACATTGTATATACCTTGTTCCTCCGCAGCCTCCTGTTCTGTGCAGTGTCCTAGCGTGTTGCTGGTGTGACCATAGAGCCTGTGATCCCCTGGGTGCCATCACTTGGGTGACACTATAATTAAGCAGGGTGCACTGTCTGCTTTCACTACTCCTATGATAACACTTGTAAAGCAAGAGTCTATTAAGCTTCCCCCTCTGTACTGTGCATAGGGAGCTGGGATCATCTGAGGATCTACTGGAGCTGGAATGCAGATGGTTAATACCATAGGGGGGCATATTCAAGAGTAAGGAGGTCTCTGCAGATGGCACAGCTGCCATCCTGAACCCAACGAATTATGTAATATCACCAGGGCCAGTCAGGTGGATGTGCAAGTGATAGCATGTTGCAAGAGAATAGACCCATGAGCTTGCAATCTATACCCTCCAGCTGCATGCACTAATCTGCTCATTCCTAAAACACAGAGTTTACAATCTAATGCACCACAAGCATTAAAGCCACTTAGGTTTGCTGCCATGCACTTACATAACTTTGGCTGCTACATGAGAGATGGTGTCATTCCTCAGTGCCTTCTTCTTGGAGACAGGTGTGCCCATTCTTGATGAGAGAAGAGATTGGGGGCCACATCCGACCAGCCCAGGGTGGGGAGCAGCCACTAGGATGAAGCTGGAGGTGCAGAGGTGATGAGGAGCTGGAAGGGTGCTGCTCCCTGCCTGGATGGTGACTGAGCCTGAAGCCTGTGGAGCTCTCATTGATCGCTGCAGGAGGGTGGAGGGAGCTGCTCCTGCCAGGAAGCCTCCACCATGTTGTATGGGCAGAGGATGCGTGACCCAGTCCTCCTACTGACAGCATGGGCAGGGCCAGGTGCAGTGGTGACTCTAGGATCAATAGGACTCCTGACAGTCCAAGCTGGGGTCTAGCCCTAGACACTCAGTGTGGGCAGTGGGCACCTGTAAACAGGTCAGGCTCAGTGACAGCCGCTGGCTCACACTAGTGTAAGAACTTAGAACAGTGTCACTAGAGCTAGCAGTCAGAGTGACGCAGCACGCAGCAGGAGCAGAGAGAAGAACTCAGAACATGAAGGCACTCACTGGCAGGCGGCAGCAATTTGAAAAGTCCGTTCGCGCGGGCAGGCACGCAGCAGCGCAGCTTTACGTGTTGACGACCGTGACGTCAAGTCGTCAACTCGTCTCTGCGGCTGCCACACTCCCAGCAATTGCCCCTCCTTGCCCCCCTGTAACGACGCCACTGAGTGGAGCAGGCAGAAGAAGGAGCCGCTCCGCTCAGCTAATCCTGGCATAGCACATGATTACAGGGTACCCATGTGCTATGCCAGGAGTTAGTAATCCTCCGGGGGGCATGGGCAGGAGCAGCAATATACGCTCCTGCTCGCACTCCATGCTCTGCAGCCCCATTGATAAGATGTGTACTAAAAATACAAATATTAAAAATATCAAAAATACAATATTAACAATCAATATTAAAAATACAAAAACCATTAATAAAGTATATTACAAAAAGTGTTATTAGGGCCGAAGGGACATGTTAACAAAAATTAATACAAAAGTTTAGTTACTCTTTAACTATTTATATGCTGTTGCTTATACAGTGCCAACACATTCCGTAGTGCTGTACAGAGCCCTATCCACACTGGCGCTCCCAATACCATATCCCCATTCTCGGACACACATAAACATTTAGGACCAACTTTAGGCTGGATTCAGCCATTCTGATTTCTGTCTGAAAAACATATTTTACACTGTTTACTTTACTGGGTCTCTGTGCTGTGTAGGTGGAGTCCGGAAACTACCGCCATCTGAATCAGACCAATGTAAAGGGCCAATGATTGGGACAATTATAAGGAAGGAGCGTTCCTAGGAATGCTTGTTCCTGATAATTGCCCTGTATAAAGGCGCTGTCAATGAAAACTGCAGGATTTTATGTTTTTTGCTCAGATATAGAGATTGACATGGAAAATTAATAAATTCTTTAAAAAGATGTTAAACATAAAAACGTGATTTAAACAAAAAGTCATTTTCTGATGACCCATTCCTATTAATAAGGCCTCATGCACACGACTGTTCAGTTTTTTGCGATCAACAAACCGCGGATCCGCAAAAACCAGAATGTGAATGACCTCAGATAACAGCCCCATTATGAATGACCCCCAGACTTCAGTTTAGGCCTCTTTCACACAAGCCTGATGGATTTGGTCCGGATGCGTTCAGGGTGCGTTCAGTGAAACTCGCACCATTTTGCAAGCAAGTTCAGTCAGTTTTGTCTGCAATTGCGTTCAGTTGTTCAGTTTTTTCTGCGCGAGTGCAATGCGTTTTGATGCGTTTTTCACGCGCGTGATAAAAAACGGAAGGTTTACAAACAACATCTCCTAGCAACTATCAGTGAAAAACGCATTGCATCCGCACTTGTTTCCGTATGCAATGCGTTTTTCACTGAAGTCCCATTCACTTTTATGGGGCCAGGGCTGCGTGAAAAACGCAGAATATAGAACATGCTGCGTTTTTCATGCAATGCAGAACTGATGCGTGAAAAAAAACACTCATGTACACAGCCCCATTGAAATGAATGGGTCAGGATTCAGTGCAGGTGCAGTGCGTTCATGTCACACATTGCACCCGCGCGGAAAACTCGCTCGTGTGAAAGGGGCCTTAGACCACCTTGCTCATAGCAAATAAAAAAACAACTAATTACCTCACCTGCTCTAGATGCCGCTGCTTCTGCTCGCAGAATCCAGCACTCTTCTGTTCCTGCCACTCGCTCTGCTGTGACCCAGCATGCACAGCGTGAGGTCACAGAGCACTGACATCCTCACGCTGTGCGCAGTCACAGCATAGCCGACGGCAGAGGACCAGAAAGCTGTGACTACAGAGCCCGGGGAGCACTGCTTTCACAGCTTCCAGGTCCTCTGGTACTAATGAACGCTTCCATAATGGAAGTGCAAATTGGGCAATTGCCCAGGGCCTCCATCCCCAAAGGGGCCCCCTTCCATATGGATCCCATCCCCGCCATTCAGCCTCATAGATGCAGGTAACTGGACCTGAAGCCTATTGGGCAGTAGAACAGTGTTGACGGTCACAGTGACATCCACGGGTCCGCCTGCGAAGAGGTCTGTGACCCTCCTGTTCTTTATGATTATTTTATATTTTTCTCTTTATTAGTATTATTTTTCTTTCTTTTGTTCCTTCTTCTTAGTCCCCCTTCCCCCCCCCCCCCCTTGTTTTCTCCTCTTCCTTCTTTTTATGTCCCCAGCTTCCAATGGGGATTCTATCTATTTATATTGCGATCCTTGCCATTCTATTTATTATTGGATCGAAAATTATCTATAAATAAGTATCCTTAAGCTACAATTGGGTTTCCCTTATCATTTGTGGTTGTCCTTTTGTGGTTTGATATATGTGGGCAATTTAAAGGAATGTCCGGTGAATTGGTTTCCCCCTTGATACTCTCATTATCTGTCCTCCCCCTTTACCCAATTGGCTTTTGGGATTTCTGCCGTCCTGATATGTTCTATGTAAATATGTATCTTGAAACATTATATCTATCTAGAGTCTCTCCCATAGTTTGTATAATCTTTGACTAGTAAGATGTGTATGATTGGGGGGTACTGTATATAAATAGTATCCTGGCCGGACAGGGCTTAACAGTATATTTCTGTCCTGTATGGCCATACATCAATGTCCCTGATGAAAATCATGATGAATCAATAATCAAATGTATGCTCCTGATTGTGGAACGCATGGGGATATACTCATTTCTAGTTCTTGAGCCTGGCATCACTCCTAGATCTGTTCGGTGAAACACATGTGCGTTCCAGAGCTATTTCCTGTGTGCAGAGCTGCAGCGACTGACGTCATTTCCACTTTGGTCGCCGGCTCTGTACGTCATCTCCGGTTGGTGGAACATATGCGTTCCAAAGCGGCGTCCTGCCTGGACTGCTTTGTGATGTTTCTTTTAAGGTACCCCTCAATACTTATTTCGGTCAGATTATATATATTATACGGCTGATGGATGAGTGGGCTCTCTATATGAATGAGTTGGGGATTAACATTGGAGGTACGAGTGATGGGGTTAATTAAGGAGGAGGGACTAATCATGGGTTATAAGGCGCCAGTTTTTGAACAGACATGGGGACACCGGTCATCTTGAGCCTACATCCTGGGGCTTCTGTTCCTAGAGAGTCTCGATTGTGGGACACTGAACATAAAATCTCCATTGTGGGACCTTGTTGTTGGAGTATCATCCTCCTCTTCCACTGATGAACCAGTCGTGCTATATAACGGATGGGAAAACGTAACGTTGGGAATTGTTTGTGTTGTTTATTCTTCAGTATGTCCTTTTCGTATGTTGTTGTGCTCAGCTTACCATAGGATAGGGCTATCTAGGGTATACTAGATTAGGTACGAGGACAGGGAGCCCCTACCTTCAAGGGGTGTCCCTGGGCTTAGCCTACTTAGGGACTTACAGGGAATATTTTAGGTCTTTCATTGCATTTAATATATCAGATACAATATTGGTGTTTCTCAATCTCTGACACCATCTATAAAGGACCTGTGTATCATCTTTATCCCTGGACCATCTTTCGTTCATCATCTCTATCCCTCCATTCGGTCGAAAATCACCCTACCTGATGTGATTTCAGCTAACCGCGAGTAATTACTGAGTATCTTTAATACTGAGGACAACTGCATAGTAAGTCTTTGTATGTGTTGTCTTGACCCTTGGTACAGAGTCCAGCCGTAGGCCAGTTTTTATATGATTGTTTATTAAAAGGTATATTTTAGAATAATGGGAAGGTGTTCATGTCAATACTGCATCACAGATGGCACAGTGGAGAATGGTGAGTATTTTTATTTTTTTATATGTATATATCGGTACTATAGGGGGAGGGGTAGCATTATATACAGGCTCTGTAGCAGGGGCAAGCATTATATACTGGCACTACAGGGGAACATTATATACTGGCACTACAGGGGGAGCATTATATACTGATACTACAGGGGAAAGGAGCGTTATATACTGGCACTACAAGAGGGGTGTGAGGAATATGGATTAATATTTGATGTCAGCCATGTCCCCACACCAACCATCAGCTGTCAGATAGCAGAGGTAGTGAGCTCCACAGGGGGGCCCTGGTTCAAAGCCAGCAGATGGCTGAGAACCTCTAGCAGTCCACCAATGTTTACAACTTTTCACACTTCCGTCCAGTCAGCCAGGAACCAAATGATGTGACAGGAAGAATCTCTCAGCATGAGGTCTAGTCCATTCCCCAGTTCAATCAAATCTAGCAGACAGCATTAAACCGGCGATTTATAAGGAATTATGAATCGCCCGGCCATCACAGGCACAAACCGGATACATATTTGTGTCCCTGTGGCCCCGATGAACAGGCCCGTGGTCTTAATGTGGTGGTGGGAGGCCAGGGAAGGGAGATATACATATCTACCCACAGAAACCAAATAATGGTACCATGCTTGGACTCTACTGGTAGCCGGAACCCAGGCGGATCCATTGGTCCCAGAACCATCTCCCTGTGACCTTCTGGTCTGGAGCTATGAACCCTAAAGCGTTTTGTGGGTCATTTGCTGCCAGTCCATCAGAGGGGGGGTTGACCCCTCCCAGAGGCCGGGAGGGGAGGGGCCGGCTACAGGTTAAAAGGCTTGAGCCAGCAAGCGGGCGTGTCTTTCTCTGAAAGGGGGTCACATCGTGCCATGTGTTTGGAGAGACCAGGAAACTGCTGACATCACTGCCCCCACGTGACCGCAGCCAAGGACTATTCCACCATCATAACCCAGGTAACTGACTTGTACTCTGTGTAATCCTGTTTGCATCATATTACCTGTATTTGTAACCTCAGACCACTGTATATATTCCTTGTGTATATTGTGTTATCTAGTGTGCCCTTAAGGCGATTAAAAATATAATTTAATCTTGTGCTGTCTTGTATCTCGATCACAAATCCCCACGTCCGTGTTTCGGCCTAGCTATAAGCTACCGCGGGTTGGTTTCTCACCCTATATAATCCCGTTAGCGGGATTATATCAAATGAGAAGCTGGTGGCAGATTTGCCGGCACTGAGGAAGCGCTGTTTCACTGGGGCAGTGACCAGGCTCCCTCAGCTTGTTGCCTCTCTGTGCCCGTTTGGACAGGAGGAGTCGGTGTAAACTGTACCAATCTGACCTTACCCGCTCCTCCAGGAGGGCATAACATCACGCCTTGGTAACCCATGACCATACCGTAACTCATGAGCTCAACGTAGTTGACGTCAAGCGGGCACGAGGGGTGGTATCCCTCGCAGGGGGCATTATGCACTGGCAGTATACTGGCACTACAGGGTGGGGAGCATTATATACTAGCTTTACAGGGGAGGTGAGCATTTTTTTTACTGGCACTAAAGGCTGGGGAGCCTATATATACATCGGTACCTAGGAGGGGAGGGGAGGGGAAACATTATATACTGGCTCTTCAGTCTGGTTTGCTTTGGGCACTTAGAGAAGCAGAGCTGGGCACTTAGGAGCTGTTTTCCAGCAGAATAAAAGTGCTTTGCCTGGAGATGGAATACAGACACATAGTGCACACAGGTATGCTTGGAGTGTGTCTGCAATCTTCTGTGGTACAGTGCTCCTAGATATCTTGGTGAAAAAGAGGTGAGATACTCCCTTTAAGTGTTTATGACCTTTTAGTAACTTAGAGATAAGGTTTATTACTGTAGATGGCTGGCACAAAGTGAAAGTGAAAGTACGATTCACACAGCGAGACAAACAGTTAACCCTTTGTGACAGAACGACAAATTGAAAAAAAATTTTTTAGCGCAAAATGCAAATCGGAATAAAGGTGTACATAGCCTTTAAATGAAAGGGGGTTTCCAACGATGGTCTATACTTACCAATGTTTCATCACTAGGAATCCACTCCCCAAGCCAGGCCCCCTGACAATCAGCAGAATAAGGCCTCATTCACACGACCGTGTCCAACCGATTTGACTTAAACAGGTCCGAGATCCACAAGATGTGGCAAAGAATACATGTCCTATCCTTTGTGGGGCGGCCGCATGGACCCAGAAACGCAGAGAAGGGATTCCGTGTGCTTCTGAAAAACTCCTTTAAAGGGGTTTTCCGAGACTTTACAACTGATGACCTAGCCACAGGATAGTTCATCAGTATCTGATCGTTGGGGGTCCGATCAGTTGAGAAGGCAGCAGCTCTTACAATAGCGCCAAGGCCTTCTCTCAGCTTTTCCTAGGCCATGTGTCGCCATGTTCATCGGTCACATGGCCTAGGCGCAGCTCAACCCCATAGAAGGGAATAGGGTTGAGATCGATACCAAGCACAGCCACTATACAATGTACAGTGCTGTGCTTGGTGAGCAGAGAGAAGGCTGCGGCACTCACAGCAGCGCTGGTGCCTTCTCAAACAGCTGACTGGTGGGGGTCCCAGGTGTCGGACCCCCACTGATCAGATACTGATGATCTATCCTGAGGATAGGTCATCAGTATTACAGTCTTGAAAAACCCTTTTAAGTATTTAGCAGCACCTTCTGCAGCCTTTGCCTTGTCCCTCCCTGTGTGTCCTCCTCTGATTCATAGCATCTAATCTATGTATGAATACACATGATTTATAAAAGATAATGCCATGCACAGGTGTATAGTGATATGTACATTTTTGCTTTAGCAGACTTCCTTTCCTTAGGACCACCTATAGTCACCTTTACAGATAAATTCCAATCAAGCCAGGGAGGATGTCGATGATGATACATTTGTTGATTTGAATACACACAAGGTCTCCTTGACAACACTGCGTGTGAAATCAAAGGACATGTTGTCCCCAGAATCTTCTTCACCCCCTACACTGTCCTCTATCACTTCCACTAAGAGACTGTTCTGACCACTTAATATTTAAGCCAGGCCAACAGCTTAACGTGGTAATTGTATTCGAATTCAGGGACCTTGAGGTGAGCATTGCATTCAATTTTGTACATAGCTCGTATTTTAGGATATCCAGTGTGTTTTCTGCTGCCTGAGGCGAAAAGTGAAATGGCACCTTTCCCCGTGGCAATTTCTTAATCCAGCTCCTCCCGCATCCCTACTGCTAAAGGGACATTTCAATGGACATTACATACAGCAACACACAGCTTTTATATGCAGTGACGTCTCCTCTTTCCTCATCTTCTCCATTCAGACCAGACAACACATGACATCTTTCAGCCACATCTCGTCTCTGCAGAGTTTGCCACACAGACATCTTAGTTTCCTCACTTTTCCATCATTCTCACTCTACTGGTGCTCCAACATCATTATCCTGCTGCCTCCTAATAGTGTGCTCCCTGTGCTCCCCAATGCACTCAATTACTATACTTAATAAAAAAAACAGTGCCATACAAATATTCCCAAAAGTGATCCAAAGAGTCCCACCAATGGTACCGTAATAATTCTCTCAGAGTGTGCCTTCAATAGTAACAGTGCCCTCTACAGTGATAATGCTCCCTAGGAGTGCCACATTAGTAGCAATGCCCTCCATTTTGTGTCAAATAATAATATTTACCCCACAGTACCCCAAGTAGTAATAATGCAGATATAATACCACTTCCCCCAGTATTTATAATGGTCTCCTGTTGTGCACCCAGTATTTATAATGGACCCACTGTAGTGCCCCCAGTATTTATAATGGTCCCCTGTTGTGCACCCAGTATTTATAATGGACCCACTGTAGTGCCCCCAGTATTTATAATGGTCCCCTGTAGTGCACCCAGTATTTATAATGGCCTCACTATAGTGCCCTCAATATTTATAACAGCCCCACTATAGTGCCTCCAGTACTTATAATGACCCCCTTGTAGTGCACCCATTATATATAATGGCACCCTGTAGTGCACCCAGTATTTATAATTGTTCCCCTGCAGCGCCACTAGTTATAATGCCCCTAGTATTTATAATGGAACCCTGTAGTGCCACACAATTTATAATGCCCCTGTAGTACCCTTAGTATTGCCCTCAGTATATATAATGCCCCCAGTAGTACCTCCGGTATGTATGCCGCCCAGTATTATACTCAGTATAATGTAGACTGCTTCTCTCCCCCTCAGTCAGCCACAGAGTGACTGATCCACTGCCTCAGTCAGTCAGTTTGTGCCTGCAGCTAACAATTAGACAGCACAATGCTGCTGTGTGAGCATGAGCTACTGAAAAGGAGGACATCCCTGCGTCGGTCCAGTTCCTGCGCTGGACTGAGAACAGGTAGCCAGGAAACTGGACTGTCTGGCCTAAAACCAGATGTCTGGCCACCCTAATTGTTATACTGCCACCTAGGCTTCAGGCCTATGATAGTTAAAAGGGTTTTCCGTTTTCCTCTGGAAAGGTCATCAGTATCTGATCGGTGGATTCCGACACCTGGGACCCCCGCTGATCAGCTGTTTGAGAAGGCACTGGCACTTCTGTGAGCGCAACTGCCTTCTTGCAGCTCAGCAAGCACAGCGCCGTACATTCATTCAATTGGGGCTGAGCTACTCCTAGGCCACGTGACACATGAACGTGTCATCACTCGGACTAGGAAAAGCAGAGAGAAGGCCACAGCTTTCACAGGAGCGCCAGTGCCTTCTCAAACACCTATTTGACAGGGATCCTGGGTGTCCTACCCCACCGATCAGATACCGGTCATTATTCTGATGACTAGGGAATAGGTCATCAGTATTAAAATCTCAGAAAACCCCTTTAACGGCAGGGATGGGAGCCATAGGAACCCTCTCAGACGGGCCATGGTTGGGGTGCTGTCTGACCGACCTGTCAGGGGGCTCCATGCAATCGCGTGGTTTGCATGGTGGTAAAGGTTGCCACTGTTCATGTAAATGTATTTTAGTCTGTGAATACAAGACAAAGTATTCTTAACAATAGTCTTTTCATTGAACTCAATGGCAGGTATCTGGTTGCAGATCACTATTTCTCCTGCAGTAATATAAACCTGTATCTTTTCTATTGCCTTGCTGGAAAACACTTGAATCGAGCACACAGATAATCTATTGTTAAATGACATTTGGCTGGTTCAGCTGCCTACTTGTTTGAGTTATTCAATGGACTGCCTTTATGCATTGCCTGGGATCCCCTCTACACAACTTGTCAGAAGCTAGCATTTCTTATTGGCTTTCCTTGTTTATCATCAAAACATTTATTCAATCATATATGGACAATGACTTCAGCCCAAGCTACACATTGGATCAGAAATTGCACTTTCTATTATAAAATTGTGTTAAAGGAGTTTTACAGGATTGTTATATTGATGGCCTATATTTGGGAGCTGTTAACTGCAGCCATTCACTTCAATGGGGGCAACACTGCAGTTACCAGCTGTGGCCACTACACAATGGATGGAGCTGTGTAGTAGAATGTAGACTTTCCTCTGCCTATCTTCCTGGCTTTGATACTGAGGTGTATGATGGCTCCTGTGGGCCGTGGAGCCCCAGAGAGAGCTGAGAGAAGAGGGGACCTCTCCTTCCCCCTTACCTCCTCACTCCATCTCCTTCACCACTCCCAACTCTTAAGGGCTGTTTCACACGAGGGAGTCCATTGCGGGAATCACGCTCTGTGTGTGAGTGTGATCTCCGCTCTGGACTTGCAGGAGCGCACGGCATTATCATGATTTATAATGCTATGTGTCTCTGCATGGCCTTTTTTTCACAGAATCATAGTGACATACAGCTGTCAGTATGATTCTGTAGAAATAAGGTCAAGCAGAGACATATAGCATTATAAATTATGATAATACCTTGCGTTCCTGCAAGTCCAGAGCAGAGATCACACTCACACACAGAGCGTGATTCCTGCAATGGACCCGCTCGTGTGAAACAGCCCTAACTCCTCTAACTAGGCCTGAACTGCTCTATATATACTGTGGTGCTACCCCCATCTAGTGGTGAGATGTATGTGGTGCACCTAACAGCCTGGTAAAAAGGGATTTCACATGTTAATACAATACAGCATGATATTACAGAAGACAACAAAAAGCTTTTGCAGTTCCCGCATAAGCTAGTGGGACGCTGCAAGTTTCTGGTCAGTATTTTGCATCAGTATTTGTAAGTCAAAACCAAAAGTGGAACCTACACTGAGAAAAAATGTAATTGAAATATTTGTACCTCTTCCATGTCTGGAACCAAGGACGTAACAAGTAAAGTAAAACTTTGTATGGGCCCCACTCATCCATGACTGCCTTCAGTAGCACGTTCAGAACATGAAAAGATAGAGTTGAGCGAATTGAATCTAATGAAGTGGAATTTGATCCGAATTTCAGGATTAATTTGATTTGCCGAGAAGCCGAATTTCCTCATGCTTCATGGTAGCAAATCAATTAAACCTGAAGTTTAAAAAAAACAAAAAAATCATACTTACCTCCTCCATTTGCTCACAACGGGCCGGCCGCCGCCGTCTTGATTGAAGATCTCGGCTGAAATCCTGTGTGTGGTGACATCATCTCGGGCCACGCGAGATTTAGCGCCAGATCTTCAAGCAAGATGGCGGCGGCCAGCCCGTCGCGAGCACATGGAGGCGGTAAGTATGATAAAAAAAAAATTTCCTGTTAATTTTACACCGTTTTTACTCTCAAATGCAGAGATCATGTATGAACACGGCATATGAGGGGTACAATGATGGGGAGCTGCTCCCTGTCATGGCAACCGCTACTTACAAAAAAATGCGCTTCATGATAAAGTAATTTGTCACAAAGTGATTTATTTATTTTTTCAAATTTGGCAAAGCAGCAGAATCAAATTTTCCAAAACATCACTCATCTATAATTATTTTGGTTTCCCTCATGCACAGGAATAATACACACAGTGATGTGACAGTACAGAGATATCACGTGATGTCATAGCGCAGAAATAATGCACGCAGTCACAGTTCAGGAATAATGCACAGAGTGGCCTCACAGCGCAGAGATAATGCACACAGTGATGTCACAGCACATAAATAATGCATACAGTAATATCACAGAACAGCCATACTGCACACAGTGATGTCACAGACAGTACTGGAATAATGCACTCATTAGTTTCACAAAAGTGTGAAAATTCACATAGTGAACTCACATAGATAATGTACCTACAGTAGTTATGTCACTGTGCAGAGATAATCCACCAAGTGACATAGTAACAGCATAAAATGACACAAACAGCAGAAGGCTCCATTCACTGAGTACTGCGGTTCAGCTGCCATCCAAATTCACTAGGTCCACAAATGTTTTTTTCTATTCAAATTTGACAATTTTATAATGATGATGAGATAATTTTGAGATAAACATTATTTGAAAGTTAGCAAAAGAGTCCACAAAGACAGATAAGAGCAAGGAGCTGATCTATGGTACTGCAGAGGTAGCAGTCACTCCCAGGGGCAAAGATAACGGCTCATGGGCCCTGGTGCAAGAATTCAGCTCAGTGCTTTTTGGCAAGGGGCAGGGGAGCACATAGCCTTCATGCTGCCTGAGGTAAAAATTGAACCCCATGCCAAATTCTCAACTCCAGTCCTACTGTTAAAGACATACTTGGAAAACATTACATACAGCGCTATAAAACATACAGGGTAATACAGCGCCATATGCCTCTAACATCCAGTGACGTCTCCTCTGATGTAGATATCCTCTTTCTTTATCTTCTCCATTCAGACCAGATCACCATGATAATTTATTTCAGCCATCTCTTGTCTCTGCAGAGTTTGACAAACAGACATCTTAGTTTCCTAATTTTCCATCATCCCCCACACCTTCTCAACACCCCATCATATTGTCATGACAAATGCAGTATGTCATATCAGCAAATTAGAGAATTTATTTACAGTTTTGACTCAGTGAAACTTAAAGGGGTTGTCCGAGTTATGAAAAAAAATATATAGCACTGAAAATCTGATGGGCAGCAATATATAACTAAGCTAAGTAAGTTTTAGGCAAAAAAAAATAATATATATTTCCTCATTTCCCTGGTTCTCTTCTGGCCCTTTGTTTACATGCAATAAAAACAATCTCTGCCCCTCCCCCTGCTCTGATAAGGGAGTGAATACAAGTGCTGCCCTGAGTGACATGTCAGCCTGCTGGGAGACTCAGCAGCATGTTGTAAGTGTAGAACTACAAGTCCCAGCTGTATAATGACACTGCTAAGGGAGTGAATACAAGTACTGCCCTGAGTGCTGGGAGAATCAGCAGCATCTTGTAAGTGTAGATCTACAAGTCCCAGCTGTATAATGACACTGCTAATACACACAGGATCTTCCCCCTACCTTCTTGTGCAATGCTCTCTCTAGTCTGTCAGCTCCAGTGCCCAGCATTGTCTCCTCACTGCCTGCAGCTACCCAGTCTGTGCAGCTGAAGGGGTTAAGAATCCTAGGATAGAGCTGGCAGTGAAGTGGGGCGTGGCCAGCACAGTGACATCTCGTTTACAGGCTTGTAAACAACTTTATCAGAGCAGGGAGAGAAGCTGACATCACAGGTCATGTGACCCTCAGTGATATCTGATAAACCAGGCACTGCAGATAAAGTGAGTTAATTGGAAAGCTGTTACATTTGCTTAGTTACGAACATAGAAAGAACAAAAAAAATAACTCGGACAACCCCTTTAACCACCTCAGCCCCCAGTGCTTAAACACCCTGAAAGACCAGGCCACTTTTTACACTTCTGACCTACACTACTTTCACCGTTTATTGCTCGGTCATGCAACTTACCACCCAAATGAATTTTACCTCCTTTTCTTCTCACTAATAGAGCTTTCATTTGGTGGTATTTCATTGCTGCTGACATTTTTACTTTTTTTGTTATTAATCGAAATTTAACGATTTTTTTGCAAAAAAATGACATTTTTCACTTTCAGTTGTAAAATTTTGCAAAAAAAACGACATCCATATAGAAATTTTGCTCTAAATTTATAGTTCTACATGTCTTTGATAAAAAAAAAATGTTTGGGTAAAAAAAAAAAATGGTTTGGGTAAAAGTTATAGCGTTTACAAACTATGGTACAAAAATGTGAATTTCCGCTTTTTGAAGCAGCTCTGACTTTCTGAGCACCTGTCATGTTTCCTGAGGTTCTACAATGCCCAGACAGTACAAACACCCCACAAATGACCCCATTTCTGAAAGTACACACCCTAAGGTATTCGCTGATGGGCATAGTGAGTTCATAGAACTTTTTATTTTTTGTCACAAGTTAGCGGAAAATGATGATTTTTTTTTTTTTTTTTCTTACAAAGTCTCATATTCCACTAACTTGTGACAAAAAATAAAAAGTTCTATGAACTCACTATGCCCATCAGCGAATACCTTGGGGTCTCTTCTTTCAAAAATGGGGTCACTTGTGGGGTAGTTATACTGCCCTGGCATTCTAGGGGCCCAAATGTGTGGTAAGGAGTTTGAAATCAAATTCTGTAAAAAATGACCTGTGAAATCCGAAAGGTGCTCTTTGGAATATGGGCCCCTTTGCCCACCTAGGCTGCAAAAAAGTGTCACACATCTGGTATCTCCGTACTCAGGAGAAGGTGGGGAATGTGTTTTGGGGTGTCATTTTATATATACCCATGCTGGGTGAGAGAAATATCTTGGCAAAAGACAACTTTTCCCATTTTTTTATACAAAGTTGTCATTTGACCAAGATATTTATCTCACCCAGCATGGGTATATGTAAAAAGACACCCCAAAACACATTCCTCAACTTCTCCTGAGTACGGGGATACCAGATGTGTGACACTTTTTTGCAGCCTAGGTGGGCAAAGGGGCCCATATTCCAAAGAGCACCTTTCGGATTTCACTCCTCATTTTTTCCTGAATTTGATTTCAAACTCCTTACCACACATTTGGGCCCCTAGAATACCAGGGCAGTATAACTACCCCACAAGTGACCCCATTTTGGAAAGAAGACACCCCAAGGTATTCCGTGAGGGGCATGGCGAGTTCCTAGAATTTTTAATTTTTTGTCACAAGTTAGTGGAAAATGATGATTTTTTTTTTTCATACAAAGTCTCATATTCCACAAACTTGTGACAAAAAATAAAAACTTCCATGAACTCACTATGCCCATCAGCGAATACCTTGGGGTCTCTTCTTTCCAAAATGGGGTCACTTGTGGGGTAGTTATACTGCCCTGGCATTCTAGGGGCCCAAATGTGTGGTAAGTAGGTAAATGACCTGTGAAATCCGAAAGGTGCTCTTTGGAATGTGGGCCCCTTTGCCCACCTAGGCTGCAAAAAAGTGTCACACATGTGGTATCGCCGTATTCAGGAGAAGTTGAGGAATGTGTTTTGGGGTGTCTTTTTACATATACCCATGCTGGGTGAGATAAATATCTTGGTCAAATGCCAACTTTGTATAAAAAAAATGGGAAAAGTTGTCTTTTGCCAAGATATTTCTCTCACCCAGCATGGGTATATGTAAAATGACACCCCAAAACACATTCCCCAACTTCTCCCGATTACGGAGATACCAGATGTGTGACACTTTTTTGCAGCCTAGGTGGGCAAAGGGGCCCATATTCAAAAAAGCACCTTTCGGATTTCACAGGTCATTTTTTACAGAATTTGATTTCAAACTCCTTACCACACATTTGGGCCCCTAGAATGCCAGGGCAGTATAACTACCCCACAAGTGACCCCATTTTGGAAAGAAGAGACCCCAAGGTATTCGCTGATGGGCATAGTGAGTTCATGGAACTTTTTATTTTTTGTCACAAGTTAGTGGAATATGAGACTTTGTATGAAAAAAAAAAAAAAAATAAGCATTTTCCACTAACTTGTGACAAAAAATAAAAAATTCTAGGAACTCGCCATGCCCCTCACGGAATACCTTGGGGTGTCTTCTTTCCAAAATGGGGTCACTTGTGGGGTAGTTATACTGCCCTTGCATTTTCCAGGGGCCCTAATGTGTGGTAAGTAGGTAAATGACCTGTGAAATCCTAAAGGTGCTCTTTGGAATATGGGCCCCTTTGCCCACCTAGGCTGCAAAAAAGTGTCACACATGTGGTATCGCCGTATTCAGGAGAAGTTGGGGAATGTGTTTTGGGGTGTCATTTTACATATACCCATGCTGGGTGAGAGAAATATCTTGGCAAAAGACAACTTTTCCCATTTTTTTATACAAAGTTGGCATTTGACCAAGATATTTCTCTCACCCAGCATGGGTATATGTAAAATGACACCCCAAAACACATTCCCCAACTTCTCCTGAGTACGGCGATACCAGATGTGTGACACTTTTTTGCAGCCTAGATGCGCAAAGGTGCCCAAATTCCTTTTAGGAGGGCATTTTTAGACATTTGGATACCAGACTTCTTCTCACGCTTTGGGGCCCCTAGAATGCCAGGGCAGTATAAATACCCCACATGTGACCCCATTTTGGAAAGAAGACACCCCAAGGTATTCAATGAGGGGCATGGCGAGTTCATAGAAATTTTTTTTTTTTGGCACAAGTTAGCGGAAATTGATATTTTTAATTTTTTTCTCACAAAGTCTCCCGTTCCGCTAACTTGGGACAAAAATTTCAATCTTTCATGGACTCAATATGCCCCTCACGGAATACCTGGGGGTGTCTTCTTTCCGAAATGGGGTCACATGTGGGGTATTTATACTGCCCTGGCATTCTAGGGGCCCTAAAGCGTGAGAAGAAGTCTGCAATATAAATGTCTAAAAAATTTTACGCATTTGGATTCCGTGAGGGGTATGGTGAGTTCATGTGAGATTTTATTTTTTGACACAAGTTAGTGGAATATGAGACTTTGTAAGAAAAAAAAAAAAAAATTCCGCTAACTTGGGCCAAAAAAATATCTGAATGGAGCCTTACAGAGGGGTGATCAATGACAGGGGGGTTGATCAATGACAGGGGGGTTGATCAATGACAGGGGGGTTGATCAATGACAGGGGGGTGATCAATGACAGGGGGGTGATCAGGGAGTCTATATGGGGTGATAACCACAGTCATTGATCACGCCCGTGTAAGGCTTCATTCAGACGTCCGGATGCGTTTTGCGGATCCGATCCATCTATCAGTGCATCCGTAAAAATCATGCGGACATCTGAATGGAGCTTTACAGGGGGGTAATCAATGACAGGGGGGTAATCAATGACAGGGGGGTAATCAATGACAGGGGGGTGATCAGGGAGTCTATATGGGGTGATCACCACAGTCATTGATCATGCCCCTGTAAGGCTTCATTCAGACGTCCGGATGCGTTTTGCGGATCCGATCCATCTATCAGTGCATCCGTAAAAATCATGCGGACGTCTGAATGGAGCTTTACAGGGGGGTAATCAATGACAGGGGGGTGATCAGGGAGTCTATATGGGGTGATCACCACAGTCATTGATCATGCCCCTGTAAGGCTTCATTCAGACGACCGGATGCGTTTTGCGGATCCGATCCATGTATCAGTGCATCCGTAAAAATCATGCGGACATCTGAATGGAGCTTTACAGGGGGGTGATCAGGGAGTCTATATGGGGTGATCACCACAGTCATTGATCATGCCCCTGTAAGGCTTCATTCAGACGTCCGGATGCGTTTTGCGGATCCGATCCATCTATCAGTGGATCCGTAAAAATCATGCGGACGTCTGAATGGAGCTTTACAGGGGGGTAATCAATGACAGGGGGGTAATCAATGACAGGGGGGTGATCAGGGAGTCTATATGGGGTGATCACCACAGTCATTGATCACGCCCCTGTAAGGCTTCATTCAGACGTCCGGATGCGTTTTGCGGATCCGATCCATCTATCAGTGGATCCGTAAAAATCATGCGGACGTCTGAATGGAGCTTTACAGGGGGTTGATCAATGACAGGGGGGTAATCAATGACAGGGGGGTGATCAGGGAGTCTATATGGGGTGATCAGGGGTGATTAGGGGTGATCAGGGGCTAATAAGGGGTTAATAAGTGACGGGGGGGGGTGTAGTGTAGTGTAGTGGTGCTTGGTGCTACTTTACTGAGCTACCTGTGTCCTCTGGTGGTCGATCCAAACAAAGGGGACCACCAGAGGACCAGGTAGCAGGTATATTAGACGCTGTTATCAAAACAGCGTCTAATATACCTGTTAGGGGTTAAAAAAAACACATCTCCAGCCTGCCAGCGAACGATCGCCGCTGGCAGGCTGGAGATCAACTCTCTTACCTTCCGTTCCTGTGAGCGCGCGCGCCTGTGTGCGCGCGTTCACAGGAAGTCTCGCGTCTCGCGAGATGACGCGTATATGCGTGACTGTGCGCAGGGCTGCCACCTCCGGAACGCGATCCTGCGTTAGGCGGTCCGGAGGTGGTTAAGAGGAAACAAAACTGGAATGTAAATCATTTTAGATAGTATAAATAGTCACTATTTCTTTGTTAACACACATATGAATAAACCATACATGCAGAGAATATAGGTTTGTGTAGAAGAGCTCTGGGCAGGTCCCATATAGTTCTTCAGAACATTGAGTAAAGCATGTATTTGTTGTGGAGCATTTCTATGGCAACTGCCATTTGTCATCTTCCTGGTTCTACCTAATTTTGCAAATTTGACATGTAATTTTTTATGGTAATAGCTATGGAATGATTTTACTTATCCAAGCAATTCTGAGACTGTTGTTTCATAAGACATCGTACTTCATTTTAATAGTAAATTTGAGTCTATATGTTTTACCTTTATTTATTTTAATCCAAATTTACAGAAAATTCTGAAAAATTGGTTTTTTTCTAAATCTGAATTTCTCTGCTTTTAAGGCCTCATGCACACGACCGTTGTGTGCATCCGCGTCCGTTCTGTCATCTTTCACAGTTTAGCGGAAGTCCCATTCATTTCTATGGAGCTGTGAAAAAAAACTGATAGTCGTCCGTTTTTTCTCCGCGTCCGTGAGCCGTGATTCCAGTCCGTCAAAAAAATATAACCTGAAGAATGAAATAAAACCGGCACTCCCAAAAATCTTTGCTGGTGATAGATTTATTGGTCACTCATATGACGTGCAGCGTTTCGGCACTCACAGGTGCCTTTTTCAAACAAGAAGTGAGCAGCACTCATACTGCTGCTCACTTCTTGTTTGAAAAAGGCACCTGTGAGTGCCGAAACGCCGCGCGTCATATGAGTGACCAATAAATCTATCACCAGCAAAGATTTTTGGGAGTGCCGGTTTTCTTTCATTCTCCTGATTTTGGGATTACCTCCACACAAACCGAGCACCCCTCAACCAGTACGCTGTGCCGCCTGACTCCATTACACAAAAAAATATAACCTGTCCTATTCTTGTCAGTGGAAAACGGAGGACGGACCCATTCAAGTCAATGGGTCCGTAAAAAAAAACGGATGCACAACTGGTATGTCATCCGTGTCCGTGTCCGTTTTTTTCTACAAGACCTTGGTGCAATAAAATTACACTTTTCATTAACCTTCCTTTTTTCCCCTGTCAGACAAAAAAAAAGGAAGACACAAGGAAACACAACTGAAGCAAAATCGGACACGGACCACTGAAGCCAAATCACTGACAGTGAAAAAACACTGCCGTGTGCATGAGGCCTTAGATGGATAGTGATACCTCAAAAAACAGTTATAGATTAATTCACCACATGTCTACTTTATGTTGGCAATGATTAAAATGAAACTCCTGTACTCCACCGGATTGCTTCAAGTGCAGTGACGACTCTAGGAACAATATATAGGAGGGGCACATAAGATACCACTGTCATAAATGGGGAGGGGGGTACTAATAATTTTTACCACTTAATCATACTACAGAAAAAAAACGAAATAAGTATATATAAATAAGATTACCAAATACGTTTATAGTTTAAAGCAGTTTCAGCAAACACCAAGGCTGTGTAAATAATCCCATATGTTAAACATGTCACTAAAGAAGACCAATGAACAGACGTGGGTGGATGTGGGTGCCGGCATCCGATGTTAATGCCAATCATTTAGTGAATGTCTTTCATAGATCTCACCCGGATAGGGTAGGTCCTGGGTGCCCAGAGGTCACCCGTAGAAGGGGGGGGGGTACTGTCACGGATGTCCCCGTGGCAGGTACCAGGAGATCGGAGAGACTGACAACTTGTGGGTTAAATTGACAAGTTCACTGTGGATCTTATTGTGTCTGTGTTTTGGTGAATGCCACACCCCTTGCTTCAGGTGTTGCTTGTTGGTAATTTACTTTTCCCATAAGTAGCTGCTGCCCACTCTTGGAGGTGCGGTTTATAGATTTTCTTCCTGCCTTCTAACTAGCTGGTCCGTTGTACTCTGTGGTGCTTCTGGAGTTGCCAGTTTTCTACTTTCAGATAAGTCTTGTCTTTTCTTATTGTTTTGTGTTTGTTATATTCCCTGTTGTTTGTATCTGGGCCTGAGACAGAGACTTCCATTCGTCCATCTGGGGAGGAATGGGTTGTCTCTGGTCCTAACCTCATTCCAGGGCCTTATAGGGATACAGCATATGAATGTTCCTACCATCAAGGTCTATTCATATTGATAGTTAGGGCCCGGATTAGGGTTGTTTAGGAGGTGACCTGTTTTTTCCCTAGTTTCCAGGCCCAGCTACTGTTCCCCTTCCCTCCTGTGTAGTGCTTTGTATATGGGCTCTGTGGCACTGGATAGGCACAATATGTAGATGGGCTAATGCCCTAAAGAGGTGGCTTCATTTTTCCCAATAAAATGTTGTTTTAGCCCCGAATTTTCATTTTCACAAGATATAACAGGACAAACCACCACGGCAACACCCTATATGTGGTCATAAGCTGCTAGATGGGCATACCACAGGGCTCAGAAGAAAAGGAGCGCTATATGACTTTTGGAGAGCAGATTTTGCTGGAATGGTTTTTGGGCCCCAGTTTACATTTGAAAAGACCCTCCAGGACCCTTAAAATGGAAACTCCCAAAAAGTGACCCCATTTTGCAAACTACACCCTTCATAGAATTTATTAAGGGGTATAGTGAGTGCTTTGACTGCACAAATGTTTCATAGAATTTAGAAGCTTTTTTTGATTGCTTGACATGATTTTTGGAGGTGACCAAAATGTGGCTGTCGTGCCACAGTATTAATTTTTTTTTATTTTTTACAGCGTTCAGGTGATGGGGTAGATCATGTCATATTTTTATAGAGCAGGTAATTAAAGATGCGATGATACCAAATATATACATTTTTTCAGTTTTACACAAAAGCAAATTTAAAAAGAATAAAAAAATCATGTTTTTGTGTTGCAATATTCTTAGAGCCATATTTTATTTCTGACAATGGTCTTTTGTCAGGGCATGGACACAGCAATACCTAATATGTTTTTATTTTTTTATTACTAGTACAGTACATTACGTCACTATATTGTATGGTAAATGCTGGTGGCAGGTTCTAAGTTGGACATGTGTGTTTTGAGTGTATCAACTCTGCTTTAAAAATCCTGCATAAACTAGAGACGTGTATGAAGCCATTGAGTGGATGCTAAATAGCCACTTTAACAGATTTGGCTTGGGGCTACACTTAGGCCCCTTTCACACGGGCGAGATTTCTGCGCGGGTGCAATGCGTGAGGTGAACGTATTGCACCCACACTGAATCCGGACCCATTCATTTCTATGGGGCTGTGCACATGAGCGGAGATTTTCACACATCACTTGTGCGTTGCGTGAAAATCGCAGCATGCTCAATTTTGTGTGTTTTTCACGCAACGCAGGCCCCATAGAAGTGAATGGGGCTGCCTGAAAATCGCAAGCATCCGCAAGCAAGTGCGGATGCGGTGCGATTTTTACGCATGGTTGCTAGGAGATGATAGGGACCCTATCATTATTATTTTCCCTTATAACATGGTTATAAGGGAAAATAATAGCATTCCTAATACAGAATGCTAAGTAAAATAGAGATGGAGGGGTTAAAAAAAAAGAAAAAATAATTTAACTCACCTCATCCACTTCTTCGTGCAGCCTGGCTTCTCTTCTGTCTTCATCTTTGCTGTCCAGGAGGAAAAGGACCTGTAGTGAAGTCACTGTGCTCATCACATGGTCCGTCACATGACCCAACACCATGTGATGGATCATGTGTTGGACCATGTGATGAGCGCAGTGACGTCACCACAGGTTCTTTTCCTCAAAGAAGAAGAAAGAAGAGAAGCCGGACTGCGCGAACAAGTGGATTAAGGTGAGTTTTTATTTTTTTTAACCCCTCCATCACTATTTTACTAAGCATTCTGTATGAAGAATGCTATTATTTTCCCTTATAACCATGTTATAAGGGAAAATAATAAAATCTACACAACACCTAACCCAAACCTGAACTTCTGTTAAGAAGTTCGGGTCTCGGTACCAAACATGCGGATTTTTCTCACGTGCATGCAAAACGCATTAAATCGCTTTGCACTCGCGGGGAGAAATCGCGCATGTTCCCGCAACGCACCCGCATCTTTTCCCACAACGCACCCACAACGCCCGTGTGAACCCAGCATTACTATCTAAGGCCTCTTTCACACGACCATATGGCTTTTTCAGTGTTTTGCAGTCCGTTTTTCACAGATCCGTTGTTCCTATTTTTGTTTTCGTTGTGTTTTTGTTTCTGTTCCGTTTTTCCATATGGCATATACAGTAATTACATAGAAAAAATTGAGCTGGGCATAACATTTTCAATAGATGGTTCCGAAAAAACGGAACGGATACAGAAGACATACGGATGCATTTCCGTATGTATTCCTTTTTTTTGCGGACCCATTGACTTGAATGGAGCCACGGAATGTGATTTGCGGGCAATAATAGGACATGTTCTATCTTTTAACGGAACAGAAAAACAGAAATACGGAAACGGAATGCATACGGAGTACATTCAGTTTTTTTTGCAGAACCATTGACATGAATACGGACGGTATAAAAAAGAGCCCGAAAACGGGGAAAAAAAAACTGTCGTGTGAAAGAGGCCTAAGGGATCATGCACATGACCATATGTATTTTGCTGTCTGTAAAAAACTGATCCGCAAAAAATACAGATGACATCCGTGTGCATTCCGTATTTTGTGGAACAGAACAGCTGGCCCATAATAGAACAGTCCTATCATTGTCCATGCGGACAATAATAGGACATTTATTTTTTTGCAGAACGGAAATACGGACATACAGATACGGAATACACACTGACTAAGTTCAGTTTTTTTTGCAGACCCATTGAAATGAATGGTTCCACATATGGTCCACAAAAAAACTGAACGGACACGGAAAGAAAATACATTTGTGTGCACGAGCCCTAAGTGTATACTTGTGATCACTTTTATTAATGTATTCTCATGCCCTGCAAAATTTGTGCTGCACAAACAATACTTATTATTAATATTGCACACTATGGATAAAAATGAGAAGCTGAGCAAGCAGGGGAATTCTCTTGACTAAACAGATTTGATATTTTTGGAGTCTTTGCTGAAATGCTTGCAGATAAATGTGTAGTGCCCTGGAGCAAAGGTACTTTCGAATATAGACATTTGTGGAAATTTGCCCTTACTGCTAGTATGCAAAGCTATTAACCCCTTCCAGACGAATCGATTAGCTGTTTTTGCGTTTACTTTTTTTACTCCCTGCCTTCTTGGAGCAATAGCTTTTATATTTTTCTGTTCACATAGCCGAAAGAGAACTTGTTTTTGTGGGACATGTACTGGAAGCCTGGAAAAAAATCTAAATGTTTTGAAATTGGAAAAAAACTTTTTTTTTTATGGGTTAATGTTTTTTTGTTTTTTTTGCGGCGTTCACTATGCAATAAAACTGACTTGTGCTCCTCATTCTCAGGGTCAGTACGATTACGGCGATACCGCATTTGTATAGTTTTTCTTGTTTCAATGCTGGAAAAAAAAAAAAAAAAATTTGGAATTTTTTTTTTCTTTTCATCACCATATTCTGACCCCCATAACTTTTTTATAGTTACCTCTACAGAGCTGTGTGAGGGTTACTTTTTTGGAGGATGATCTGTAGTTTTTACTGATATTATTTTGGCGTGTGTATGACTTTTTCATCACGTTTTATTCAATTTGTTTAAGGAGGTGAATCGATGAAAACCACGAATCATCCATATTGACTTTTTTTCCTTTACGTCATTTACAATATGGGATATTTTTTTAAATATTTTAATAGTACAGGTGTTTTTGGATGCGGCAATGCTTATGATGTTTATTTTTTTAATTGTTTATTTTGGGCAAAGGGGGGGATATAAATTTTTATATGTTTTAACACTTTAGGCTAGTTTCACACTTGCGGCAGGACGGATCCGACATGCTGTTTACCATGTCGGATCCGTCCTGTGGCTGTTCGCCGTGCCCCCGCTCCGTCCCCATTGACTATAATGGGGATGGGGGCGGAGCTCCGGCGCAGCACGGCGGTGCACGGAGAAAGCCGCCGGACTAAAAAACCTGACATGCAGTAATTTTAGTCCGGCGGCCTTAAGCCGTGCACCGCCGTGCTGCGCCGGAGCTCCGCCCCCATCCCCATTATAGTCAATGGGGACGGAGCGGCGGCCCGGGGGCACGGCGAAACAGCCGCAGGACGGATCCGACATGGTGAACAGCCTGTCGGATCCGTCCTGCCGCAAGTGTGAAAATACCCTTATTTAACTTTTTTAGGCCCCCAAGTTGCCCCCAACAAACAATCATTAGACTGCACTTTGTATGAAGTATTGGGATTGATATATTAAAATTCAGTGCTGCCACGTGTTGACCTGAATTGTAATATACAAGTAATAAGCCTAGATGTCTTGTACAGGCTCTGGCTTATTATTTGAATGGAACACCTACTCTGATCTCTGCCCGGGGCAGGCGTTCCTGCCTGGCAAGCGCTCTCTTTTGGGTTTTAGGTTTGGGTTTTAGTGGTGACTCACTACTTTATTGCACTTTGGAGGTTTAACTTACACTGTGATTTATGCTGTTGTGTGCACTTACACTGTTTTATATTGTTGAACTGCATTTATTTGTTTAGGGTTATATATCCTGCTAATTTGCACTGTTATTACACTATAGCTGCACTGCACTGTGGAAAGGGTTAATTAACAGCCAGCTAATATTGAGAGACTTTAGGACTTTCTACCTATGCAAAGTTTTGAAGCCAAAAAATAGACACACTGACCTGACTGTCTGGTTTAGTTCCGCTGTTTATGTCTGAAGACTTATGACTGGAAAAATTGCATATTCATTCTCATAGACATGCACTGAAGTTGTATGCAAGTCTATGATAGACTGAAATTGTAACAATGTTTCTGTTTAGGCTGTGCTTCACCACTCAACCCCTCTCACTAGAAGGTTCTAGTTCAGCGTGAAACTGTATGTAAGGTGAGAAGTCAGATCCCCTAGTTGTCTGCAGATAGGAACCAGTGCTTAGTAGAAGAGACTCTGCTGGTCTGCAGATGGGGACCAGCGCTTAGTAGGATAGACTCTCCCAGACTGCATGAGTTACCAGAAGATGAGATGCATGAGATGGGAATGCTGAGCAATTGACCAGGGAGCCAGCCAGATGACTGAACCACAGACCCTGGGCCACCAGTCTTTGGCAAAGGTACCAGCCTTTTTGCTCTGGAGAAGCAACCCCTATGTCTCGCCTGTAAATTTGTAATGTTTTGCACTTGAGTTCCTCCAGTAAAGAAGCACACTGGTTTACTGCAGACCCTGACTGTCTGGACTTATTTCCCATTGAGGTGCACCATGCCTTACCATCCCCTCTGGAGTGCATAAACATGTGGTGAAACCTGGATGTTGTCCGTGGGACTCAGCATAGCGTTGGGGCCAGCTCAAATCCGGCCACTGCAAAGTTTAGAGTCCAGAACCTAGGTGTCCTTTTTACAAACCCAGGTTTACTATTCTATACGATGGTTGTAAATATCAGCTCTTTTGTGTTTACCAACCAGATCTCAGGAATTCTCATACCAAGGCCCCCTTAATAGTCAGTATACTAAACATCTAAATGCATTCACAGGGGAGTGCTCAGAAGGGTGGTCAGGGTGTTTTTGGCATCAATGGTTGATACTCAGCAGAAATAACCAATTATTGTTACAATTCAGTTAGAATATGGAAGGATAGTGCATGATAAATCCGTTTCAGGTTTTATCAAGGGACCAAAGGCTGAAATTGGATACCGTGGTTACAATTACAATTGTAAAATGTTCATAATGAATTAAACTTGGTTGCAGAAAAAAAGTAACCTACTGAAATGTTATAAGGAGCGTCAAACAGCTAAAACTGCCTGCTTCCGTCAAAAAACACTTATGATACCCAAATATCAAAGGGAAGGGAAGGTTTCACCAAAGCTTGGCTGAAAAATGCTAGTTCAGTGAAAGAAACCCACAGCAAATGATGGTTATGAACACCTTACATATTGTAGGCATGGACCACCATGTATACTCCTCTCTGACAGTAACTTGGAAAGTTTTCCTAAAATAGATGAGTCACAATTAAGAAAGAAAAGATTGTTTAAAGTTAATTTGAGGACAGCATTATTTTTTGTCTTTCTTAATCATTGAGCATAAAAGAGCTTTCATATACAGTACATTATTAATAAAAACAAAAGCCCTACCCCCTTCCCTGAGGCACCCACAGAGCCAAGCACATGTAGACACTGCAGCAGCATTTATTGCATAAATTGTCCTTCTTCCAGTCTATGCAAAATACAGGATTTTACACAGCTTAAAGTGAATACAAACAATCAAGAAGTGACCCTCATAACAATAAAATAAACTTTTTTTTCACTTCTGTAGAATCAGCTCAAAGAAATGCTAAGAACTAAACACAGAAATGCACACAAAATATCCAAGCTCTTCCTCCTTCATTCCTCCTTTCTTATTGTCCTATGTTGTCTCATACTGCCATTTATAGCTGAGAAATACACTGCTCAAAAAAATAAAGGGAACACAAAAATAACACATCCTAGATCTGAGTTAATTAAATATTCTTCTGAAATACTTTGTTCTTTACATAGTTGAATGTGCTGACAACAAAATCACACAAAAATAAAAAAATGGAAATCAAATTTTTCAACCCATGGAGGTCTGGATTTTGAGTCACACTCAAAATAAATTAAAGTGGAAAAACACACTACAGGCTGATCCAACTTTGATGTAATGTCCTTAAAACAAGTCAAAATGAGGCTCAGTAGTGTGTGTGGCCTCCACGTGCCTGTATGACCTCCCTACAACGCCTGTGCATGCTCCTGATGAGGTGGCGGATGGTCTCCTGAGGGATCTCCTCCCAGACCTGGACTAAAGCATCTGCCAACTCCTGGACAGTCTGTGGTGCAACGTGACGTTGGTGGATAGAGCGAGACATGATGTCCCAGATGTGCTCAATTGGAGCAGGTCTGGGGAACGGGCGGGCCAGTCCATAGCATCAATGCCTTCGTCTTGCAGGAACTGCTGACACACTCCAGCCACATGAGGTCTAGCATTGTCTTGCATTAGTAGGAACCCAGGGCCAACCGCACCAGCATATCGTCTCACAAGGGGTCTGAGGATCTCATCTCGGTACCTAATGGCAGTCAGGCTACCTCTGGCGAGCACATGGAGGGCTGTGCGGCCCTCCAAAGAAATGCCACCCCACACCATTACTGACCCAGTGCCAAACCGGTCATGCTGGAGGATGTTGCAGGCAGCAGAACGTTCTCCACTGCGTCTCAAGACTCTGTCACGTCTGTCACATGTGCTCAGTGTGAACCTGCTTTCATCTGTGAAGAGCACAGGGCGCCAGTGGCGAATTTGCCAATCTTGGTGTTCTCTGGCAAATGCCAAACGTCCTGCATGGTGTTGGGCTGTAAGCCCAACCCCCACCTGTGGACGTCGGGCCCTCATATCACCCTCATGGAGTCTGTTTCTGACCGTTTGAGCAGACACATGCACATTTGTGGCCTGCTGGAGGTCATTTTGCAGGGCTCTGGCAGTGCTCCTCCTGTTCCTCCTTGCACAAAGGCGGAGGTAGCGGTCCTGCTGCTGGGTTGTTGCCCTCCTACGGCCTCCTCCACGTCTCCTGATGTACTGGCCTGTCTCCTGGTAGCGCTTCCATGCTCTGGACACTACGTTCACAGACACAGCAAACCTTCTTGCCACAGCTCGCATTGATGTGCCATCCTGGATAAGCTGCACTACCTGAGCCACTTGTGTGGGTTGTAGACTCTGTCTCATGCTATCACTAGAGTGAAAGCACCGCCAGCATTCAAAAGTGACCAAAACATCAGCCAGGAAGCATAGGAACTGAGAAGTGGTCTGTGGTCACCAGCTGCAGAACCACTCCTTTATTGGGGGTGTCTTGCTAATTGCCTATAATTTCCACCTGTTGTCTATCCCATTTGCACAACAGCATGTGAAATTGATTGTCACTCAGTGTTGCTTCCTAAGTGGACAGTTTGATTTCACAGAAGTGTGATTGACTTGGAGTTACATTGTGTTGTTTAAGTGTTCCCTTTATTTTTTTGAGCAGTGTGTGTATATATATATATATATATATATATATATATATATATATATATATATATATAAAAAAAATTTAGGTCCGCCTCCTCCTCACTCTCCTTTGTCCAGCTGTAAGACAACTGGCTGGAGCAGGAGCCTCCCTGCTGTGTCCTGCCTATAGTAGGGTAGAGAGATTGTTAGGCTTTGATTCAAAGACATAGACCCTAGTTGAAAGTTATTAAGTCTGACAGCAGCTCCAAGTGGTATCAGAGCATGGACCCACTAGATGATCCTCTGGTGGGCCAGTCTGAGACTGGATACAAGACAGACACCCATCTAGTAGCTTATAGATGATCTTAGGTTATTTTCAGATTGCATCCACAAAATCTAATTTTCATTCTGGGAGGCAATTAAAGGAGTTTTGCACAGTTTAAATGACATCAGATTGGCAGCTGAATATGCAAACGAGCACGACATCACTGCATTCCATGACATCATGGCATTCCGTGACATCACAATGATGGAACACTAGACTGTCACCAACTCGCTTGTCCGAGCTCCAGCGCTGCAATCTGGGGCTCGGACACTGCAGAGCGGTGCCAGACATGCTGTCATGCCATTCACCTTGGTGACTCGGCGTTTAGGCTACGCCCCTCTTGATCGCACAATTTTGCCACGCCCCCTTAGGTCACATCTGAGCTACGCCCCCCCAGTGATGTCAGCGCTCAGGTGATTAGCTCCCTATTTAAGGCTGCAACTGGCAATCACCTTTGCCAGTTATAGGTTTTCTTTGCTGTGCTCTGCTACCTGTGTGTATTGTACTGTTGCTTTTGGATTTGACTTCGGCTATACCTTGACCTCTCTCTCAGCTAAGCGATTCTGTACCTCCTCCCTGTCCGGTATTGACCCTTGGCTTGTTATTGCTCCCTCCTTCCGCTTTGTGATTCTGTTGGTATCGATCTCCTGGTTTGACTGTTTCTGTCTCGACTTCCCTTGGCATTTGTTTGTGTGTCCTGTGTGTGAACAGGTACCTGCGGTTCCGCGGGCACTTGGATTGTATCTCTGCACTTACCAGTATAGGGAACGTCGACCAGTTGTGGACTTGTCGCCTAGGACTTGTTCTGCAAGTAGGCAGGGTCAGTGGGCTGGGTTCAAGTTTTCAAGTTAGGGCTCACTGTGTGTGTGCGTGTCCCTATATTCGGCCGTGACATAGACACTATTCGGGCTGCTCTTACCTTCACAGGAAGGCAATCTGTGTGGTCAGTGGCTAAGGCAGGTATATAAGGAGGTTTTCCAGTCAGATTTCCTCTATTCTCACAGGAAACCCTGGAGGGGGAATAGAAAGATTTTTGTTGTTTGTTGATATATTTTCCAACAATGTCTTTTTGAGGGAGGGATATATGTGCTGCCTTTGGACTCAAGGAAAGATAACTTTCGGTAAACAAATTTACACTTTCCTTATCGTCCTTCAGGCAGCACACACATGGGGATATAAGAAGCAGTATAAAAGGGAACCTGTCAGCGGCAAAACTCATCCCAAACCGCCAGCAGTACCTTCAAGTAGCCGGCAGTAAGTTTTAAATTATAATTTTCTTACTGCATTCATGGCAGAAGTCACAGAATCAGGGGCAGGGAAGGGGGCACGGTTACCTTGACTTGAAGCAGCCCCCGTGACTTCAAGCTTGACTGGAAAATAGGATGGGTTTTGCCGCTGACAGGTTCCCTTTAAACAACCGGGGAGTAGAAATCACAGCCTTAAGAAACACTTGTCTGTCAAAGGCTGAATCACAAGCATCAGATACATCCCGCTTGTAATGTTTTCTAAAGGTGAATGGAGAAGACCATATAGCGGCCCTGCATTTTTGATCCAATGCCACTTCTTTTTTTCTTGCCCAATCCATAAAGTGGACTGAGCTGAGTGTGCTGTAACTCCACCTGATAACTTGAGTACTTGAGATTGAGAAGCAGATTTAATATTATTCTTGATCCAAGCAGTGTAGTCTTGCTGGCTTTTATGCCTCTCTATAAACGGCTGGTCAGTCGACCTGAAGGACCCCGATCCTCTAACGACCAGTAGATGAAGCTTGTCTTGTTCAGCTGCTTGAGGATTTTGATAGAAGATTAATTTCCTAATTTACATTCATGTCAGATGAGACTAGGAAATAGACTTCTTGATGTACTTTAAGATAAGGCCCTTTACATGATAGAGCTTGCAAAGTCTGACACTTTCTTGGCTGATGCAATTGCCACCAGAAATAAAACCTTCCACGATACAAACCTTAGAGGTGCTTTTATAAGAGGCTCAAATGGAGATTCAACCAGGGTCTTGAGGAGAACAGCCCAATCCCAGGCTGGAATAGGAAGCTTAACCAATCAATTTAAATTGAATAAAGCTTTAACAAAAAAACTCTAAAATGTATGAATGCATAAAGGCTGCATTTATGTGAGCATTGACAGCCGTGAAATGCACTCTTACGGTGTTTGGGTTAAAACCTAACTGGAAACCTTTTTCTTATGACACCATAACTTGAAATTTTTCCAAATTTTACCATATGTTTTATTAGTAGCCGACATGCTGCCAGCAATGTTTCCCCTACCACATCTTACAAGCCCTTCTTCAGTCCTGAATCGTAAGATTCCTGGCTATAAGCTGAAATATCTTCAGCTTGAATGCTGTAGTTCTGCTTGAGGAAAATTTCTTCCAAACTGAAAGACAGGTCATCTATTTCTGGTTGATCCGCTAGATTCAGGGAGCAAAACTACTTGAGCAGCTTTGTAATGGAGGCTGTCACCATTATATCTAATTGGGGGTACCCCATCTGCACACAACCTGCTGAACACAACCACCTATACATTCAGAGCACATTAAATGTGGATGGTTGTCTACGGTTTGACAGTCATTAATTGTATTGACTGTTCTGTGGAGCAGAGTGAGACCTGTTTCAATGATGTAGCACATGGCGGAGAAATTGTCTATTTCAACCACCACTGACTGGTTCTTTACCATGCCCTTAAAGAAGAGCTAGACATATCGCTCCCAGCTCTCTGATATGGAATCATACATACAGACGTGGCCAAAAGTTTTGAGAAATACATAAATATTGGAAATTGGAAAAGTTGCTGCTTAAGTTTTTATAATAGCAATTTGCATATACTCCAGAATGTTATGAAGAGTGATCAGATGAATTGCATAGTCCTTCTTTGCATGAAAATTAACTTAATCCCAAAAAAAACTTTCCACTGCATTTTATTGCTGTCATTAAAGGACCTGCTGAGATCATTTCAGTAATCGTCTTGTTAACTCAGGTGAGAATGTTGACGAGCACAAGGCTGGAGATCATTATGTCAGGCTGATTGGGTTAAAATGGCAGACTTGACATGTTAAAAGGAGGGTGATGCTTGAAATCATTGTTCTTCCATTGTTAACCATGATGACCTGTAAAGAAACGCGTGCAGCCATCATTGCGTTGCATAAAAATGGCTTCACAGGCAAGGATATTGTGGCTACTAAGATTGCACCTCAATCAACAATTTATAGGATCATCAAGAACATCAAGGAAAGAGGTTCAATTCTTGTTAAGAAGGCTTCAGGGCGTCCAAGAAAGTCCAGCAAGCGCCAGGATCGTCTCCTAAAGAGGATTCAGCTGCGGGATCGGAGTGCCACCAGTGCAGAGCTTGCTCAGGAATGGCAGCAGGCAGGTGTGAGTGCATCTGCACGCACAGTGAGGCGAAGACTTTTGGAAGATGGCCTGGTGTCAAGAAGGGCAGCAAAGAAGCCACTTCTTTCCAAAAACACAGCCATGAATAAACAATGGTACCAAAAAACCCTCCAACAGCAACTTCTTCCAACAATCCAACAACAGTTTGGTGAAGAACATTGCATTTTCCAGCACAATGGAGCACCGTGCCATAAGGCAAAAGTGATAACTAAGTGGCTCGGGGACCAAAACGTTGACATTTTGGGTCCATGGCCTGGAAACTCCCCAGATCTTAATCCCATTGAGAACTTGTGGTCAATCCTCAAGAGGCGGGTGGACAAACAAAAACCCACTAATTCTGACAAACTCCAAGAAGTGATTATGAAAGAATGGGTTGCTATCAGTCAGGAATTGGTCCAGAAGTTGATTGAGAGCATGCCCAGTCGAATTGCAGAGGTACTGAAAAAGAAGGGGTAACACTGCAAATACTGACTCTTTGCATAAATGTCATGTAATTGTCGATAAAAGCCTTTGAAACGTATGAAGTGCGTGTAATTATATTTCACTACATCACAGAAACAACTGAAACAAAGATCTAAAAGCAGTTTAGCAGCAAACTTTGTGAAAACTAATATTTGTGTCATTCTCAAAACTTTTGGCCACGACTGTACATCTCTTGTGGAGACCACCTCCCCTGAACTCAAAGAATGTGGAAGTGTACTTCCTAAAAAGAGTTATTAGAATGGCCAGAAAAATCTGCCCTGTTCAGTATTTCTCAGACAAAGGCATCAAGACAGGTCTTCCCGAGTTTCTGGTTTGATCCTTACAAGATGAACCAGAGTGGATAAGTATTGGTTTCATCCTGAAAGGACGCTGGTTTGCAATGTGCATTAATGCCCATGGTATAGCTTATATAGATGAGATCAGATTCCCTAGAATTCTAATAATTGTCCTGACTGGCACTTGGTGATGGGACTTTAGACCTCACATGCACCTTCATTTCTGTATCTTCTCCTGTGATCTTGAGCAACCAGTTTCTTATGTCTAACTGGAAGCCTTTTAACCTTAGGGCAGCAGTTAGTGCCACAACTAACAGTAACAACTCCAGGCGCTGAGGATAAACCAAAAGAAATGCAAGTGAATTGAAGACTCAATACCATACCCTGGTGAGTGTTGTCCAACCTGAGAACCTGCAATGGGTTGGCAATAACGTGTATATAAGCATCTCCAAGAGCTATTTTGGCCATAAAATCTTCCTGCTGGCGAATGTTGATGACAGAGCGGATATTCTCCATCTTGAATTTCTTCTGAAAAGATATTTGTTTAGATATGTCAGATCTATTATCAGCCTCCATCTTACATGTGGCTTCAGCACTGCATACACTCTTGAAAAGACCCCTGAAATGTTCTGGGGAAGAGGTCAAGATTTTTCTGTGAAGTCCATATGAGGCATTGTAAAGGATTGATTCATATTTGCCTTGGGGACAATTTATTTAACCTGAGAGAGTAACCTTTCTGAATACAATATTCTATCTAGGCCTCTGATGTGATCTTTGCACAATTTGAGAAAAGGTTTTGTAATCTTGCTCCCACAGGAAGCCTAGCATCCTAAATGTGATGTTTTCCTGTTTCAAATTTCTACTTTCTAGTGCTTGGAGAGCCTGAACACTCAGAACTAAATCTCTTCTGTCTGTCCCCTCTGAATGCCTCTTAGGTGATCTTTTTATTTTCAATATCTTTATTACTTTTTTACAAACAATAATAGTAATTTTTACAACAATTTAATTCATTTACATGCATAGAAAAGAAAATGTTCCCCCTTTTCTCTATTCTTTTTCCTTCCAGCAACTTAATTCATTTATATACATATAGAATCCCCCCCTAAGCCGCCGCCGCAAAAAAAAGCTCTAATTAAAAATAATACTTTCTCTCGCCAATTTCCCCCACCCTCCGTCCTTTAGTTTAGCCATTTCTGCCATATTTTGGCAAATCTAGATAAAAAAAAAAATTATTTACCAGATGGAATACCTCACTGGCCAACGAGTATCTAGTGAACCTCTCCCATTCATCAACCGTGGGAGCAGCACTCCCCCCCCCCCCAGTGACAAATAATACATCTCCTAGCGTAGAATAAAAGTTTAGATGCTATCTCCTGGTGTTGAGGGGAGTCCACTCCTTCCATCACCCCCAAAATACAATTTTCAAATTGAATGGGTACTTTAAACCAGTGATATTCCTCTATTTTTTTGTTTACCTTTGCTCAAAACTCTCGAATTCTTACACATGTCCAAAGTATATGTGTATCGTCAACTGCTATCTCTCCACATTTTTGACAACCAAACTCTTTGGATTTATAACACTTCATTAGAATCTTAGGAGAGTAGTAGAGCCGGTACAATATATTAAATTGGATAATTCTATGCAAAAAATTCTTTGAGACCCTACTTTTTCCCTGTATGGCCAGTTACCAGAACTCTTCCCGTTGGGGATTTATAGCCCCTTGCCATTTATGCATTAAGCTATCAACTGCTCTACTCTTAGTTTTTTGATTTAACAAAATTTCATATATTTTGGAAGTTAGTTTTTTGCCTGGTGTCAGCTCCATAATTTTTACTAGTGGTGTCGATAGGGTGGTAATTTGTTTACCTTTTCCTAACATTTTCCTCAGTGCTTGTTTCAGTTGTATATAATAAAACCTCAAGTCTATATTATTTAATTGGAACCCATCTGTAAGGTCTACATAGGGAATTATATCTCCCTCCTTCCATACCTGGCCCAGTTTGTATATCCCGTATTTCCACCAGATTTTCTGTTCAATACACTTTAATTCTGTAAAATAAATATTATCCCACAATATGGTACCAACATGGGGCCCACTCTGCGACCACAATTCTCTAACTCCCTTCCATATTTTAAACATCAACTCAAATATTGGTGGCTTCACGTCCCGCTGTTGCATCAAAGTACCTGCCTCCAATATTTGGAAGATGTTACATTTTTCCAATCTTTTATTAATCTCCACTATCATATTCTTGTATCTTAACGTACTACTCCATGTTAACATTTTTTTAAATGGCCAGAACTAAAGTAGAGCTCTATGTCTGGTACTGATAATCCACCCTCCTTCTCGTGAATGCACAATATTTGTGCCTTTATCCTCGTTTTTTTTCCCTCGCCATATTAAATCCGATAGTAAACTAGTTATTATTTAGAAAATTCTTTTTGGGATTATCATCGGCGTATTCCACATAATGTAGTTTAAACCAGGTAGTAAGCACATCTTCACCAGTGAGATCCGACCTGCCATTGAGACGTATAATTATTTCCATATCTCTATTTATTTATATTTTTTCCCTTATTTTTGGAACAACATTCATCTGTACGTAAACAGGAGAGAGAGTGAGCACTCACAACATCTGCATCATATGGTAATAATTTTACTTATGGGATTAGACCTGAATGGTCGGATAGGGTTAAAACAATAATACACCATTCACAATAAAATACAATAAACATAAAAATGTCTAAAATATTATAATATGGTACCAATTTTTTCTCAACTGTTGCCGGGGTGAGAATTCGTTGCCACACTTAGTGACAATTATTGTAGCAATGTCACTACCTGTTGTATCACATACCGCACATTAAATAGAAGCGTCCTGAAAGTTCCTCATGTAGGGCACTTTAAAGTAACTTGTCTCCAATGCAAACAATCGCCGTGCTGAGTGATTCCTCCAGAAAAGCTCAGTCCAGCCAAAAGGATAATGGCAAAGTCCCAAACTACAATTTTGCAATTCCTACCTGGTTCCTGGTAATGTATCTCGCTGTGTGGCGTCTCACGCTCCTTCCTCGAGGCGAGCGGTGCCGGCTGTCCAAGCGTCTTGCGCCGCACGTCTCAGGCTGGTGACGTCACAGTGTCGCGGGATCCGGCAGGTAGGAGTCTAATCAGCAGTGTTCGCTGAGAGCTGGATCTGCAGTTGTTCGCTGAAGATTTATTCATGCATGGCCATGCAATCCATAAGAGGGTCCAGTAGACTAGGTGGGCGCTTTTTCCTTCTCTTTCACCAGACGCGTTTCAGGGCGTCTACACCCCTTCCTCAGTGGTCAAACCACTGCCATATTTGACCACTGAGGAAGGGGTGTAGACGCCCCGAAACGCTTCTGGTGAAAGAGAAGGAAAAAGCGCCCACCTAGTCTACTGGACCCTCTTATGGATTGCATGGCCATGCATGAATAAATCTCCAGCGAACAACTGCAGATCCAGCTCTCAGCGAACACTGCTGATTAGACTCCTACCTGCCGGATCCCGCGACACTGTGACGTCACCAGCCTGAGACGTGCGGCGCAAGACGCTTGGACAGCCGGCACCGCTCGCCTCGAGGAAGGAGCGTGAGACGCCACACAGCGAGATACATTACCAGGAACCAGGTAGGAATTGCAAAATTGTAGTTTGGGACTTTGCCATTATCCTTTTGGCTGGACTGAGCTTTTCTGGAGGAATCACTCAGCACGGCGATTGTTTGCATTGGAGACAAGTTACTTTAAAGTGCCCTACATGAGGAACTTTCAGGACGCTTCTATTTAATGTGCGGTATGTGATACAACAGGTAGTGACATTGCTACAATAATTGTCACTAAGTGTGGCAACGAATTCTCACCCCGGCAACAGTTGAGAAAAAATTGGTACCATATTATAATATTTTAGACATTTTTATGTTTATTGTATTTTATTGTGAATGGTGTATTATTGTTTTAACCCTATCCGACCATTCAGGTCTAATCCCATAAGTAAAATTATTACCATATGACGCAGATGTTGTGAGTGCTCACTCTCTCTCCTGTTTTAGTTTTTTATTATTTTGGGATCGGGCACCCAATTCTGAGTTAGCAGCACCCACCGTAGCTACTAGGTGAGAGCCACCCGCCCATATATATATATATATACATTCATCTGTACGTAATCTCTGGGGTTTGGAGTAATATTAATACCTAAATACTTAACCGGATCGTTGATCCTCTTAATTTCAAGTTGTCCCGGTCTGAAATCATACAGGGGATCAATCCGGACACAGGCAGATTTAGACCAACTTATTCTAAGTCCAGCATATTTACTGTACTGATCAAAAACTTGAAAAATCCTAGTTGGTGAACCATGTGAACCCACAAACAGCATAATATCTGCATAAAGGGCAATTTTTTCCTCATATCTACCAAACTTAAACCCTACAATTTCTTTATCCTGCCTGATCATATCTGCAAGTGGTTCCATGGCTATAGCAAAAAGCAGGAGAGAGCGGGGACAACCCTGTCTAACTTCCCTGCCAATATGTATATTATCAGAATGTTCTCCATTTACTAACACCCTTGCTGAGATATTGGCGTACAGTAATTTTACCCAAGAGATAAAATTTTCACCAAATCCCATTTTCTTCAGCGTGTTAATTAAAAGCGCCATTCTACAGTATCAAAAGCTTTTGAAGCGACTATGGTCACAATCATTCGTTCCCCACAATTTGTAGGTTCAAGTTGAGTGTTCACAAAATAACGCATAAGATTGTCAGTTGTGGTCTTTCCTGCCATGAATCCGGTCTGATCCTCATGAATAAGCCCCGGGACCATACTCCTGAGTCTGGCTGCCAATTCCCTGGCTAGTATTTTATTTTCAGTATTAATCAATGAAATGGGGTGATATGAATCCAGGAATGCTGGATCCTTTCCAGGTTTTAAAATGAGTGTAATTAGGGCTTCTCGTAGGGAATCTGGCAGTTTTCCCACCTTACTCGATTCCACCCACATAATGAGCAGTTTAGATATTAATATTTCTTTGTATTGTACATATACCTCGAACGGAATACCGTTTAGTCCCGGGGCCTTATTTTTAGTGATCCTAGATAGTGTATCATCAACTTCTAGATAAGCTAGGGGAGTTTCCAAACACTCACATTGATCTACTGTCAATCCGGAGATAGAAATTTTATCCAGAAACTGTTGCATCTCCTCTGCATTCTTATTAACCTTACTACTATATATATCTTCAAAATATTTTTTAAACAGTTGTATTTTTGCCATATGTTCAGTAGTTTTATGTCCCGATTCCTCAATTAAACAGTGAATATAGCTATTCCTTTTTTCTTGGGCCGCTACCAAGGCTGCTAGCTTTTTACCCGGTATGTGTGCCTGGATGTAATTATCTCTTACAAAATTTTCTTTATGATGTTCCGCCACTTTAAATAATTTGTCCTGTAATTCGGCTTTCTCTGTCCATTCCTTATAACTTAGCTCTGTAGGGTTCTTAATATGCTTTTTTTCATATTTTCCACTTCTTTTTCCATTTCTTTTATCCTTTCCCTTATCCCTTTCTTATACCTTATTGTATATTGTTTAAAAATCCCTCTAATGAAAGCCTTTGCAGCTTCCCATACTGTGTTAATTGCCGCAGAACCGTCATTTATATCAACAAATTACATTATCTCTTCCAAGATCTTTTTATGTGCACCCATTAAGTTTATCCATCCTATATTTATATTCATCCCTTTTTTTTTTTTTTTTTTTTATATTGATTGGGTTATGATCTGAGATCCCTCGTTGTGCATATTTAACACCTTTTATATCTAGTGAGCCTCTATTATTTGTAAAAACTAAGTCAATCAGTAATAGACTCCTATGGGTCTTTGAAAAACATGAATATTTCCTTACTCTTGATTGCATTACCCTCCAAATGTCAATCCACCCCATTTCCTCTGATATTTTTTAAATTTGAACCTGTTTATGAAGCTTGAGTGTTACCTATTCTACATCTGTCTATTCTTCCATCCATTACATTGTTGAAGTCTCCCATAACTAAAAGTGATTTATCCCCCGCGTTAAGTGCAAAATCGTGTATTTTTAATAGAACGTCATTCTTAAGGGTGGCGGTATATAAACACCAGCTATTATCCATTCTCTTCCTTCCAGTATACAATCTAACAATACATAGCGGCCCTCCCTATCAATAACTACTTTCACTATTTTAATATCGATATCCCTATGTATTATTATACTCACACCCCTCGCATATGATGAATATACTGAATGAAAGGAGTGCTGCATCCACGGCCTAGAGACACCAGCCACCGTCTCATCTGTCAGGTGTGTTTCTTGCAAGCAAACTATGGCAGGAAGAAATCTATGTACAGCATCAAAAACAGCCAATTTCTTTAAACTTCTACTCAAACCCCTAATATTCCATGAGACAATTCTCATGAGTTATTATTTGTAACTCGACCCATTTCCAGATTTTACCAATGAAGAGAAAGGTAAAAAATCGGAGGAGGGAGGAAGGGATGGGGAGAGAGAAAAAAAAACACACCACACACAACAAGCGGCAAGCATAAATCCAACACAACCCTCCCACCCCAAATGAGTCAGAGTACCTAAGACCTGGTTCTCTAACTTAGCATTCCCCCTCTCGGCCCCCGCCCGGCCCCATTCCTGCTCAACTCTTGATCTTATCTCTGACCCATTCCCCCGCCGCATCTGGTGAATCAAAAAAACATGTTTTGTTTTCCCATTCTAACCTCAACTTAGTCGGGAACAACATTGAGTATTTCACATTCTTTAATCGCAGTATTTTTTTATTGTAGTATCTAAATATTCCAGCCTCCCCCTCCTCCTTGCCCTATGCAAAATCTCCTCCTTGTCTCTAACCGGTCTCGTTCCTGGGGGAGATGTCTTTGCCGGTATTCTATATACCCTTCCCACAAAGTTTTTATGGTATGAGATGTCCTGGCCTAGTTGTTCTATCAACCATGTTTGTATAAAGGCGCGGGGGTCTCACCCCTCCGCACCTTCTGGGAGACCAAGACATCTCAAATTGGACCTCCTAAAGCTGTTGTTTAGATACAATATTTAATTTTTCAATTCCTTGTTTTCTGCCATTAAAAATGTATTTTCTTTAATTACTGTCTGCATTGAATCTTCCACACCCGATGTCCTCTTTTCCACCTCCGTTAGCCTATCCCTATATTTTTGTAGATCCGCCCTAAGGAGTCCCACTGACTTCCTAATGTTCCCAGTCTGGAGAGAGAGGTCCTGGATCGCCAAATAATTTTTTTTTATTTCTTGAAATATATCTTGCAGGCTTGGAGCCTGCTCGATGGCATTTTTTTCCACCTCATTTAACTGTTTTTTTACCTCTCTCCCCTGACAGAGAACCTTCTTCAGATAGCGCCAGAAGAAACATCTCCTTCTTGATCTATAAACCCATTTTCTTTCTTTTTCTTTGTGGGGCTGGTGTGTCCGCGCATACTAGTCAAGAGGAGCTGCCTAGATTTTTCAATTCTCTTAGGCATTGGAGAGACCGAAGTATTCAGCTCCGATTGACCCTTTGTCTTTTTCCCTGTGCCCTGTCTCACCATCTCCCGGCCAACCCGCCGCCCCCCGCCCGCAGGCCCAAAATGTATATGTGCAATTAAGGCCCCCAATAACTCGCTTTATCAATTCAGCGTACATATACATATATTCATACAGCAAGGTCCACTCTACAGTACCGCTGGTGGTTAACAGTCCTTCTTTACTTTAGTGATAATAACATTATTAAGTTGTTAAGTTGCGGATTGTTTGTCCATCTGTTTCAAAGAATTAATTGCTCCTAAGTCGCGGCAGTCCTCAGTTAATTAGGGTTAGTTCATGTTAGTTCATATTAGTTCATTAATTCAGCTGTTTCACCACCTCCTTTATGCCGTTACCATTACTCTTCAGTAAGGGCTCTTACATACTAAATTCCGTCGTCTCACCCAGGTCAATTAGAAACAGGCCCACAAAGGAAAATTAGGCGACTCTCCCTTAGTATGTCGCATACTAATTCAGTTGTTCTAGACAAAAACAATCCAGGTCATCTATAGTAGTTCCAGTCAACCCTCCGTCCTCTTGAACCCACCGAATTGTATATTCGCCCTGCCGCTTACAATTCAGCATTTAAATACTTATGGACTGGGATCCATGTTCAGTTGCAATCTTTCTCCTCTACCAGTGTGGGGTTTAAGTGCTTACTGTATATGGAGGGGGAGGGGCACTCAAGTCCCTCATGTATATACTTTTAAGACCTGCTGTCATGGTCCCCTCGCACCCCCCCAGTCCGCACTTTCTCCTGCTATATCAGGCTATTAAAATGCTCCGTTCCACACAAAAAAGAGTAACAGGTTTTCTCACCACACTAACACCAAATGGAGGAGGAAAATAGGACACACTCGCCCATAGATACGAGCCACCTGCTGTCTCTTCCAGGTCTTTCACCCACCTCCACACTGACCTCAGTCTCCAGAAGCGAAGGGATCCGAGCCTGCTCGTCCCACATACAGAGAGAGAAAACAAGCGGCAGTCGACAAAAGGGTAAAGTCAGCTCCAAACAGTGTCAGCAGGTGAGAAGACGGTAGTCAGCTGGAACTTTGAAGGAGCTTGCTGCGGTGGTGAAGGCGGCCAGGGTAGCGGGGCGATGGAGGCAGCTCCAGAACAGGGCAATGGTCAACGTACAGGTCAGGCGTCATATAAAGCAGACAAGGCGGCCTCGTGATGTTATCAGAAGCCACACTCGGGGCGGCATCAGTTCGTCAGTGCCTTGGTTGAGAGCAGGCACACATCGAGCCGGGCGCACAACGCCGGGAGGGGGGTGCGCACATCACCTCCGTGCGTCCGCACGCATTCTCCTGCCATCAACCCCTCTTAGGTGATCTTTAGAATGATAATGACAAGACCGAATCTAGACCTAGAGGTATATTGTGGAAAGGAGACACTTTTGTAATAAAGATTGATTCTAAATACTGTAATATTAATTTGGGGACAAAACCTGTGAGATGAAACCGTAAGGAACAAAATAGTGCTTGACCAGAATGTCCCTCTGCACTTTGAGGGTGTCTATAGGGATTACATGAAGCTAGAGGCACATTCAGTGCCCATTCACACAATTGTATGTTTTCTTTCCGCACACATCCCTCAAATTTGCATATCTAAAGTGGAGCCCTTGATGGGACGGAGAGATATGGACAGCACGAGCATTTCCATTCCATGGCCCCGCAAAAAAAGATAGATAATGTTCCACTCTTGTCCATTTTGCGGACAAGAATAGGCATTGCCATCATAGGGTAGGATGTTATGATCCGCAAAAGCGGTATCTGTGCACGTGGTCGGTATCCATATTTTGCAGACCTGCAATTTGTGGTCCTCAAAAACGGATATGGTTCTGCTAATGGACCCCTAATCTCAGTGACTGAGCAAACCTTCCTGTTGAAGCTATCCTCTATGTCCCTAGACAACAGACGCCAAGGGATTACTATGTTTCAGCAGGGAAACAATCTTTCTGACCATAGGGTCTCTAAACAGGGAATAGCCGACTGCCAGAAAAAAAGACTTCGCAGCAAGACTGGCCAAAGGGCTACTTACCTTAGGGGGGTTTCCCCACTGAGCTGAGACTGCAGGATCTGTAACACACACTGCTGTAATCTAGCTCCCACATAATGTTACCGGTCTGGCTTGGACCACACAACTGCCATACATCCCTTTAATATAGGATCACCAGGCAATACCCTAGTATTTGTTTTTTTTTACCATCCCTTTTGGGCTTAGCCTCTCTAGGTGCAACCATTTCAAGTTGAGCTAACACAGCTTATAATGTTGAAAGTAAATGAAACAAAGATCTTCACAATCTTCCTGATACAGAGTCCAATCCAGATGAAATGAGGCAGGAAATAAGCTAAAAGGAGTAGTAGATTGAAAGGAATCCATGTTCTTTTTTTTATGTCAAAACCAATTCTGCTTTTTGCTGAAGTTTCGTTTCTCTGTTAGGAACTAACTCTGATTGCTGTGAAACTAATTGCTGTAAAGTTTCTATTCTCTGTAACCCTGAATTTTATCTCTTTGGCACTACTCCCGGACAATATTCCTAATATGGAAGTTCCGTTTTTGTTTCTCTTTTTCTGTCTGTAGAATGAAACGTATTAATATGATAGGTTGAATACATAACTTACGATGATATGCTAATAAAGGGGGTAAAGCCCCCTCTATATAACCTGTATGCATTAAAAATAAACCTCAGAGTGTTCATTCAGTACATCACTGTTGTGTCTTTTATTACCTACTGAGTGAAGCGCTCTCCTGACGTCAGAAAAGGACTCAAACCAAGCCGATACTAGAAGTTTGGTGCCAGGGGTACCAAGTGGGACGTTGAGATTCCTATCAGTTTTGGGGCTCGTCCGGGATTGAGAAGGTCATCCTCAGGTTTGGTAAGAAAGGCATCTGTTATTGTCCTCTAGCCGATCCGAGGACCACATCTCGATCTAGTAAGTAGAACCTACAACTTCTAGTATAATTACTGTATCAGGGATACAGGGAACAGACTCCGGGAGTCTGGGGGAGTGACCCGGGGACTCCGGGAGTCCGCCGTGAGGATCACTCAGAGAAAATATAGTGCGCACTACATAATATTGTCTCAGGGAGACAAGGATGGAGCTTGGTTTGACTCTTTTAAAGTTGTTTTAAAGTATAAGATTATTAGAGTTGAGATAAGGATACTGATGTCCGGGTGGTAAGTGTACAGACTGAAGTTCACTATTTGCATAGAGTTTTAAGGACATTGCATTGTTGTTTTACTGTGTTGCAGAGGTCTGCAATACGCCCCACCCCCGGCTAGGAGCAATCCATTAACCCGTGGATAGGTGAACCCAAGCGGCAGACCAAAGCAACAAATTATATGTTTGATGAAACTCTCTGATATTTTGTGATCAGACCTGAGTCCTTTGCCTAGTTGACAGGATTAATTTGTCGAATCCTTAACGCTTCAGTACAGCCAGTCCTAGGAAAGTACCATCATTAAAATATCAGACGGAATGGGGTCACAAGGGTCTAAAACAGATTATCCCAAACCTGAGACGGGAGAAACATGCAAAGTTTATGTTGCACGGTGTAGTCCCACAAATTACTTCCTAGTTAACCCATGGGTGGATAACTTAGCTGGATGGACTGAGTTCATGCAAGCTGCTAGCCCCTTTTCCCAGGGACGGCGATAATAGCCCATACTACATGGACATGATAAAGGGTCTTTGTCTGGGAGACAAAGAAGCATGGCCACATTTTGACCATGACCCGTCCTAGGATATGGATTACATGATACAAAGGGGTAGGGAATCCTGCAGAGTAAATTATGTTATATGTGTAATATTATTATAGAAGAAAAGAAAAAAAAATTGTTCAATAATTTTCTTTCCCCAGCAGTGTAATGTGAGAATCCAGCTTTTAACAAGAATTATTATATATGTACAACATTAACTAAGACCACCTGACATATAAAATGATTTGGGTTTAACAAAATGACTGTATGATTATAACATGTATATTGTCTTCTTATAAGAGTTGATTAATCAGAGTGAAGATCAGAAAACATTGGAAAACAGCACAACAGCGAGATATACTATTAGCAATTCTGGGTGTGGTGTGGCTATCTGTTTCCCGGAAAGCTGTGTTTGTCTGTGCTGCAAGTTTTGGGATGAAACAAAGACAATTGTGTGATTAGGTTGGAAGACAAATGATTTAGTGGAATGTGAATGGGTGTGGCTCTGAGTTGTAAGTGGAGTTGAAAATGTGAAGACAAATGGATGCTTTTAGCAGAGCTGTGTGTGAAATTCAGTTTTTTTGTGTAAGGGCATGGTTATGAGCTGTTTTGTGAAAATTAGTACATGAAAATGTATATGAATGTGTATGGAGTACGATATTTGTTTTTATATAATATGCGCATTGAGAATTTTATTTTATTTTTCTTGGAAGTTTTTGGTTTTTATTGGTGCCAACAGCATTGATCAAGCTGTACATTTTCTTTTATTGATTGAAGTCAATGAAAAGTTTTTATGGGCCTTTTGTGTGTTTGTCTGTATTGTCAGATCTGTTTGTTTCAATTTTTGAAGTTATGTGTTACATGTTAAGTGTTGTGCTTCACATCAGAGCTCTGTTCTCATGGACAGCTGGGACACTAATGACAGACAGAAGGTGGACCACAGCATCCGACTAAAAGGGGTGGACTTAGATGACTCAGAGTAGGATTCATGGTAGATAGCAGTGCAACCTCAAGTGTGTTAAAGAGGACCTTTCACAGATTCTTACCCTATGAACTAACTATACAGATATGTAGAGCGGCGCCCGGTGATATCCCTGCACTTACTATTATCCCCGGGCGCCGCTCCGTTCTCCTGCTATGCCCTCCGGTATCTCCGCTCACTAAGTTATAGTAGGCGGAGATACCAGTCCCTAAGTTATGGTAGGCGGAGTCTGCCCTAGCGCTGGCCAATCGCAGCGCAGAGCTCACAGCCTGGGAGGTTATTTTCTTCCAGGCTGTGAGCTCTGCAATGCGATTGGCCAGCGCTAGGGCAGACTCCGCCTACCATAACTTAGGGAACGGAGATACCGGAGGGCATAGCAGGAGAACGGAGCGGCGCACAGGGATAATAGTAAGTGCAGGGAGATCCCCGGGTGCCGCTCCACATGTCTGTATACTTAGTTCATAGGGTAAGAATCAGTGAAAGGTCCTCTTTAAGTAAAGATGTGTTCATTAAGCTTGACTTACAAGTGTCAGCCAAAAATCAGGACATAAGAGTACACTCAGATCTCATTCCAGTCTCTACACCAGTGCCACTGATTCTTGCAAACATACAGAACCACCCAGAACTTAACAACATTAACCCTGCATTATGGTCTTCAAATGAATATGACACAGGATTCATAGATTGCACACCTTACAAAGCTACTGTAAAACCAGGTGTCATTTCAGTGTTCCAGAAACAATACCTACTGCTAAAAGAGAAACTCGATGGACTTAGGCCAATGATAAAAGAATTCCTACAAAAAGGGAATCCTGGAAGAGGTGATTTCACCCTACAGCACGCCTGTAAACCCAGTGACAAAGGCAGATGGTACTACCCGCTTTGTACAGGATTTAAGGGCCATCAACAACATCATTGTGCCTAAAGCCCCTATTGTACCTGACATCACTCAATTACTATCTGCCATTCCAGCAGACGCTGTTTGGTTCAGTGTGATAGATCTGAAAAATGCATTCTTTTCTGTCCCAGTTGACAAGAAGACCAGACTAATTTTTGCTTTTTCCTTTGACAGACGTCAACTGACCTGGGGCAGAATGCCCCAGGGATGTGCTGATTCACCTGTAGTGTACAGCATAGTCCTCCAAGCCACGTTAGAACCATGTTACCCCCCCCAAGGTTCCGTGTTGTTGCAATACGTGGATGATTTACTGTTGTGCAGTATGTCAGTGGAGGCCAACATTGAGGATGGTATATCACTGTTACAATGGTTGTTTGAATGTGGACACAAAGTGTCATTAGGGAAAATGCAATGGTGTGAACAGCAAGTCGAATACTTGGGATTTGTCCTCACAAAGGGGGAAAGAAGGATCAGTCCAGGGAGAGTTCAGTCCGTAGCGGGCCTGGTCACCCCGCTCTCCAAGAAGGAAATGCTATCCTTCCTTGGAATGATAAACTACTGCAGACAATGGATCCCAGACTGTTCCTACTATGACAATATCTTGAGGCATGCAACACTACAGGACAAACCTGATTTAATAAGATGGTCTTCAGAAATGTACAATGCATTTGATTATCTGAAATGTTCATTAATGTCAAGTCCAGGATTGGGCCTCCCTGACTACAAACTGCCCTTCCACATGTTTGCACGACAAAATTGTAAAACCATGGCGGGTGTACTGACACAAGAACACGGAGGCAAGTTGCGTCCTTGTGTATTTTTCTCAAAGGTAATGCCCACCCCTGTTCAAGGGATGCCGGCATGTCTGTGTTTTCTTGCAGCCTGTGCGATGATGGTAGAGTTGGCAACTTCTTTCACAATGTGACGTTACACCATTTTTGCACACCACTCATGATGTTGTAGGCCTACTCAAGGGCATCCACACTCAACACAGCAGGCAGCTGATCTTATTGCACTCACTAGAGCATGTATTCTACATGCTGGCAGACCTGTCACCATCTATACTGATAGTAGAAACGCACATGGGGTAGTGTGGGACCATGGTATGATTTGGCAGAGGAGAGGATTCACGGCAGCAGATGGTAAGGATCATGTCTCACAGGGCAATGCGCTGGCAGATAAGGTGGCGAAACGAGTGGCCAAATGCAACCCCACAGGTCCATGTAACTATTGGGAGATGCCATGTTTGGCACCTCCAACCCCTGAGATGTCACAAATGCTTACTGATCTTCAAAGATATGCCACTGAACAGGAACAGCAAGACTGGTGTTATCCAGTATTGCAGAAAAATCCTAAGACAGGATTAGTCTGCAAAGAGGGGTAGGATATAACAGCATTGAGATACTCATGGGAAGGCCTTTCCCCACCCCCTGGGCAAGACGCCCAACAATAGTGCAGGAAGGAGACCTTGATTTAATAAGGGAAGAATATGTCACCAAATTGATACAGGTACTTAATAAAACTGAGGAAAAAGTTGCTTGTAAGTCTCCCTCTCTTCCACAGGAACCCACCCACCCATACAGGGTAGGGGGATGAGGTAGTGATCAAAACACTGAAGAAAGGAAAATCCCAAGGTGACTTCGCATATGGCCCACCCACTACCGTGGTCGCAGTAACCAGAACAGACGTGCTGACTGAACAGTCTCCAACTTGGATCCATGCCACCCGAGTGATTCAGTTTTGTCTTCAGCAAGTGAAATGCATGCTCAATCGGATTCAGGTCGGGTGATTGACTTGGCCATTGCATAACATTCCACTTCTTTCCCTTAAAAAACTCTTTGGTTGCTTTTGCAGTATGCTTTGGTTCATTGTCCATCTGCACTGTGAAGCGCCGTCCAATGAGTTCTGAAGCATTTGGCTGAATATGAGCAGATAATATTGCCCGAAACACTTCAGAATTCATCCTGCTGCCTCTTGTCAGCAGTCACATCATCAATAAATACAAGAGAACCAGTTCCATTGGCAGCCATACATGCCCACGCCATGACACTACAACCACCATGCTTCACTGATGAGGTGGTATGCTTAGGATCATGAGCAGTTCCTTTCCTTCTCCATACTCTTCTCTTCCCATCACTCTGGTACAAGTTGATCTTGGTCTCATCTGTCCATAGGATGTTGTTCCAGAACTGTGACGGCTTTTTTAGATGTCGTTTGGCAAATTCTAATCTGGCCTTCCTGTTTTTGATCCTCACCAATGGTTTACATCTTGTGGTAAACCCTCTGTATTCACTCTGGTGAAGTCTTCTCTTGATTGTTGACTTTGACACACACACACACACACCTACCTCCTGGAGAGTGTTCTTGATCTGGCTAACTGTTGTGAAAGGTGTTTTCTTTACCAGGGAAAGAATTATTCGGTGATCCACCACAGTTGTTTTCAGTGGTCTTCCGGGTCTTTTGGTGTTGCTGAGCTCACCGGTGCGTTCCTTCTTTTTAAGAATGTTCCAAACAGTTGTTTTGGCCATGCCTAATGTTTTTGCTATCTCTCTGATGGGTTTGTTTTGTTTTTTCAGCCTTATGATGGCTTGCTTCACTGATAGTGACAGCTCTTTGGATCTCATCTTGAGAGTTGACAGCAACAGATTCCAAATGCAAATAGCACACTTGAAATTGAACTCTGGACCTTTTATCTGCTCATTGTAATTCGGATAATGAGGGAATAACACACACCTGGCCATGGAACAACTGAGAAGCCAATTGTCCCATTATTTTTGGTCCCTTAACAAGTGGGAGGCACATATGCAAACTGTTGTAATTCCTACACCGTTCACCTGATTTGAATGAAAATACCCTCAAATTAAAGCTGACAGTCTGCAGTTAAATCACATCTTGTTTGTTTCATTTCAAATCCATTGTGGTGGTGTATAGAGCCAAGAAATGTTAGAATTGCGTTGATGTCCCAATATTTATTGACCTGACTGTAGGTACATATCAGGTATAAGATAAATGATAAATAGATGGATAGATATAAGATGGATAAATACTATAGATAGATAGATAAATATTTGGGTATGAACCAATTTTTGCAGATCACGTATACCCATACATGCTGTTTGTCTTTCCTGGGGCAGATGAGGTCTTCCAGCAACACAATGCAACATGTCACATGGCCAGAAATGTCTGATATTCGCTGGAAAAGCACGACCAAGACTTAATTCCCCAGACTTGAATGTAGCATCTGTGTACGGCATACATATTAGGACATGCTCAGATATCATCCACCACTCTATCCTCCGTCAGCCCAAACTTCCTCCTACCTCACACGTCAGCCAAAACTCCCTCCTCCCTCATCCAAAACTCCCTCGTCCCTCAGACGTCAATCAATAAATACCTCCTCCATCAGCCCTCAGCCCAAACTCCATCAGCCGTCAGGTGTCAGCTCTCAGCCGTCAGGGGTCAGACATCAGTTGTCATCCCTCAGCCTAAACTCCATCAGCCATCAGGGGTCAGACATCAGGTGTCAGCCCTCAGCCTAAACTCCATCAGCTGTAGTAATAGAATGTAAAATATGTTTACAGCAAGCGCTGGCACCACAGACCATTGTTTTCACACATTATATATATATTATGTACACTAATACCAGGCACCAGTACTGGATACAAGTTTCCTTGGTGTATAATGGAGGCACGCCGTGTTCTGCTGCTGACATACACGGGCTTCTCTCTGGCACACGTTACATCAGCAGCCATTAGAGACTACAAGAGAATGAGATGCCTTCCCTTAATAGCAGATAGCTCCATAGTTCAGGGGTTAGAGCACTGGTCTTGTAAGCCAGGGGTTGTGAGTTCAAGTCTCGCTTGCACCTTCACAGATCTTTTTTTTGTCTGTTAATATTTGTACTATTGCTTGCTTGTACATCAAACCCCAGTTTGCATTGAGTTGTGCCCACAGAACAGTAAAAGAACCAAATCATGACATATATGCCATCATCCACCCATCATAAATCTACCCCCATCGTCTCATTTATCATTTATCTTTCTATCTATCCTGAATTATGTGAAAGCAAACCTGTCATATTTATACGATAACGGAAAGCATATTTCATATGATAAATTGTTCTAAAATGTTCTTTGCTTACTAAACGGAATAAGTAATAGTACAAATATTAACAGACAAAGAAAAATAATTGTGTAGGTGCCAGTAAGATTTGAACACACGATCCCTGGTATACAAGACCAGCGCTCTAACCCCTGAACTATGGAGCCATCTGCTGCTAGGGAAGGAATCTCATTCACTTGTAGGCAAACCAGTCTCTAGCGGCTGCTGATGTAACGTGTGCTGGAGAGAAGCCTGTGTATGTCAGCGGCTGAACACGGCGTGCCTCCATTATACACCAAGGAAACTTGTATCCAGTACTGGTACCTGGTATTAGTGTCCATAATATATATATAATGTGTGAAGACAATGGTCTGTGGTGCCAGCGCTTGCTGTAAACATATTTTACATTCTATTACTACGGCTGATGACCACTGAGGTATCTCAGGTACTCAGGCACGGTCAGGAAGATGGCAGCCTGCAAGCGTCCTTTCCTCACTGCCCCTGCGCAGAATACTGAACGGCACGAGATTTCCCCAGGGCACTGGGCAGGCAGAAGGATGTGAACGATGCATTGCCCTGTCAATCAACACTTGGAAGGCCCCTTTAACACGGGCGTTGCGGATTGGGGCCGGATGCGTTCAGGGAAAATGGTGCAATTTTGACACTAAAACTGCGATTGCGTTCCATGTTTGCGTTTTTTCCGTGCGGGTGCAAAACATTGTAATGCGTTTTCCACGCGCGTGAGAAAAATCGGCATGTTTGGTACCCAGACCCGAACCCGGACTTCTTCACAGAAGTTCGGGTTTGGGTTAGGTGTTGTGTAGATTTTATTATTTTCCCTTATAACATGGTTATAAGGGAAAATAATAGCATTCTGAATACAGAATGCTTAGTACAATAGGGCTGGAGGAGTTAAAAAAAATAATTTAACTCACCTTAATCCACTTGTTCGCGCAGCCCGGCATCTCTTCTGTCTTCTTCTTTGAGGAATAGGACCTTTGATGACATCACTGCGCGCATCACATGGTCCATCACATGATCTTTTACCATGGTGATGGATCATGTGACGGACCATGTGATGAGCGCAGTGACGTCATCAAAGGTCCTTTGCTGTGCACAGGAAAAGAAGAAGAAAGAAAGAGAAGCCGGGCTGCGTGATCAAGTGGATTAAGGTGAGTCATATTATTTTTATTTATTTTTTAACCCCTCCAGCCCTATTGTACTATGCATTCTGTATTAAGAATGCTATTATTTTCCCTTATAACCATGTTATAAGGGAAAATAATAATGATCGGGTGCCCATCCCGATCGTCTCCTAGCAACCATGTGCGAAAATCGCACCGCATCCGCACTTGCTTGTGGATGCTTGCGATTTTCCCGCAGCCCCATTCACTTCTATGGGGCCTGCGTTGCGTGAAAAACGCAGAATATAGAAAATCACCGCTCGTGTGCACAGCCCCATAGAAATGAATGGGTCCGGATTCAGTGCGGGTGCAATGCATTCACCTCACGCATTGCACGCGCGCGGAAAACTCGCTCGTGTGAATGGGGCCTAACAGATTTGCAGCCTGGACAAACGATGATAAATCAATCTAGTGACAAGCAGAAAAATCCATGGCACAAAATAAAACAGTTTTAGGCTACTTTCACATCTGCTTTTTTGCTAGATCCATCAGGGATAAGCAAAAACGCTTCCATTAGGCCTCATGCACACGGCCGTGTTCCGCGGCCGAGAGCAGTCCGTGGAAACCCGGCCGGGATCCCTGCTGACAGCAGGAGGGCACGGCGTCATTGGTTGCTATGACGCTGTGCGCCTTATGCCGCCGCTGCTGTACAGTAATACACTCATATGACGCCATCCATGATTTGCGGATCGGCGATTTGCGGACCGCAAAACACACAACGGTCGTGTGCATGTAGCCTTACATTGTGTTTCATGCCGGATCTGTGTTGCTCCACATCCCATGTATTCTGGTGCATTCCATTCAGTTTTCTCCCCATTGACAGTAAAGCATTTTCCTCCAGTTTTTAGATCCTATGATGGATCTCAATACCAGAAAGGAAAAATGCTGATGTGAAAGTAGCCTTACCATCTCTTGCAGACCATTAGCAATAGGTGTATAGCGTCAGCACATGTAGAGACAGCAAGTCTAATTTTTTTTCAAGACTAGTGCAACAACTACCCTAAAAAGAGTGAATCCTACATTAGATGTTCTTTTTTTCGGAAGGAAAATATGGTGGTAACTTTTTGCTGTCTAGATCCACTATCTAGGCTCCATATTTGAATACACTTTTGCAGAAAACTTTAAATTGACACTTAACATAATAAAAGCCATTTAAAGTCAAGTATGTTTTTAGGCCTCAAGCACACGACCGTTTTTTTTTAAGGTCCGCAAAACCGGGGTCCGTAGGTCCGTGATACGTGACTGTTTTTTCATCCGTGGGTCTTCCTTGATTTTTGGAGGATCCACGGACATGAAAAAAAAGTCGTTTTGGTGTCCGCCTGGCCGTGCGGAGCCAAACGGATCCATCCTGAATTACAATGCAAGTCAATGGGGACGGATCCGTTTGACGTTGACACAATATGGTGCAATTTCAAACGGATCCGTCCCTCATTGACTTTCAATGTAAAGTCAGGAGTTAATATACCATAGGATCTGAGTTTTCTCCAATCCGATGGTATATTTTAACTTGAAGCGTCCCCATCACCATGGGAACGCTTCTATGTTAGAATATACCATCGGATTTGAGTTACATCGTGAAACTCAGATCCGACAGTATATTCTAACACAGAGGTGTTCCCATGGTGATGGGGACGCTTCAAGTTAGAATATACTGAGAACTGTGTACATGACTGCCCCTTGCTGCCTGGCAGCACCCGATCTCTTACAGGGGGCTGTGATCCGCACAATTAACCCCTCAGGTGCTGTACCTGAAGGGGTTAATTGTGCATATCATAGCCCCCTATAAGAGATCAGGGGCTGCCAGGCAGCAGGGGGCAGACCCCCCTCCCTCCCCAGTTTTAATTTTATTGGTGGTCAGTGCGGACCCCCCGCCCCCCCTCTACTGTATTATTTTCATTGGTGGCACAGTGTGCAGCCCCCCCCCCCGCCCCCCCTCCCTCTATTGTATTATCATTGGTGGCCAGTGTGCGCCCCCCCCCGGCCCCCCCTCTATTGTATTAATATCATTGGTGGCCAGTGTGCGGCCTCCCCTTTCCCCCCCCCCCCCTTCCCGATCATTGGTGGCAGCGGAGAGTTAGAAGCATCATACTTACCTGTTGCGATGTCTGTGACCGGCCGGGAGCTCCTCCTACTGGTAAGTGACAGACCAATGAAAATAATACAATAGAGGGAGGGTGGGCCGCACTGGCCACCAATGAAATTAAAACTGGGGAGGGAGGGGGGTCTGCCCCCTGCTGTCTGGCAGACCCTGATCTCTTATAGGGGGCTATGATAAGCACAATTAACCCCTTCAGGTGCAGCACCTGAGGGGTTAATTGTGCGGATCACAGCCCCCTGTAAGAGATCGGGTGCTGCCAGGCAGCAGGGGGCAGTCATGTACACAGTTCTCAGTATATTCTAACTAGAAGCGTCCCCATCACTATGGGAACGCCTCTGTGTTAGAATATACTGTCGGATTTGAGTTTTCACAAAGTGAAAACTCAGCTCTGAAAAAGCTTTCATACAGACGGATCTTCGGATCCATCTGTATGAAAGTAACCTACGGCCACGGATCAAGGACGCGGATGCCAATCTTGTGTGCATCCGTGTTCTTTCACGGTCCCATTGACTTGAATGGGTCCGTGAACCGTTGTCCGTCAAAAAAATAGGACAGGTCCTATTTTTTTGACGGACAGGAAACACGGATAACGGATGCGGCTGCAAAACGGTGCATTTTCCGATTTTTTTCATGGACTCATTGAAAGTCAATGGGTCCGCGAAAAAAAACAGAAAACGGCACAACGGCCACGGATGCACACAACGGTCGTGTGCATGAGGCCTTAGGAGGAGGTTTTGAGGCAGATTTTCCAGCAGGTTTTTAAGCCAAAGCCAGAAGTGGATTCTAAAGGAATCAAAAATATAAAGGTAGGACTTCCTGCTGGATCCACTTTTGGCTGAAAAAGGTGAAGGAAAATCTGCCACAAAACCTCTTCCAAAAAACTCCATGTGAACCTAGCCTAAGGCTAGGTCTACACGACGACATTTGTCGCGCGACATTTTGTTGCACCAATGTCGCGCGACAATTTTTATAATGGCAGTCTATGGTGTCGCACTGCAACATGCGACATGCTGCGACTGCGACGCAACAGTCGCAGAAAATCCATTCGAGATGGATTTTTCTGCGACTGTCGTGTCGCAGTCGCAGTATGTCGCATGTTGCAGTGCGACACCATAGACTGCCATTATAAAAATTGTCGTGCAACAAAATGTAGTTGTGCCCTATCTGTCGCGCGACAAATGTCGTCGTGTAGACCTAGCCTTAGGGCCCGATTTATCATTAGCTCAAGTCAAAATAATGGAGTGAAAGTCGCAAATTTTTGCGCAATCGCTAAAACTGTACAAAAATTTGCAACTTTTATTGGCTCTGCACTATGCGCGCCAGTTTTCTAAAAGTGGACGTGTTTTCTTATGTAGATGAATCTCTAGACGGATTTACTATTGTGACAATAGTGTTACAATTTTGTATTATAAAGTCACACAAAATTGCGCAGTTTCACTTCAGTGAGGACCGTGCTTATCTTATGCGACTTTTTAATAGAACATGCAACTTTTTCATAAAGACATGCAACTTTTGTAAAGCCACTCCTGCACACGACCGTATGGCTTTTTCAGTGTTTTGCGGTCCGTTTTTCACGGATCCGTTGTTCCGTTTTTTGTTTCCGTTGTGTTTCCGTTTCTGTTCCGTTTTTACGTTCCGTTTTTCCATATGGCATATACAGTATACAGTAATTACATAGATAAAATTGGGCTGGGCATAACATTTTCAATAGATGGTTCCGCAAAAAACGGGAACGGAAACGGAAGACATACGGATGCATTTCCGTATGTGTTCCGTTTTTTTTGCGGACCCATTGACTTGAATGGAGCCACGGAACGTGATTTGCGGGCAATCATATGTGTTCTATCTTTAAACGGAACGTAAAAACGGAAATACGGAAACGGAATGTACATTCAGTTTTTTTGCGGAGCCATTGAAATGAATGGTTCCGTATACGGAACGCAAAAAACGGCCAGTAAACGGGGAAAAAAAGCGGTCGTGTGCAGGAGGCCAAACTGCTACCGTCAAACCACATTTATCACAGTATTAAAGGACCATTAATAAATCTGACTAAGGCTACTTTCACACTCGCGCTTGGTGCGGATCCGTCATGGATATGCACAAACACATCCGCTCAGATAATACAACCGCATGCATTCAGAACGGATCCGTTTGTATTATCTTTAACATTGCCAAAACGGATCCGTCTTGAACACCATTGAAAGTCAATAGGGGACGGATTCGTTTTCTATTGTGCCAGATTGTGTCAGTGAAAACGGATCCATCCCCATTGCAAGCAGCGTTTTGGTGTCCGCCTCCAAAGCGAAATGGAGGCGGAACGGAGGCAAACTGATGCATTTTTAGCGGGTCCTTATCCATTCAGAATGCATTAAGGACAAAACTGATCCGTTTTGGACCGCTTGTGGGATCCCTGAACGGATCTCACAAACGGAAACCAAAACGCCAGTGTGAAAGTAGCCTAAGCCAAAAGTGACTTTGGACATATGTAAAAGTGGAGTAAGATGTAAGTGTAATGATAAATCTGGCCCTAATGTTTCATGTAACTGCACATTTAATGCATTGTCAAGTTCTAATAGTCGAGAGAGATAACAATAGAGTTAACAATATAGTAATATCACCGGCTTTCCTGTGCAGCTTTTAGCAATCTTTACAGTCCCTTCAGGGGACCTGGACCTTGTGCAAGCTGACGCTCTTCTAGCTTGACAAAACAAGGATTTATTTCAGCACTCACACTAAGTCTATTTGTACTAAACTGCCAATGAACTGTTTCTTATCTTCATGCCTTGTCATGTGCTACCAGTGCTGATTGGGTTAATAGAGGATTGAGCAGAAATGAACTTGACCCCAGAGCTGTTGTTTGTATGAAGGCAGTGACAACCTCAGCTCAACGTGCCCTGCAGTTCTTACAGCTATTATATTTATCCGTGTAATTATTCGCTTTCATACGATCTCCAGTAAGCGGTGCTGCTTCCCAGAAGTCACGTGGTCTGCATCTGGAACTATTTATGTGCAATCCCTCTTGTGCAGCAAGAAAGTGATCTGTTGATACAGTCAGCGTGCATGGGGCAGCTCAAAAGAAAAGATAAAAGCCTTTTATTACGAGGACTTCGTTTCCTAGTAAATGCCATATCCATATGCCTTGATAGAGAAAGAAAGAAAGAATTAAAGAAAATAAGACCGAAAGAGAAAGAAAGAAAATAAGACTGAAATAAAAAGAAAGATAGACAGATGATAGATAGTAGAAAAAAAGGCAGCAATCCAATATAACAGCTTGACAAAGGCTCCATTGAGTAGAGCTGAAACGTTGCTGCTAGATGGGTTAATAAACCATCCACTTTTTTCACCTTATATTGGAGTGCTGCCTTTTTTTCTATTGAGCGGACCTTGGTCTCTGGTCCATATTGAAGGATTTGCACCCTCATTGCTGTGTGCTGCTTTTTATTTATTTATTTTTTGCTTTTTGTTTTTGATAGATAGATAGATATTAGGGCAGGGCCACACATCGGGTTTCCAGATGCAGTTCTGGAACCGAAAACCAGGAATGAATAAAAAGAAAAAAAAGTCGTATCTGTCCTTTTATGATCCACTCCTAATTTTGGCTTCCAAAACTACATCAGAAAACCTGAGCGAGTGGCCATACCCTTGGATAAATAGATTGACATTAGATATAAGATAGATAATCCTATTTTCAGCGCCGGTATTATTTGAATGGGTAGAAGATTAGGACTGTATTGATGCTTACCAGCAATTCATGTATTAGGTTTATACACGTAGTGGCTTGGAGCAAGGGTCCTTTGGAGTCTGGATGTTTGTGGACATTTGCCCATATTACTGCTGTGCAAAGCCATCAACTCCCTACTTTATTGCACTTTGAATGGTTAACTAACTTGCACTATGATTTATGCCATAGTTTACACTTATACTGTTTTATGCCGTTGAACTGCATTGTATATGTTTGTTGTATATCCTGTTGATTTGCACTTTATCTGCACTGCGCTGTGGACAAGCTTAGGGCACAGCCAGCTAAGGCTACTTTCACACTAGCGTTCGGGGCTCCGCTTGTGAGTTCCGTTTGAAGGCTCTCACAAGCGGCCCCGAACGCATCCGTCCAGCCCTAATGCATTCTGAATGGATGCGGATCCGCTCAGAATGCATCAGTCTGGCTCCGTTTGTCCTCCGCTCCGCTCAGCAGGCGGACACCTGAACGCAGCTTGCAGCGTTCGGGTGTCCGCCTGTCCGTGCGGAGGCAAACGGATCCGTCCAGACTTAGGCTACTTTCACACCTGCGTTCGGGGCTCCGCTTGTGAGTTCCGTTTGAAGGCTCTCACAAGCGGCCCCGAACGCATCCGTCCAGCCCTAATGCATTCTGAATGGATGCGGATCCGCTCAGAATGCATCAGTCTGGCTCCGTTTGTCCTCCGCTCCGCTCAGCAGGCGGACACCTGAACGCAGCTTGCAGTGTTCAGGTGTCCGCCTGGCCGTGCGGAGGCAAACGGATCCATCCAGACTTACAATGTAAGTCAATGGGGACGGATCCGTTTGAAGTTGACACAGTATGGCTCAATTTTCAAACGGATCCGTCTCCCATTGACTTTCAATGTAAAGTCAAAACGGATCCGTTTGCATTATCATGAACAAAAACGCAGGTGTGAAAGTAGCCTAATACTGAAAAACTTTGGGACTTTACAGCCTGTGAGCTAAAAAAATAAAATAATTTTCCATGAGGGACTAGGCAAAGCTAAGATTTAGAGGGAAAAAACTAGACACAGTGAACTTTTGACCATCTGGTTTAGCTCTGTTAGATGGTTATGTCTGGAAACTGCTTAGTCATTACCATTGACTTGTATTGAGACACAAGACAAAACTATGACAGCCATAACCAGCAACATTGTTTTTGTTAGGCTGTGCTTCATCCCTCCCATTAGAAGGTTCTGGATCAGTTAGAAACTGTTGTAGGAAGGAACAAGGGGCCGTCATTGATGGTTGGTATGTGTCACTGAGGTTCTTGGCCTCAGTGAGGTACGAGCCGTTTTTTCTCAAGTGTCAGACTGCAGCCATTTTTGCAACCGGTGTAGCAGATCATAATACTGCGGTCTGGCGGATTCAGCCGGGTGTAAATTCCCACTGACGCACCCGCTGGGCCCGGACCAATACATTCACCCCCAGTCTTGCCAGAATCTCACCCTTTATGGTCGGGTAGTCGGCTGCTTGATCATCTGGTAAGTCAAAAAAACACCTGCTGGTGTCCAGACGCCAGAAACGGAGCAACAACCTCAGCCCATTGGTCTCAGGGTAACTTCTCCCTCACGGCCACCTTTTTGAATACCGCCAGAAAGGTCTCGACGTCGTCCGAGGGGGTCATCTTAGGGATAGCCACACGGACAGCTTTCCGGGCATCGTGGATGTTCTGGGACGCTTCTGCCGCTTGTAACGCAATCACATGCTGTAATAGCAGATGGTTGGTTTCCTGCTGCTGGTTAGCCTCCCGTTGATGCAAGTTAGCCTCCATGAGGGCTTTCACGACCGCCTCCATTTTGTCAGGGGACACGGGTCATAACCTTGCCGGCTTGATATAGGACATACACCCGAGCCAGGAAAAAACTAAAACTTTTCGGCCTTCAGGCCAGCCTCACTGCAGAACCGCCCGCATCCTCCACCAAATGTGGGGATTGGCTCTGGTAGACAGGTTAGCGGACGCAGAATAGAGGCAAGGAACCAGGTTGTAAATCAAACTTCAGTGTTTTATTAACACTCAGCAAAACATAACAGTCTTGGTGCTTGTTCATACACAGCAAAACACTGTTCACCTGGAATCCTAGGTGTCAGTTCACACCCGGCTGAATGCTCAGCCACAGAAAAGTTCACTGGAAGGCTTCCAGGCGGCCTGCACACCTGTTTGCAGTCTGACATTTCATCTGTTTAGTATGGCTGTAAAGCTGACCCGGGACGGCTTTTACTGGGAGTAGTCAGAAGTGCCGGGTCTTGGCAGGCTTATAAAGCAGTCAGCACTATCAGGTGGTGTGGATCTACCTTCATCTGACAGTGAAGATGTGGAGTCCTCTGTGCTGAAGGCTGAAGACTGCAAACAGGCGTGCAGGCCTCCTGGAAGCCAGCCGGGTGTGAACTGACACCTAGGATTCCAGGTGAACAGTGTTTTGTGTTGCTGTGTAAGGGTACTTTCACACTAGCGTTTTTCTTTTCTGGCATAGAGTTCCGTCACAGGGGCTCTATACCGGAAAAGAACTGATCAGGCATATCCTAATGCATTCTGAAAGGAGAGTAATCCGTTCAGGATGCATCAGGATGTCTTCAGTTCAGTCATTTTGACTGATCAGGCAAAAGAGAAAACCGTAACATGCTACGGTTTTATCTCTGGCGAAAAAAACGGAAGACTTGCCTGAATGCCGGATCCGGCATTTTTTTCCCATAGGAATGTATTAGTGCCGGATCCGTCCTTCCGGGCGCAGACCTTTTAAAAATGAGAAAAAAATAAATCCTGGATCAGTTTTGCCGGATCCGGTATTGCAATGTATTTTTCTGACTGATCAGGCATTTTTCAGACTGATCAGGATCCTGATCAGTCTGAAAAATGCCTGATCAGTCAGAAAAATGACATGCGTTTGCATACAGTTTGCCTGATCAGGCAGGCAGTTCAGGCAACAGAACGAAAGTACCCTAAGAACAAGCACCAAGACTGTTATGTTTTGCTGAGTGTGAATAAAACACTGAAGTTTGATTTACAACCTGGTTCCTTGCCTCTATTCTGCGTCCACTAACCTGTCTACCAGAGCAAACCCCCACACAAGTATAAAAGTAGAGCAGTCAGAGCCCCTACAGGTCTACAGATAGGGACCAGTCTTTAATAGAAGAAGACGTTGAGACGGGGGTACTCTGCCCTGGTGATACGTCACCAATGTCTCAGATGACAAAACCCCTTAATTACTGAATCACCATGCTATCCCTAAAGGAGTTCTCAAGGATTTAACAACTGATGACCTATCTCTAGGATATATTGGATTGTCAGGGGTCAGACACCTCGTATGCCTTCAGATCAGTTCAGGAGTAGCTCCGGCACACAAAGTGCACGGCTCAGTCGATTGATTAGTGGAAAGAGCTGGTCACTTCAATGGGAGCAGCCCTGCTTACTGCAGCTCCATCCACTAAGCAATGGCTGGGGCTACTGCAGAACAGCTGATAGGGGTCTGACACACAGTACCTCCACCAATCTGAGGGAAGGCCGTCAATATGAAAGGACTAAAAAAAAACTTTAAGGTGGATTTCTTCCTTGCTGTTTTTTTGGTAATGCTGTTATTAACTTTATCGGGAACATAAAATTTCAGTACAAATTCTGTTGACTGCAATATGTAGTTATTCAGCACTAAAATGGAAAAACAAGACAAGACTCAAGAGGCATGCATCCAATGCAAACACCAAAGTATGTGTCTGAGACGAAACCCAAAATGCACTAAAATAGTAAGAAATTCCACTGCTCAGTGTGAAGGCTTATTATAGAACGCTGTATACTCAGCCGACAAATATATATTTTTCTTTTGCATTTGAATGCAAACTTAACTATGAATTGTTTATGTACAGAGCTGGAAATGACCTTTAAGTGCACTCTGCCGGACAAGTTACTGGCAAGGAAATGACCATCTGTTTTCTGTGCTGTTATGATCTATAAATGGGCTATATACAGTATATATATTTGTTGATTAAAAAGATTGGTTCTCATTTGAAGCTTAAAGGGGTCATCCAACCCCTATAATGCCCCCCAAAATGCTCGGGCCCTTAATACAGATCATACTTACCCCGCTCCCCGACACCTGCGTTGCTCCTGATGCCCGTATGGCCGCCGTTGCATCTCTCATGGGTGACGCTAGGGAGACTCATTCCCATCGCGGCCTGCTATTGGCTGGCACCCCCACCTCCGCCCCGTTGCCGGATGTTTTGATCCAAGCAACGGGGAGATGCAGTAGCAGCCGTGCGGCATCAGGAGCTACGCGGGTGCTGGGGAGCGGGGTAAGTATGATCTGTATGAGGGGCCTGGGCATTTTGGGGGGCATTATATGGGTTGAATAACCCCTTTAAAGGGTCACTAACTTTTCACAAAACCTTTGCTATGTCACAGAGACATATCAAAAGTTGTGATCAGTGGGGTCTGAGTGCTGAGACCCCCACAATCCCTAGAACGAGGGTAGAGAAGAAGGTGCATATCACGTTCTCTATCTTCACTGCCGATAATGGAATCGAGACGGGCCCATAGACTTCAATGGAGCTCATCTAATTCAGCCAGGAGAGAGAGCGTGACATGCACATGCTTATCTGCCTTTATTCTAGGGATTGTGGGGTTTGTCTAAACTAAGACCCCACCGATCACAACTTTTGATACGTCTCTATGACATATCAAACGTTTTTAGTGACCCTTTAAAGGGATTTTGTCACCAGTTTATGCTGCGCTATCTAAGGGCCAAAGACAATTTCACACAAAAACAAAAAACTCAGTTTAAAGATTAATTCCACTCCTCCAAAGTCTTGCTTATTAGGGTTTCCAACTACTAAGATCAGTGATTTTGCAGGAGCTTTATCAAATCTGCGCAGTATCTCAGATCATACTGTAGGCCATAACCTCTCCTCCATCACTACCACTCCTCCATCACTACCATTCCTTCATCACTTCTACTCCTCCATCACTACCACTCCTCCATCACTACCACTCCTCCATCACTACCACTCCTCCATCACTACCACTCCTTCATCACTACTACTCCTCCATCACCAATCCTCCATCACTACTACTCCTCCATCACCAATCCTCCATCACTACTACTCCTCCATCACCAATCCTCCATCACTACGACTCCTCCATCACCAATCCTCCATCACTACAACTCCTCCATCACCAATCCTCCATCACTACAACGCCTCTATCACTACCATTCCTCCATCTCTAATCCTCAATCACTACCACTCCTCCATCACTACCACTCCTTCACTACCACTCCTCCATCACTACCACTCCTTCACTACCACTCAGGTGTGATACAAGTGAGTATCTCAGAAGCCTTCATTACTGCAGTAACAGAGCTATAAGCTGGTGCCCTACATAAACGACCTAAAGCCCCATGTCCACATGGTTAGCTAATTAAATAAAGTATCAACTTGTTTCTGATTGTTAAAGGGGTATTCTCATCTCTACATTTATGGCATGTGTCCCATAATCTTGGTTACTGGTGCCATCTCACGGCTATCGTGTATGGGGAGGTGGCTGCGCATGTATGACTATCCCCAATTACTTCTATAAAAACTAGATAAGTAGGCATGCTCAGCTATTTTCAAAACTCCCAAAATCGTGAATGGAGAGAGCCTTGCATGCTTAGCCACCTCTCCATTCACATCAGTTGTAAGATGTGGCACCATTCTTGAGATAGGCGCAGGTCCCAGAGGTAGGATATAACGTAATGCCATAAATATTAAGCTACCCCTTTAATGGCCCCATTTTTGCCTAAACTCCACAGCTATTAACAAATTAGCAGCCAGTTGCATATCCTCCACCACTTGGCCGTGTGGTGGTACTACAGTATGTGGAACATCACCCTTTGAGGGAACTGATGGCTGCCAGTGAGGCATGAGAATCATTCAGTTCTGCTGCCATCATGTAAGGCCTCATGCACACGACCGTTTTTTTTTTTAAGGTCCGCAAAAACGGAGTCCGTAGGTCCGTGATTGTTTTTTCGTCCTTGGGTCTTCCTTGATTTTTGGAGGATCCACGGACATGAAAAAAAAGTCGTTTTGGTGTCCGCCTGGCCGTGCGGACCCAAATGGTTCTGTCCTGACTTACAATGCAAGTCAATGGGGATGGATCCGTTTGACGTTGACACAATATGGTGCAATTGCAAACGGATCCGTCCCCCATTGACTTTCAATGTAAAGTCAGGAGTCCCTATTATACCATCGGATCGGCGTTTTCTCCAATCCGATGGTATATTTTAACTTGAAGCATCCCCATCACCATGGAAACGCCTCTATGTTAGAATATACTGTCGGATATGAGTTAGATCGTGAAACTCAGATCCGACAGTATATTCTAACACAGAGGCGTTCCCATGGTGATGGGGACGCTTCAAGTTAGAATATACTACGAACTGTGTACATGACTGCCCCCTGCTGCCTGGTAGCACCCGATCTCTTACAGGGGGCTGTGATCCGCACAATTAACCCCTCAGGTGCAGCACCTGAGGGGGGTTAATTGTGCGTATCATAGTCCCCTGTAAGAGATCAGGGGCTGCCAGGCAGCAGGGGGCAGGCCCCCCCTCCCTTGTATTATTTTCATTGGTGGCCAGTGTGCGCCCCCCCCACCCCCCCGGGTCCCCCCTCCCTCTATTGTATTATTTTAATTGGTGGCACAGTGTGCGGCCCCCCTCCCTCCCTCTATTGTATTATTTTAATTGGTGGCACAGTGTGCGGCCCCCCTCCCTCCCTTTATTGTATTATTTTCATTGGTGGCACAGTGTGCGGCCCCCCCCCAGCCCCCCCTCTATTGTATTATTTTCATTGGTGGCACAGTGTGCGGCCCCCCCCCCCCCCCCCCCCCCCGATCATTGGTGGCAGCGGAGAGTTCCGATCGGAGTCCCAGTTGGGGCTCCGATCGGTAACCATGGCAACCAGGACGCTACTGCAGTCCTGGTTGCCATGGTGACTTAGCAATATTATAAGCATCATACTTACCTGCTGCGCTGTCTTTGACCGGCCGGGAGCTCCTCCAACTGGTAAGTGACACGTCTGTGCGGAGCATTGCTTAATGATCTGTCGCTTACCAGTAGGAGGAGCTCCCGGCCGGTCAAAGACAGCGCAGCAGGTAAGTATGATGCTTATAATATTGCTAAGTCACCATGGCAACCAGGACTGCAGTAGCGTCCTGGTTGCCATGGTTACCGATCGGAGCCCCAGCGATTAAACTGGGACTCCGATCAGAACTCTCCGCTGCCACCAATGATCGGGGGGGGGGGGGAGAGGGGAGGCCGCACACTGTGCCACCAATGAAAATAATACAATAGAGGGAGGGGGGCCGGGGGGGGCCGCACACTGTGCCACCAATGAAAATAATACAATAGAGGGAGAGAGGGGGGGCCGCACACTGTGCCACCAATGAAAATAATACAATAGAGGGAGAGAGGGGGGGCCGCACACTGTGCCACCAATGAAAATAATACAATAGAGGGAGGGGGGGGGGCCGCACTGGCCACCAATGAAATTAAAACTGGGGAGGGAGGGGGGTGTGCCCCCTGCTGCCTGGCAGCCCCTGATCTCTTATAGGGGGCTATGATATGCACAATTAACCCCTCAGGTGCAGCACCTGAGGGGTTAATTGTGCGGATCACAACCCCCTGTAAGAGATCGGGTGCTGCCAGGCAGCAGGGGGCAGTCATGTACACAGTTCGTAGTATATTCTAACTAGAAGCGTCCCCATCACTATGGGAACGCCTCTGTGTTAGAATATACTGTCGGATATGAGTTTTCACGAAGTGAAAACTCATCTCTGAAAAAGCTTTTATGCAGACAGATCTTCGGATCCGTCTGTATGAAAGTAACCTACGGCCACGGATCACGGACGCGGATGCCAATCTTGTGTGCATCCGTGTTCTTTCACGGACCCATTGACTTGAATGGGTCCGTGAACCGTTGTCTGTCCAAAAAATAGGACAGGTCATTTTTTTTGACGGACAGGAAACACGGATCACGGATGTGGCTGCAAAACGGTGCATTTTCCGATTTTTCCACGGACCCATTGAAAGTCAATGGGTCCGCGAAAAAAAACTGAAAACGGCACAACGGCCACGGATGCACACAACGGTCGTGTGCATGAGGCCTAAGGGTCAAAAACTGTTACTCAGTTCTCTTGTAATTTTCATGGATGTCCTTAGATAACTGTGTTTCATACACTGGTGACTATCTCTTACACATCTTGCTGAGTCTGGAATAAAAATACAATAAATGTCCTTGTTTCATTTTCAACTTGAGCACTTTTCTATAAAGAAACATATGCTCAGGAGGTTTATCCATTGAGAAATTAATGACTTACCATAATGTGACCTGACCCCATTATGAGTACGCTATTTCATTAAATTCACAATGGGTCATTGAATAAACTTAATATTTTAGTATTTTTGTTTCTCTTTTTTCCTTTTTTTAACCAACTACGAACGAAAGAATTTGTCCCTGTTTGATCTTAAATCTTAATGTGAAATGTGTTGTTAAATGTGGACCTGGGACAACTTTTCCCTAAAACTTCTCAAATACAAAAAAAAAAAAGTAGGGCGATTTCCAGCAGGACAACTTCCTTTCTCCCCCAATGGTCAGGGATAATAAGCCATGGCTCCTGAGAGGTTAATAAGGGAGACCTCATTCCCCATGATGTCCCTATGACCTCCCCTATTTTAGGAGAGTAGGAAGGATTGAAATGGAAGAAAACACGTGAAATATAGAATATTTATTATGTATTCCGCAGCAGTGCACAGAGTTATCACCATTCACATCAGTCCTTATCCCCAGTGAGACTCACAATCTGATTTCCCAGACACCCACTAGTTCAGTAATGGCGAACCGTTTAGAGACCGAGTGCCCAAACTGCAACCCAAAACCCACTTATTTATCGCAAAGTGCCGACACGGTAATTCACCCTGAATACTACAGTCCAGTATAGTGTATCTTCAATGTACTTTATCATTTAGCTATAATAGCCTGCCTACATTCAGTGCGCTGCCTGTGCTGTTCTTAGTGCACCCAGCGCTGATGAATGGCAGGAAAAGTCTAAGGCATATTGGTACACCATAGACTTATTCCAGGATGTGGGTGCCCACAGGGAGGGCTCTGAGTGCCACCACTGGCACCCGTGCCATAGGTTCACCACCACTGGTCTAGGGTATGTTCCACAGTAAGGCAACTGAAGGCAGCCATTCAATAGCTGTCAGCAGAGCTATCTCTCCTACAACTCCCTCATACACATTCTCCTCAGCCAAATGTCGATGTGTATTTAATGGGGAGAGGGGAGAAAGCCGCTGCCAGACATTCTTGGAGGCAGCTTATCAACTGATCTGATGAAAATATTAATTAATCACAAATGATGTCGGGGGAGAGTTGGGAACTCCCTATACATATTAAACTATTAGCTGAACCTGCCGTTCTTGGCGGGTCAGCTGGCAATATACTAGTGTGTATGGGGCCTTTAGGCTTTGTTCACTCCACGTTTTGAGCTTTCCATTATACATAAGTATACCTTCAATGGAAAGCTGCAAGGGCTGGCACTGACATGAATGGGGGCAGCGCTTGCAGTAACCTGCTCCGTCCACTACCACTGTCACAGCTATTCCTGACAGATCATCGGCCAGGGTACAGGGTGTTGTATCACTTCAGAAAATGGCATTTATCATGTAGAGAAAGTCAACACAAGGCACTTACTAATGTATTCTGATTCTCCATATTGCCTCCTTTGCTGGCTAGATTCATTCACTCTATCGTGTTCTACACTGTTCGTATCCATGGTTATGACCACACTGCAATCCAGCAGCGGTGGTCGTGCTTGCACACTCTAAGTAAAAGCGCCGGCCTATGTGCACTCCCACAGTCCCGGCCACCAGAGAGGCTGGCGCTCTTTCCTATAGTGTGTAAGCACGAGCACTGATGGATTGCAGGGTGATCGTAACCATGGAAACGATCAGTTTAGAATGTGATGGATAAATGAATCAAGCTAGCAAAGGAAGCAATATGGAGAATCACAATATATTAGTATGTTAATAAAGGGTGTATCCTGTGGATAGGCCATCAATATAAAAGTGCAAGGAAAACCCTGTAAATTATAATTATCCATGCTGCCAAGGAAGGCGATCATGGCATTGGAGAGCTCGCACAATCAGAGCGATTCATTACCACTGGTGGCCGGCAGTGTATTTGATGTATCTTCCTGCTGCTCCCACGCCACAGTCCACATACTGATATGGGGTCCACATCATAAGTAAGGTCTGCAGTAACTTTTACCCAAAATGTGAACCAATTAAAATTTACTGCATCTTGTATCCCACAATCTCTGTAATTTTTATGCTCCAATCGATGCTGTGGGAAAAAAAAGTACTAAACAAGAAAATCTGGTATCTCCAGTTAGAGTTTCCTGGCATTGGAGTGAAGGATTACACCAGATTTATGTAACAACAGTAATTAATTCACAAGTTACTAAAGGTAAAGAGCTTCATAAAACTAATTAACCACTTCAGCCCCCAGTGCTTAAACACCCTGAAAGACCAGGCCACTTTTTACACTTCTGACCTACACTACTTTCACCGTTTATTGCTCGGTCATGCAACTTACCACCCAAATGAATTTTACCTCCTTTTCTTCTCACTAATAGAGCTTTCATTTGGTGGTATTTCATTGCTGCTGACATTTTTACTTTTTTTGTTATTAATCGAAATTTAACGATTTTTTTGCAAAAAAATGACATTTTTCACTTTCAGTTGTAAAATTTTGCAAAAAAAACGACATCCATATAGAAATTTTGCTCTAAATTTATAGTTCTACATGTCTTTGATTAAAAAAAAATGTTTGGGTAAAAAAAAAATGGTTTGGGTAAAAGTTATAGCGTTTACAAACTATGGTACAAAAATGTGAATTTCCGCTTTTTGAAGCAGCTCTGACTTTCTGAGCACCTGTCATGTTTCCTGAGGTTCTACAATGGCCAGACAGTACAAACACCCCACAAATGACCCCATTTCTGAAAGTAGACACCCTAAGGTATTCGCTGATGGGCATAGTGAGTTCATAGAACTTTTTATTTTTTGTCACAAGTTAGCGGAAAATTATGATTTTTTTTTTTTCTTACAAAGTCTCATATTCCACTAACTTGTGACAAAAAATAAAAAGTTCTATGAACTCACTATGCCCATCAGCGAATACCTTGGGGTCTCTTCTTTCCAAAATGGGGTCACTTGTGGGGTAGTTATACTGCCCTGGCATTCTAGGGGCCCAAATGTGTGGTAAGGAGTTTGAAATCAAATTCTGTAAAAAATGACCTGTGAAATCCGAAAGGTGCTCTTTGGAATATGGGCCCCTTTGCCCACCTAGGCTGCAAAAAAGTGTCACACATCTGGTATCTCCGTACTCAGGAGAAGGTGGGGAATGTGTTTTGGGGTGTCATTTTATATATACCCATGCTGGGTGAGAGAAATATCTTGGCAAAAGACAACTTTTCCCATTTTTTTATACAAAGTTGTCATTTGACCAAGATATTTATCTCACCCAGCATGGGTATATGTAAAAAGACACCCCAAAACACATTCCTCAACTTCTCCTGAGTACGGGGATACCAGATGTGTGACACTTTTTTGCAGCCTAGGTGGGCAAAGGGGCCCATATTCCAAAGAGCACCTTTCGGATTTCACTCCTCATTTTTTCCTGAATTTGATTTCAAACTCCTTACCACACATTTGGGCCCCTAGAATACCAGGGCAGTATAACTACCCCACAAGTGACCCCATTTTGGAAAGAAGACACCCCAAGGTATTCCGTGAGGGGCATGGCGAGTTCCTAGAATTTTTTATTTTTTGTCACAAGTTAGTGGAAAATGATGATTTTTTATTTATTTTTTTTTTTCATACAAAGTCTCATATTCCACAAACTTGTGACAAAAAATAAAAACTTCCATGAACTCACTATGCCCATCAGCGAATACCTTGGGGTCTCTTCTTTCCAAAATGGGGTCACTTGTGGGGTAGTTATACTGCCCTGGCATTTTCCAGGGGCCCTAATGTGTGGTAAGTAGGTAAATGACCTGTGAAATCCTAAAGGTGCTCTTTGGAATATGGGCCCCTTTGCCCACCTAGGCTGCAAAAAAGTGTCACACATGTGGTATCGCCGTATTCAGGAGAAGTTGGGGAATGTGTTTTGGGGTGTCATTTTACATATACCCATGCTGGGTGAGAGAAATATCTTGGCAAAAGACAACTTTTCCCATTTTTTTATACAAAGTTGGCATTTGACCAAGATATTTCTCTCACCCAGCATGGGTATATGTAAAATGACACCCCAAAACACATTACCCAACTTCTCCTGAGTACGGCAATACCAGATGTGTGACACTTTTTTGCAGCCTAGATGCGCAAAGGTGCCCAAATTCCTTTTAGGAGGGCATTTTTAGACATTTGGATACCAGACTTCTTCTCACGCTTTGGGGCCCCTAGAATGCCAGGGCAGTATAAATACCCCATATGTGACCCCATTTTGGAAAGAAGACACCCCAAGGTATTCAATGAGGGGCATGGCGAGTTCATAGAAATTTTTTTTTTTTGGCACAAGTTAGCGGAAATTGATATTTTTAATTTTTTTCTCACAAAGTCTCCCGTTCCGCTAACTTGGGACAAAAATTTCAATCTTTCATGGACTCAATATGCCCCTCACGGAATACCTGGGGGTGTCTTCTTTCCGAAATGGGGTCACATGTGGGGTATTTATACTGCCCTGGCATTCTAGGGGCCCTAAAGCGTGAGAAGAAGTCTGGAATATAAATGTCTAAAAAATTTTACGCATTTGGATTCCGTGAGGGGTATGGTGAGTTCATGTGAGATTTTATTTTTTGACACAAGTTAGTGGAATATGAGACTTTGTAAGAAAAAAAAAAAAAAAATTCTGCTAACTTGGGCCAAAAAAATATCTGAATGGAGCCTTACAGTGGGGTGATCAATGACAGGGGGATGATCAATGACAGGGGGGGTGATCAATGACAGGGGGGGTGATCAATGACAGGGAGGTGATCAATGACAGGGGGTTGATCAATGACAGGGGGGGTGATCAATGACAGGGGGGTTGATCAATGACAGGGGGGTTGATCAATGACAGGGGGGTTGATCAGGGAGTCTATATGGGGTGATCACCACAGTCATTGATCACGCCCCTGTAAGGCTTCATTCAGACGTCCGGATGCGTTTTGCGGATCCGATCCATCTATCAGTGGATCCGTAAAAATCATGCGGACGTCTGAATGGAGCTTGACAGGGGGGTAATCAATGACAGGGGGGTAATCAATGACAGGGGGGTGATCAGGGAGTCTATATGGGGTGATCACCACAGTCATTGATCACGCCCCTGTAAGGCTTCATTCAGACGTCCGGATGCGTTTTGCGGATCCGATCCATCTATCAGTGCATCCGTAAAAATCATGCGGACATCTGAATGGAGCTTTACAGGGGGGTAATCAATGACAGGGGGGTGATCAGGGAGTCTATATGGGGTGATCACCACAGTCATTGATCACTCCCCTGTAAGGCTTCATTCAGACGTCCGGATGCGTTTTGCGGATCCGATCCATCTATCAGTGCATCCGTAAAAATCATGCGGACATCTGAATGGAGCTTTACAGGGGGGTAATCAATGACAGGGGGGTGATCAGGGAGTCTATATGGGGTGATCACCACAGTCATTGATCACTCCCCTGTAAGGCTTCATTCAGACGTCCGGATGCGTTTTGCGGATCGGATCCATCTATCAGTGCATCCGTAAAAATCATGCGGACATCTGAATGGAGCTTTACAGGGGGGTGATCAATGACAGGGGGGTGATCAGGGAGTCTATATGGGGTGATCACCACAGTCATTGATCATGCCCCTGTAAGGCTTCATTCAGACGTCCGGATGCGTTTTGCGGATCGGATCCATCTATCAGTGCATCCGTAAAAATCATGCGGACATCTGAATGGAGCTTTACAGGGGGGTGATCAGGGAGTCTATATGGGGTGATCACCACAGTCATTGATCATGCCCCTGTAAGGCTTCATTCAGACGTCCGGATGCGTTTTGCGGATCCGATCTATCTATCAGTGGATCCGTAAAAATCATGCGGACGTCTGAATGGAGCTTTACAGGGGGTTGATCAATGACAGGGGTGTAATCAATGACAGGGGGGGTGATCAGGGAGTCTATATGGGGTGATAACCACAGTCATTGATCACGCCCCTGTAAGGCTTCATTCAGACGTCCGGATGCGTTTTGCGGATCCGATCAATCTATCAGTGGATCCGTAAAAATCATGCGGACATCTGAATGGAGCTTTACAGGGGGGTAATCAATGACAGGGGGGTGATCAATGACAGGGGGGTGATCAGGGAGTCTATATGGGGTGATCAGGGGTGATCAGGGGCTAATAAGGGGTTAATAAGTGACGGGGGGGGTGTAGTGTAGTGTAGTGGTGCTTGGTGGGACTTTACTGAGCTACCTGTGTCCTCTGGTGGTCGATCCAAACAAAGGGGACCACCAGAGGACCAGGTAGCAGGTATATTAGACGCTGTTATCAAAACAGCGTCTAATATACCTGTTAGGGGTTAAAAAAAACACATCTCCAGCCTGCCAGCGAACGATCGCCGCTGGCAGGCTGGAGATCAACTCTCTTACCTTCCGTTCCTGTGAGCGCGCGCGCCTGTGTGCGCGCGTTCACAGGAAATCTCGGCCATCGCGAGATGACGCATATATGCGTGACTCTGCGCAGGGCTGCCACCTCCGGAACGCGATCCTGCGTTAGGCGGTCCGGAGGTGGTTAAAGGGGTTGTCTCACGAAAAATATTCTACAGTTTACTGAATACTTTTGTAATTGCATGTAATTAAAAAATTATTATAGGTACTGAGTTATTCAATTAAATCTATCTGTATAGCGCCGTTTGCTCTTTTTTTAAATTTCTCTGTCCTGCTCACTGAGAGGGAAACACATGCTCAGTTCTATCCTTCAACTGCCACCAGCTGCAGCAGAGAGGACACACCCCTGAGAACGGACACACCCCTGAGAACGGACACACCCCTGAGAACGGACACACCCCTGAGAACGGACACACCCCTGAGAACGGACACACCCCTGAGAACGGACACACCCCTGAGAACGGACACACCCCTGAGAACGGACACACCCCTGAGAACGGACACACCCCTGAGAACGGACACACCCCTGAGAACGGACACACCCCTGAGAACGGACACACCCCTGAGAACGGACACACCCCTGAGAACGGACACACCCCTGAGAAAGGACATGCCCAATAAGCTTGAAATAAATCTAGCAGAACGATTGGAGCAAAGAATGTGGAGATCTCTGGATCCATGTGAGGTACAGGCTGGTTCTAGCTTTGTTAGAAAGAGGTTGTCATGTGCTAGACCAGCGGTCCCCAACCGCCGGGCCGCGGCCCAGGACCGGGCCGTGGAAGATTGTTAGCCGGGCCGCGGCAATTAGGGCAGTCTTTAACTCTGTACTAATGAAGCGCTTCCATTATGGAAGCGCTTCATTAGTACAGAAGGACCAGGGAGCGGTGAAGGATCTGTACTCACCGCTTCCTGGTCCTCGGCTCGGCTATCGGCTGTGCAGGGCTGCGCACAGCGTGAGGTCGCTCTGTGACCTCACGCTGTGCGCCGCTATACACAGCCAGAGCCGACAGCAGAATGAAGAGGATCGCGATGGTGACCAGGAGAGGTAAGTGTTTTTTTTATTTTATTTTATTTGCACTGATGGCTGACCTGGGGGACATGGGGGGCTTATGGGCTGGCTGACATGGGGGGCTTATGGGCTGGCTGACATGGGGGGCTTATGGGCTGGCTGACATGGGGGGCTTATGGGCTGGCTGACATGGGGGGCTTATGGGCTGGCTGACATGGGGGGCTTATGGGCTGGCTGACATGGGGGGCTTATGGCTGACATCAAATGGCTAATGGGGGGTTATGGCTGACATGAAGGGCTAATGGGGGCTTATGGCTGACATGAGGGGCTAATGGGGGCTTATGGCTGACATGAAGGGCTAATGGGGGCTTATGGCTGACATGAGGGGCTAATGGGGGCTTATGGCTGACATGAGGAGCTAATGGGGGCTTATGGCTGACATGAGGGGCTAATGGCTGACATGAAGGGCTAATGGGGGGCTTATGGCTGACATGAAGGGCTAATGGGTGGCTTATGGCTGACATGAAGGGCTAATAGGTGGCTTATGGCTGACATGGAGGGCTAATGGGGGGCTTATGGCTGACATGAAGGGCTAATGGGGGCATATGGTTGACATGAGGGGCTAATGGGGGCTTATGGCTGACATGAGGGGCTAATGGCTGACATGAAGGGCTAATGGGGGGCTTATGGCTGACATGAAGGGCTAATGGGTGGCTTATGGCTGACATGAAGGGCTAATGGGTGGCTTATGGCTGACATGAAGGGCTAATGGGTGGCTTATGGCTGACATGAAGGGCTAATGGGGGGCTTATGGCTGACATGAAGGGCTAATGGGGGCATATGGCTGACATGAAGGGCTAATGGGGGCTTATGGCTGACATGAGGGGCTAATGGGGGGCTTATGGCTGACATGAGGGGCTAATGGGGGGCTTATGGCTGACATGAGGGGCTAATGGCTGACATGAAGGGCTAATGGGTGGCTTATGGCTGACATGAAGGGCTAATGGGTGGCTTATGGCTGACATGAAGGGCTAATGGGTGGCTTATGGCTGACATTAAGGGCTAATGGGGGGCTTATGGCTGACATGAAGGGCTAATGGGGGCATATGGCTGACATGAGGGGCTAATGGGGGGCTTATGGCTGACATGAGGGGCTAATGGGGGGCTTATGGCTGACATGAGGGGCTAATGGGGGGCTTATGGCTGACATGAAGGGCTAATGGGGGGCTTATGGCTGACATTGGGGGGGTTATGGCTGACATTGGGGGGTGTATGGCTGACATTGGGGGCTGATAGATGGCTAAAGGTTTGGTGGTTGATCTGAGCTATTGGGGGTCTAATCTGAGGTCTGATTAACATTGGGGGTCTGATTGCTGGTCTGACCTGAGGTGTAATGAAAAATATTTTTTTCTTATTGTTCTCCTCTAAAACCTAGGTGCATCTTATAGGGCGAAAAATACGGTACAGTGCAGCAGAGACCAGTGCAGCAGAGACCAGTGCAGCAGAGACCAGTGCAGCAGAGACCATAGTCAGTTTATATAGTCATTATATAGTGTTATATATTTTAATATGCACCTTTGTGTTTTGTTATGCGCGTGAATCAGTCGGTCCCGCCCACCCCCTAAGCCCCGCCCCAGAACTCCCCCCTCCCCCCCCCCCCAACCGGTCCCTGGGAAAATTGTCTTGCATGAAACCGGTCCTTGGTGCAAAAAAGGTTGGGGACCACTGTGCTAGACTATATATATATATATATAAAATTTATTTTTGACATCATTCATGGGATAACCCTTTTAAATCTCACTGAAACTGAACCTATTCTGTAATGCAGTATGTTTATCCCGATCTGGTAAAGGTGTATTCACATGGGCAGATAGTTTGCCATGCTGTGGTTTTTGGCTCTTCGGTGTGTAGAAGTGACATACATTTCTTGGTTGTGGACCTCATAGTGAATAACCTGCCAACGTGAATACACCCTGAGGGTGCTGCCACACGTTCAGGATTTTAATGCACTTTTTGAGCCAAGACAAAGAATGGATTCAAAACGGAGAAGCAGTGTCCGTCCTTAAAGGGTTTCTCCATCTTTTGAACAGGTTTTGGGTCCCTCCTGCCAGACCTGTGGAGTGAAGCATACTTGCCACGTTCTGCCGGTGGGCGCACATCTCAGCAGGCAGTGCTGCCAGCATTCTGTTGTCAGGATGACAAGGCTCGGCTTCCTAGTTCAGAAAGCACCAGCCAATCAGAAGCAGTGATGACACATCCACTGCACCGACGTCATCAGTCATGTGATGTGTGTCACATGACCAGGAAGTGCGGCCTATTTAAACAGGCAACCTGTGCCCAGCAGATCTGTCTTCTCCTAGAATACGCTCACTCGCCTTTTGCTTCTATTCTGACCCTGCTTGGACCGTGAACTCTGATTCTTGGCTGACAATTTGGATGTTGATGTGGACTCCTAGTTATGACTTCTGGCTTGTTATCGTTTCTGATTCTGGGTCGCTGTGATTGCTCTTCTGGTTTTGACCCCTGTTTCTAGTTTTTTGACTTAGTCTTATTGGTTTTAATTTGGTTTATATTGGTCACTCCTGGTTCGACAAGGGTAGTTAGTTTCGCTTATTACTTTGTGTACTCGTTGATCTGTCACTAGATTTTCCTCCTTATAGGCCCCACACTTATCTAGGAAGGGACTGTCGACCAGTTGCAGGCCGCTGCGTAGGAAAGATCACACAAGTAGGTAAGAACAGTGGGACAGGTAGTTCAGGGTTCACTGCTCCCTACCGTGACAATACTTACTTGCTCCCCGATGCTCAGTTCTAGATTCTTCAGTTCTTGTTGCTCTAGTCCAGGCATGCTCAACTGCGGCCCTCCAGCTGTTGCAAAACTACAACTCCCAGCATGCCCGAACAGCCTACAGCTATCAGCCTACAGCAGGGCATTGTGGGAGTTGTAGTTTTACAACAGCTGGAGGGCCGCAGGTTGAGCATGCCTGCTCTAGTCCCTGCTTGTTATCATCTAGCATGGAAAAGGGTTACATGTGCCACTGGAGTCAATGACTGGCCACAGCAGCAGTCACTGGATCACATGCCGCTTGAGGGACATGTCACTACATCGGCCAGTCACTGGCTGCAGTGGCACGAGTGACCCCCTTCTATGCCAGAAGTTAACAAGGGTAGGCTGGAGCACCACAAATGAAAGGAGCCAGAGCCAAGCGGCAGGAAGCAGGTAAGTATAATTCCCGCCACAGTTCCATCAGGAAGGGGGGCCAAAACTTGTTGAAAAGGTGGAGAACTCCTTTAATATTTAAAAAATAACATTAAAAAAATTGATTTGTGGCAGCAACCTAAAGCACCGCCATTTTACACTGCCCGACAGATTATCTGGGACAAGTGTTGCTGATTATCCCCCGAGTAAGGCTACTATCACACTAGTGTTAATGTTTTCCAGTATTGAGATCCGTCATAGGGTCTCAATACTGGAAAAAAACGCTTCCGTTTTGTCCCCATTCATTGTCAATGGGGACAAAACGTAACTGAACAAAACGGAGTGCACCAAAATGCACTCCATTCCGTTCTCATACCGGAGAGGAAACCGCAGCATGCTGCGGTTTGCTTTCCGTCCTGGGAATACGGAGCAAGATGGATCCATCATGACCCACAATGCAAGTCAATGGGGACGGATCAGTTTTCTCTGATACAATAGAAAACGGATCCATCCCCCATTTACTTTCAATGGAGTTTATGACGGATCCGTCTTGGCCATGTTAAAGATAATTTCATAACGGATGCAGATGTTTGTATTATCAGTAACGGAAGTGTTTTGGCTGAACCCTGCCGGATACAGCAAAAACGCTAGTGTGAAAGTAGCCTAAAAGTGCAGCTGATCACCCTGTGAACGAGAGACGCTCATTCATCAGACGAAACAATCTTTCATGCGGTCACACCTAAATCATTGTTTGTGGGTGGAAGCACTTAAAGGTGCGATGGCAAAATAAAATCAGTGGAAAGCACCTAATTCTTTCTCAAGAATCTTGTCTCCACCATTCATAGCGCTATTTGCCTAATCCATTCCTATGTGACCTACAAATGTTTACCAAGAAAGTGAATGTGATTGTGGATAAATAGCAAAAAAAGGCATCAGATAATTTGGGGTTAATCTTCTGAATATTGCTTGTGTTTCAAAATTTCCCTAGTTGCCGGTGGAAACAGACAGCAGTTTATCGCCGCCTGCAGTCATACGGCCTGTGTAATTATCACCTAAGCGCCCACAATGTACCGTGCCGCTATGTGACAGGCCATGTCCGGTATACTGGTTTACAGACTTCACTGTACCCATAGGCGCATGCCAACAGCACAGACTTTTGCTATATGTCTGCCATGTTTACGACCGCGGTTGTTAATGGTGACGATGTCATCAAGTGGCATCTAAACATAAACTTTTTTACCTGATTTTACTTGTAAATTTCATTTCATTTACATCTGGAACCAAATCGCTTCTTTCATTTTGTGGGGCACTTTTATAAAGACTGGCATAATGCTCGGAGGAACTAGTGTATCATGTTGTATACCATACCAATGCCGGGTAAGGCTACTTTCACACTTATGTTGTGTTTTTAACATTTCCGTTTTGACCCCATGCATGCTGAATGAATTAACCCCACTAGAGTGTTTAGCTTGGGGGGGAAGCATGGGGGCTATGACACCTTAGGT